>NC_084465.1:36394939-36706478 GCF_027409185.1 Cynocephalus volans
CATACCACAAAGAAAAAGGTAAAAAATGTTAGTAAAATGAATTACCTGATGAAGAAAAATTACCATAAAATTGTTGCTATAGTGTGTGTGTGTGTATAATTACAGATAAAAGAAATTATCATGTATGTAATGGACACACTGTAACAGGGTTCCCAGATCCCCTTTTAAGGATGAAGGACTTCTGTGCACCAGCTTCTGTTATTGCTTCCAGGGATAACCTTTAGCTGTCAGCCCCTTTGGAAATTGCCTCAGTTAAAAAAATAACTGATTTGCTCGAAATCATGCCTATCCCAGGAGAAGCCTATATCCAATGACTGATTAAGGTGGGAAAATAAAAGTACAGTCCCTTTAACCCAACTCAGAATAAAAGGTTCTGGAAGATCCAGAGTTCATCATTAGATAATCCAATCCCTTCATTTGAACTTCTTAAATAACACTTTTTCTCCTGTTCAAACCTGCTTCCTCCATCCCCATTCTATAAGTGTCAAAATAAGCACTGACGAATAAAATATATTACATTTATCATCATCTACTTTATGAAATACTCAAATTTTGGCAATTATTGCCAGAAATGGAGTAAAGAAAGAAGAAGATAATATTGAATTTTGTGTGTGTCTGAATAATCTTCCCTCCAGATGACAATGAGGCTTTCATCACTGGGACCATGGATAGCTTCTGGCATAAAAAGGAGAGCAATTTTTATAGCATTCACCAATGGGAACTGGAATGTTATGCTCTTGGAAAGGAATGTATTGGCTGGTGCATTTTAGACAAATGTGGAAAATAAGTAGAGTTACAATGTAGACCACTAGATTTCCTGACAAGGGCATGCCATCTACAGTGGAGAATCACACAATTTTTGAAAAACAGTTCCTGGCATGTTACTAGACACTGATAGAGACAGAGCTCTTGACATGGAACATCAAGGGACTTCCCACATGGGAAGTACTATTCACCATGAACTGGGTTTTCTCAGACTCATTGAGTCATAAAATTGGGTAGCCCAGCAATATTCCATCATAAAGAAGAAGTGTACATCCTGGATCAAACATTAACAGGACTGGAAAACACAAGCAAGCCACATGAACAGGTAGGCTAGATACTCATGACATTTACCAATATTGCACAAGGTATTGCACCAATATTGTACCAATATTGCAGTGTGGTTTCCTGGAGAAAACACATCTCATATGACCAGATAAAAGAGAAGAAAAATCTCCAATCAGGAATAAGGCAGTTCAGGAAGTGGGCTGCAACTGCACTAAATCCCCACTCAGGAGTGGCCTTTAGTGATGAAACAAAGTCTTCACAGTGAGCAGGTATTTGTGCAGCACACCAGATTACCCACTGTGGTGGGCAAGAGGAGTGGCTGAGGCTTAGCTTATATATCAATTTATGAATGCTATTGAATTTATTGGCCAGCTAGTCAAAGGCCTTGAAAGAGGAAGAATTAAAGATCTGGGATGTGCGAGACTGGAATTGAGGCACATGATGGATATATAGAAGTGAAAAAAAGTACAGTGATCTTTGAATTGCATATGAGCACTCACCAGAAGGTACTCACCACAGAACAGATACAAAACAACCAGGGAGATTACATTGCTCAGCCAACAGACCTCAACCACCCCAATATGATGCAGTAGGTAGGTATGTGAATGAAATAGTCATGAGGGAAAGGACAGAGGCTATGCATGGGGTCACTCACCTTGTTTCTGAACTGCTGCTACCACATGTTCAACTTGCCAGCAACAGAAATCAATGCTGACCTCTGATATTGCCCCATCCATCAGGAATCTTTTTGGCCAACTATTAACATATAGATAATATTAGACCCCTCATTTACAGGAAAGAGAAACAAATTTGTCAGAAAAATACACATATTAAGGATATGAGTTTTCCTTTCATGCTTGCGGGGCCTCAGCCAGCACTACTACCGAAGGAATTACAGAAAGTTTAATCCGTGGATACAGGATGCCACATAATATCACTTTAGGCCACTATATCTACTTTACATCAAAAGAAGAGTGAGAGTGATCTCATGACCACGAGATTCACTTGTCATATTACATAGTACATAAGCCAAAAACTACCAACCAGGCAAAATAATGATATAGCCTGCTGAAGGGCACAAACAGGATTTTCTGAGTGATGACAATGCTCTTGATAAGCTTGGGGATAACATGGGTGTGTTCATTCTGCAAAAATGGGTCCAACTGGATTTTTGAAATTTTAACACTTTCCTTTTTGTATTTTATACTTAAATATAAATGTGTGCTAAAAAATTAGCCAAGGCATATAATTTGAATACCAAATAGAGTGGATTTTAGGCCAGGAAATATTAAACAAACAAAGCAGAACACATATGATACCAAAAGTACTATTCATATCATGTCTTTGTACCAAAATTCATGAAGCAATATCTTTAAAAAAATGAAAAGAGAAATAGAAACACACTAGTAGTAAGATTTAATTTATCCTTCTTTGTTTATGATGGGTCAAATGGGATGGAAAAATGTATACAGAAGATGTAAATCACAATTAATAGATCTAATTCATACTCACACACATACACACACACACACACACGTATATATTAAGAGAGAGAATATATCTCTTCCCCAACCTACTTATTAAGCACTCTCACAAATTACCATATTCAAGGACAAAATAAAAGTTCATGTTTTCCACAATTCCTCTAGGAAGCCCTTCTCCGTATAGGAAGTCTGACTATCATGCCAGAAAGAGAAGCCTCATAGAGAAAGTTCTAAAGCCGTCTGAGATGTTTTATTTGCACTGTTTTTACCAAATTAACTTAGATTTTCTTATAGCTGTCTTCTTCCATATATATTTTGAAAGTTCTACTTTAAATTTATAAAATATTTCAGAAGTCAAATTATAAAAATTATCAAAAAGCCACATAGTGAAGTCTTTCTCTCCGCTCCTCATTAAAGTTTTAAAGTAACCCCAACAGGTAACTGCTACTGTTAAATTCTGTTGACAGCCATAGAGATTTTTATACCCCTTACAGGGGATATACCATGTGCACATAGTATCATCCTACAGATGACACACATTCTACAGATAAAGTTGTGAATTTTTCTTGTTTTTCTTAAAAATATGTCTTAGAAATGCTTTCCCAAAAATATATTGCTGGAAAAACAGACCTGAATGTTAAGAGAAATGAGCAGGACATCGCACAGAACACAGAGAACTGCCCACAATTTATGCCACAGCAAGAGAAGAAAAAGACAAAATGTAAATGGAAGTTGAAGACTGGGATAACAAAGAAAACACATGCACACACATACATAGATTTTGATATTGGGAATGCTGACTTCCTGTACAAATCTCGCTCTGATACAAAAGAATTTTACGGCAGAGATTTATGGGACAACAATAGCTGTCAGATGATTCCAGTTCTACCACAGGTGTTGATGATCTTAATTTCTGGAAAAACATTACTTCATCTTTTTCATCCCAAAATGTAGTATGACGTGGAATTTAATGCAGAAAGATAGAGCCTTTGTAGTTCTGGCATCTGGTGACACACATGAAAAGGCAGTGCATTTTGGAATTACAGCAGAAATATGGACCTTTTGAAAAAGATAGGATTTTGGCATTGTGATAGTGACATGGAAACTGGAGAAATGAAAGCAAATCCTTGTGCTATGAACAGTCCCGGGGAGTGCATTCAGCTAACATGCAAATTCTTTTTGAATATGTGCTGCTTTCAAATATCTACAGAGAAGTTAGACACTCAAAAGTTTCTGGTATGTTCTTCAAAACCTGTGTTGTAGGAAGACCAGTATTCTTATAAATGCTTGCAAAATACCAGGACATGACATTTTACCTTGGAAATCTGACTTCTTGGTCTCAGTAGCTGAATTCCTATTATAATGCCAAAACCTCAATGATAGAATAAAGACATAGCTCCATAAATGAAATGAAAATATAAAAGGTGATCATCTTTCTTAAATTTCAGTAGATAAGAAAAGGTACTTAGGTACTTGCCTTTTTGCTGAAAATATTTTAAGAACCCAGCTCCTTAGAAGGCTGTCCAACAGTCTCACTCTGGATGAGTTATGAATAAATATACCCCCTTTTGCTTTAAGTAATGTCAAAATACATAAAAATAAAAAATGAAATATTTCACTTGCAATTACCTAAATCAATGGTAGCTAAGGTTAGTTTTCTTGCACATGCGGGTGAGACTTTTATGCACACGAGACTTAAATGTGGACTCTGAGAAGGTGGAACCAGACAGTGCGACTGACTGCCTGTGTATATATGGTCACTCAGTGCAGAATTAGTGCAAGTAATAATGACTGGAAATTACAGCATCTAAAAAAGACATGTGATCGCAAATCCTGGGGTTAACTTGGTCTCCTCTCCTGCCACAATATGAAACATAGAGGATAAAATAAGTCTAGAGAGAGTAGAACTATGCCTATAATCAGACACTGCCTGAATATGAAGATTGTTGAACAAATTAGTAGTACGAGTACACATTAGATCTGTTTTGAATATAATGCCTGAGATGTATTCCTAAATAAACAGCAATATTACATGGAAACTTGCAGTTTCTTAGCAAGTGGTATATACAGCTTTAAATTAAAATATAATGTTGGAGAAGAAGAAAATTCATCTGCAGTATAGAATTGGTTTTAGAAATATCTATGTTAAGTAGCTTGGAGCCTTTACCCACAAAGAGATGAGAAGGACTTTTTCCAGAAGAAAAACAAAAATTTGAATTCAATTTTAATACATCACAGTATTGGATTAGTTGTTTGATCCTGATACTTACTTCGATGCTCCAACTGGCAAAACTTCATTTGTGTGTCAAAGGCTAAGTTGCATATTTTTTTTTAAATAAGGATGATAGAGTAGTATATTTGCATATACAAGTTCATATATAAATTATATATGTGTATATGTTATTTCAAACACTGATTTATAAAATATCAAAAGTGCTAAAATATGAGGTTTGAATACCAGCATAAATTTTTCATTTATTTTAGTGTTAGTAATGTTTGAGTAATGATATTTGGTCTATTTGCTTAATGTTTATACTCCTATACTGCCAACTAGGTGTTATTTTTTCCATACATGATAACTTTCAGTTAACAGCAATACTTCTAGTCTGTTTATTCAATGGCCAAGACAGAAATGAAGAAATAGCCCTTAGAAAAAGCAACAATCAGAAGAGCTCTAAAAAGGGACGCTCATTAAACACTCTATAAATCTGGAGCAATTGTTGGGAAAACTTATGATAGAGAAACTCATCAGTTGTTCTCAAACATTAGCATGCATCAAAGTCACCTAGAGATCCTCTTGAAACAGAAATTACCAGGCCCAATGCTCAAAATTTCTCATTCAGGAGGTCTTGAATGGAGTCTGAGAACTGGCTTCCTAACAAGGCTCCAGGTGGGAGTGACGATTCTCATTCCAGGACCGCACTTTGAGAACTACTGCTTTAATAGACTATGGCTAGACAGAAAAGGAACGCAAAGATCTTCACATTCTAAGTAACTCTTGGTATCTTTTTAAAAGAGATATATTTTTAGAAAATTAATTACACTTGGCCTAAGCTTTCAGACCCAGTCTTTCAGGAAAAAGCAATTTTGGTAGGAAAAATAGTGGGTAGGGTGTGTTAGCTTTTATTAACTTAGGTTTGGAGATTCCTGTAACAGTCTGAAAGAATTTTATTTTCCCAGTCAAAACTATGGCCTCGAATATGCTATCATATATTTACCTCAAGATGTGTATCTTATTAAAGTGAAAGCTCATTTTATTTCATAGAAAAATCTCACTCATGATCCACCTCCTTGTGTATTTAAAAAGTCCCACTTCTTTTTAAGTTGTCAAAATAAAACAAGAACATTCTATACTGTCCTGTTAATTGCCTAAAATGAATAATATATCATTTCAAACATTATGTAATACTTTTTACTGTTTCCCATATGCCAACATATTTTATATCCGTATCTATCCTTCCACTCATCCATCCATCCGTCTGTAATCTTTAATATTTCCAGATTTTATGCATTTGCCATCATAATGTTGGCATGCAATTTATGGCTTTATTGCTTCTCAGCTCCAAATTTACTTTTCATGGCTTTTCTGAGCTCTGTAAATATCTCTCCTGTGCCAGCTGGCAAGATGCTTAAGCTTTGTCAGTAGATGGCGCCGGCGGGACACTACAGGAGAATGGGACTTTTCTGATCTGGCAGGGTTCAGTTTTCTTTTTCTCCTACAGTGTGTCAGCTGCATACATGTGAGGCACCAACAGTGGCACTGTCTCCAGCAAGTTTCAGCAGCTTCCCAGTCAGTTCAGAGGGCACCTCTGCTTGCCAGGTTTGGCCTGTGGCATCTCAGCAAACTTCGCTGCCATCCACAGCAAGTTGTGCTCACAGCAATGAGGCCAGAATAACCACTGAGAAGAGAGAATCTTCCAGTCTTATTCCTTCCTTGGGTCCTCTGCCTCAGCCCTAGAGAAAATGGCTGTTGCCTTTAGCTCTTTATTCTTTACAATTCTTTGTAGTAAACCCCTTCTTGCTACTTAATAATTCCCCATATTGTATTTTCTTAAGTTCCAATCACTATGTAATTCTGTCCCTGATTAAACCCTGTCTGATACAGTTGGCTTATGGACTTTTTTGTTTAGCAATATATTGCGCATATTGTGTAATTTTTTCCATGTCATTATACATTATAGGGCAGTATTTTTAATGAGTATATTATAATTCGATATGGAGTCCATAAATATTTTTATATGTTAAATTTTTATATTTGCGAACATATTAAATAAATATATTGAAGGACTTTAAACTAGCTGTATGATATACAAATGTCAGACCCTATGCTTATTTGAGTTAAATCCATGGCTTTTTCAGCCTATGTAGTTTTGAAAAATACATAGCTTAGCCAAAAATGTCAAATGCTCAACTCTATTCTCTGATTTAAAATATTGAGATGATGAATATATTAGTGTCACTATAATAACCATTTTATAATATATGTTTCTTATAACATCATGTTGTATACCTTACATATAAAAATAAAATTTATTTTAAAAGTAATGAGACAACGTAAATAAATAATAACTTATCTAAAATGTTGAGGAAAGTAAAACAATGTCTATATTATTATAAACTCTCAAATTCCAATAACTATTGTGAGTAATATCTTTTGAAAAAGTAATCGCTTTGACTCTCTCTGTTGTTGAACAACTTTATAAAGTAAGTTGGACTGAGTAGGGTGAAATTTCAACTCCCTTGTTTTATCTTTCCTACTACTGACCATTTATGTCTTTTCTCTGGATTCCTCCTTTCCTGCTCCTGAATTAACTGTCAGTATGTTTCCAAAACCTTTCCAGTCTTTTTAAGTCATATAAATACTCATATTTCAGTAGTCAATAGAATCCTGAATACTATCAAAACTTTCAATTTATTTTTATTTTTATTTTTTCCCCGTTTAAAGCTTCCCTCTCCACACAGCTGCAACACTTGTTTGGAAAATTGTAGCAAGAGAGCTCAGCCAATCCCCTTTTCTCTTCTCTTTGTACTTAACCTCTCACTCACTGACTGTGATTTCTGACTCTTCCAGTGTCTGTGTAAGGGATAGCAGTGGGGTTAGGGAGAGAATTTAAGGCAAAGGGCTCAGTCTTGTGTTTATACGTGATGGCTGTGCTCTACTTGGGCGGTCACATTTGGATTCCGCTGTTATTCCCAGCTGAAAATTTCTGAATGTTTGCTCTGGAGTAGATAATGCCTCTTTGCCCTCTACTCTAGCCACTTAGGATACTTTTTTTTTTTTTTTTTTAGCTTCTGAGCTTCCAGTAATCCACCCTTCTAAGGAAGCCTTTGTCTATACTGTTGGATGAGATCCTTTTAAGAGGAGCCACTGCTGCCTCTGCCTCCCCTGTGCAGTGACCAGCCCCTGGAGACCTGCACCCTCCCTCGTGAATGGAAAAGCGGGGACGTCCTTTTGCTCTACCTTCAGGCAGAGGGAAGTCTAACCACAGCTTCCGGTCCTTTAACCTTTGATACTTGAGTCAAACACAAACTCCTCTGTTCCTCAAGCTCCAGGGTAGACACAGCAAGCTTTATGAGTATTTCCCTTGATGTATCTCTCTGAATTGAGGAGAAGGGGGAGGGGGCGAAGGAGCATCATTTTCTTGCCTCTTGGGAGAGTAGAGTCTAGCAAATTAACAATTCTCTTATCCTGATTTGATCATCACACATTGGACAGAGGAACTGATGTTCAACTCTGTACCCTCCAATATGTGCAATGAATTATGCTTTAAACGTGTGCACGCGCGCACACACACACACACACACACACACACACACACACACACACGCTCGCAACATCACAATTTTCTGCAAAAAAAAAAAAAAAACTCTCCTGGCCTCTTCAACCTTCTATATAAGGTGGAATGATTAGCTAATCCTAGTAGAACCAATTTTGTTCACCTCCTCCTTATGTCCTTAATGGATATTGAGATGGACCTCCTTGAAATCCATTGCTTTGTTCTACATTTTGGAAGCCTCTTCCAATGCTGAGAAAGTAGGAAGAGTAACATTTAACAACCTGTTACATTTGCATAATCAGAGTGACCCCATATTCCTGTGACTATGATGCTGGATCTAAAAATTCTGCATGTGAACAATACAGAAAAGTGTTATTTAAACTTCCCGGCACTATGTATTTTTTTATAAACCAATACACAAATTTATTCTCAGACAACTTTCTAGAACAGGACTGAATTATTAAAGAATGTATCTACACTCTGTCTGGGAAGGGCTATGATTTGGAAATGATGAGATTCTATTGTATTCCCCAACAGTAAAAATATATTGCTTGGTAGTCACTGCCTAATGGGTGAAACTTACCACTATAAATGAGTCAGACTCTTAAACAGTATTATCTTCAAGTTTTTATGGGCACTTGTCCTAACCACCAATGCTACCAAAATCTGACATTTTCTTGCTTGTTTATGATTAACCCACTGTAAGATAAGTGTATTATTAAGATCTTTATCTCTATTACTTGTGTTTAATCAAAATTATAAGATTGCAATACAGCAGGCAACTTTTAACTATAAATCTGTTGTTTTAAATGCTTGTGAGCCTGCTTTTATTAGAGTTTAGAATATTTCTGAGACCCAAACTCATTAGCCTCTTAGTGATTTAGAAATAAATTTTAGTATATTCCATACAATGAAATATATAAATTTATTGAATTTCAAACAGTTATCATATGATTAGTATGTGCATGTACAGCCATCCAGTAGTGTACAGTCTACAAAGAGATGTGTCATATAGATACATTAATAGCAAGTCAGATTATTAAATATTGTAATAGAGGTGTACATGAGAATATAAATCATAAGAAAGATTACATCTGTTCACAGGAATTTAGTAAAGCTTCATGAAGTGAATTTTACTGTTGTGTGTTTCTTGAACAATGAAACTGCCAGCTCCATGACAGCCAGGGCCAAGTATATTTCCTCCATCTTTGTATAAAAGCACTTGGCATAGGACATGATATAATTAATATTTATTGAATGTTTCATTGTAATGACATTGTGCCATTTATGAGTGCTTAAGAGGTGTATTCCACAGAGGTCCCATAGGGCAATGTGACATAAAAGTCTGGCATATGACTGGGGTTGGAGGTGTGGATATGAAAACCAAAAAATCATTTTTAAAGAAAAGTGACTTTTTTAGTCCTCTATCTTATTCTCTAAGAGATATGTTACTTGGCCTAAAATTACCTGACATATATTTTAGGACTATAGGGGGGCCCATAAATGACAAAACGGAGGACATAAAGCAAGGTGCTTTATTTTTCTTCTCTATCAATCCTGGAAGCGCTATTACTAGAAGGCAGGTGAAATGCCTGGGGAGCATATTAGAGCTGTAATATTCATAGTGCTCTAGCAGACAGTTTTGAATATGATGGCTTTTGGATTTGGAAAATAAGCAAGGAGCAAAATTTGTGGGGCCTTCAGTGTATGTTTCTGTGTATATCACTGCCTCTCCGTTACAAATGTGCCCATGGTACTGAGACCTGAACAGGGCCCGTCACAGGTAAGTCCACCATAAATATTTCTGAAATGAAGATTTATAGCTTCAAAACCAAACAAAAGTTTATTGCCTTATTCTCTCTTAATTTTTAAAGTCTCCACTCTTTGTTTCAACTTTTCCTATCACCAAATATCTTGAATTCCCTCCCTTCATACATATGTTTTTACTGTCATAAAATTGTCCTCTTTAGGTTCACCAATTGAACTCGATTTGGAAAACTCTGGGGATTATTTATTCTGTGCACAGCATTCTCTAATCAATAAATCAAGCAATGAGTTTTTCAATCTGACACCAAAAGCATAGGCAGCAAAAGCACAAATAAAGCTGGACGACATCAGACCACATTTCGTTCAACACAATGAAAACATAAGCTACAGAATGAGAGAAGATATTTGTAAATCATATATCTGGTAAGGGATTTATATATAAAATTCCTTAGGAACTCATATAAGTCAAGAACAAAAATAGACAACCTAAATAAGCATTTTTCCAGAGAAGACATACAAATCTTGCATATACTGTTAATCTCTTTAAACCATCTGACATGATTGATCCTTTACATCGAAGCACATGGATTATTTGACCTTGTCAAAATATTATGCTTTCTTCTCATTTCTATCTCACTTTTCTCTGATTTCCAATCTTTTACTTTTTTTCTATTCAGCACATCAGTTCTTCCAAAGCTAGAACAGATCCTTCTCTCCTCTTCTTCACTGATCTTTGACATGGTCATCTCATAGACTCACTGAGAACAACTACTTCTACATCCATGTAGAGTATTTTTAAAAGACTCTCTAGCCTTTTTTGTTTGTTTGTGCTCCATTCGTTTTTTAACCTTCAAATGATACAAATAACTGAAATATAATAATTAGAATTTAAAGCTGAATATCAGTTAGACATTGTGTCAGTGTTATAAACCTAGTATGTAAAAATTTAAACTCATCTTTGATTTCTGCTATCACATTCCATTAATCTGTCCAAAAAAATCTACATCTATTCTTTTATATTTTTTTTATACTTCATCTGCCACTTCACAGTGTTCCCCAGTTTGCCACTATTGGCATTGATGTTAGAAACATTCAACTTATGCATTTCTCCCACATATTTAACATTCTTGATTTATGTTTTTTTGTGTGTGTGGTAGAAACACATAACAAAAGATTTCTTTTCTTAACAAAAATTATGTGTATAGTATTGTTAACCATAAGCACAAAGTTGTACAGCAGATCTCTAGAAGTTTTTAATCTCACGTAACTGCAACTCTATGCCTATTAAACAGCAATCCCTCTCCTCTCAGCCCCTGGCAACCACCATTATATTTTCCGCTTCTATGAGTTTGACCATTGTAGATACTTCATATAAGTGTAATCATGCAGGACTTGTCCTTCTGTGACTGGTTTATTTCACTTAGCACAATGTCCTCAAGATTCATCTATGTTGCAGCATATGGCAGGATTTTCTTCTTTTTTATGACTGAATAACATCTTATTATACATAACGTGTGTGTATATATATATATATATATATAAATATATATACACACACACACACATATATATGTGTATGATACACACACATATATGCCACATCTTTCAAATCTATTCATCTGTTGGACACTTAGGTTGTTTCTACTTTTTGGCTATTGTGTATTCACAATGCTACAATAAGCATGGGAGTGCAAGTATCTCTTTAAGATCCTGATTTCAATTCATTCGGATAAATACCTTAAGTCGAATTGCTGGATCATATGGTATATGTTAATAGTTTAAAAATTTTTTAGTGAAACTTTATACTGTTTTCCACAGAGGCTGCACACAAATGCACAGGTAATAAAAGCAAAAATAGACAAGTGGGACTACATGAAACTAAAAATCATATTCACACCAAAGAAAACAAAGAGTGAAAGAGAAACCTACTAAGTGGAAGAAAATATTTATTTGCAAACCATATGTCTGATAAGTGTTTAATATCCAAATTATATAAAGAACTCTTTATAATCCAATAATAAAAATCAAGTAACAAATGGGTAAAGGACTTGAATGGACATTTCTCTAAAGAAGACATACAAATAGCCAATAGGTTTATGAAAAGATGCTCGACATCACTAATCACCAGGTAGATGCAAATGAAAACCTTAATGAGGTCTCACCTTATACCTTTTGGGATAGCCATTATAAAACAAAGTCAAATTAAATTTAAAAATAAAAATAAAAAACAAAACAAGTTTTGGCAAGGATGTGGAGGAATTGGAACCCTTGTGCACTGTTGCTGAAAATGATAAAATCCTTGACTTCTAATACTAAATGCCATTGTCATCCCCCGCATATAATGACACCCCAGAATAACTCCACTTCTCCAGAAAACATCTCAGAGAAGTGATTGGCCTAGACAGCACTATGATTTTAAAGGGATAAAACTTTATCTTGAAGATAATAAAGGTAGATTACTGGTTTTAACTGATTTAAAAATATGAACATTTAGTGTGGCAAAATAGCACTGTGGAGAAATGGCTTCAAAGGGTTCTCCTTGAGATAGACATTTATTTGAAGGCTACTTTACTAATTCAGGTAAGGAATGATATGGTAGCCTGTACCCAGATAGAAATGTGGAAAGATTCAGGAAGCATTGATAATTTAAAATCAACAATATATTATTTTTGATATGATATGGACCTGAAGAAGACAGTGGAATCAAGGGTGATTCCAGATTACCTGTTTGGGTATGAGTAGAAAAAAAATGACCATTTGTGGAATATACTATAAAGCATATGTACTTCACAGGGCCTGGTTTTCCAAAGCCTTGCAGTTTCAAATATTGACCTTGCAAGGACAGGAAATTTTCCTCAGGCTCTAAGTTTCTGTTGTAAGATAAAGATTTGTGGCACAGCAGGTTGCTGGCTCAAGGACAGACTAGTTACTGATTGTTATATAAAGATACTGAGAAATTGATATAAGAAGGAATGTTTGCTAAGATCAAGCTTGTGTTGATAAGATCAATTAATTGTCTACTGGAATGTCATCTAGCTTGTTTCACTGAAAGTTACCAGCCTATATTGTTAAACTATAACCTCACCTTTGTTTTCTTCCTGAAACTTCCTGGTCTGGAAAATAAATGCAGGGAGAGAACCCCAATTCAGGGTTAATTTCCCAAGGAAGAGATGCCTCTCACTGGAGGGTCCCAGGGAAGTTAACCACTTTGGGGCCTCTCACTGCTTAGAAGAGATGGGCTTTGAGTAATCCTTTGCATCTCCATCACCCAGGGGAAGTGGGGTGACAAATCTGTGGGAGGCAAATCAACACAAAGCAACAACCATTCACTAATTTAGAAACACAGATTCTAGTGGAACAGATCTTAGCAGAGTAAGAAGCAGTCATATAGAGACATCACCTCTACCATGCTATCATTATTACTTTATTAATTTACCAAACTCCTTTTATGAAGCTCCTAATGTTTTCCACCTGGCATAAGTTGAAATCACCCACTAAACATTTAAAACATAAAAATGTCAGAGAAATTAGAACTTGAATGTGGAAGATCAGAGATGTCTTTTAGGAGCCTATTTAAGGAGAAGAAGAAGGAAGAAGATAAGAGAGAGGAAGAGGAGGGGTTGGCAAGAGAAGGAGAAGAAATGTAGGAGGCGAAAAGAAAGAAAAAGAGAGTGTTTTAGTCCATTTTGTGTTCCTATAACAGAATACCTGAGACTGGGTGATTTATAAGGAACAGAGGTTTATTCGGCTTATGATTCTGGGACAGCTGCATCTGGCATGGGCCTCAGGCTGCTTCTACTCATGGTGGAAAGTGGCAGGGAGCCGGCGGGTACAAGCAGATCACATGGGGAAAGGAAGCAAGAGAGAGAGAGAGAAACTGTTCCCAGGGTCTTTTTAAGCAACGAGGTCTCGTGGGAACTAATAGCGCAGAAATCACTCATTAATCCCCCCGCCCCCAGGGAGAACATTAATCCATTTGTGAAGGATCCACCCTCAATACTCAATCGGTTTCCAACACCGCCACATTGGAGATCAAATGTCCACATGAGTTTTGGCGGGGACAACACATCCAAACTACATCATTCCACCACTGCCCCCGCAAAACTCATGTCACTCTCACATACAAAATACAATGATTCTATCCCAACAGTCCCAAAAGTCTTAGCTTGCTCCAGTACCAACTTAAAAGTCCAAAGTCCAAAGTCTCCTCTGAGACCAAAAGCAAAAGTCCTTCCAGCTGTGAACCTGTAAAAGTCAAAACCAAATTTATCTACTGCCAAGAAACAATGGTAGAACAGACATTGGGTACATGTTCCCATTCCAAAAGGAAGAATAGACCAAAAGAAAGGAAAAACAGGACCCAAACAAGTCCGAAACCTAGCAGGGCAGACATTATGTCTTAAAGCTCCAAAATAACGTTCTTTGACTCCAAGTCCTGCATCCTGGGCACAATTGGGCATCTGGGCCCCCAAAGCATCAGGCAGTCTTGTTCTCACAGCTCTGCCAGGCACAGCCCAGTGGGCTACACTGGTGTCTGTGGCTTTTCCAGGCCTACACTGCACGTTACCAGTGGCCCTGCAGTTTGGGGGTCCTGGCTGCAGCCCTGCTACATTGGCTCTACTAGACATTTCCCTGGTGGGGGATTTCTGTGGGGCTCCAACCCCACTTTTCTGCTAGGCATTGCTCTAGTAGATGACCTATGTGGTGGCTCCACCCCTGCAGCAGGTCTCTGCCTGGGCTTCCAGGCTTTTCCATACATCCTCTGGAATCTAGGTGGAGGCTGCCATGACTCCACTGCTCTCATGTCCTGCTGGCCCACAGACTTAACATGACATGGATGTCACCGAGGTTTCAGGCTTCCCTGGAGAGTAGAAGCCACTTGGGGCTGCTCCAACAGCAGCAGCTGGGATGCAAGGAGCAGGTTCCTGAGGGCAGCTGCACCCCAGGTCTGTCCTCTGGGACAACTCAGTCCTTCTAGGCCTCAGGATCTGTGATGGGTGGGGCACCCTTCCAGACTCCTCAAATGCCTGCAGGGCTTTCCTCTCATTTTCCCAGCCATTAGCATCTGGCTGCCTCACCACCAAGATAATGTCTTGAGCAATCAGTTTATCTGCTTCACCCTTGCATTGTTCACTGGTTCTCTGCTTCTTTATCACATGGCCAGGCTGCAAATTTTCCAAATCTTTATGCTCTAATTCAATTTTAAATTCTGACTTTACATCATGATTTTGCCACCATAATTCAGAGTAGGCTCTTAAAAGCAACCATGCAGCTTCCTTAATGCTTTGCTGCTTAGAAATTTCTTTGGCCAAATGCTTTGGTTCACAACTCTTAAGTTCCAACTTCCACAAAGTCCAAGGGCATGGACACAATGCAGCCAGGTTCCTTGCTAGGGTGTAGCAAGGGTTATCTTTTTTCCATTTCCCAATAAGTTCCTCATTTCTGTCTGAGACCTCATCATCCAGATGACCGTTACTGTCCACATTTCTGTCAGCATTCTGCTCGCCACTACATAAGTCTCTAAGACATTCCAAACTTTCCCTCATCTTTTTCTCTTCTTCTAAGTCCTCCAAACACCTCCAACCGTTGCCCATTACCCAGTCCAAAGCTGCATCCACACTTTCAGGTATCTGTTTAGCAACACCCCACTCCTCAGTACCAATTTTCTGTTTTCGTCCATTTGTGTTGCTATAACAGAAATACCTGAGACTGGGTAATTTATAAGGAAAAGAGGTTTATTTGGCTTACGATTCTGGGACAGCTGTGTCTGGCGCAGGTCTCAGGCTGCTTCTACTCATGGCAGAAAGTTGCAGGCTGCCAGTGGGTACAAGCAGATCACATGATGAGAGGAAGCAAGAGAGAGAGAGGAGGTGCCAGGGTCTTTTAAACAACCAGCTCTCACAGGAACTAATAGAGCAAGAACTCACTCATTAATCTCCCCTCCCCCAGGGAGAACATTAATCCATTCATGAGGGATCTGCCCCCATGACCCAATCAGTTTCCAACACTGCCACATTGGAGATCAAATTTCCACATGATTTTTTGCAGGGACAACACATCCAAACTCCATCAGAGAGAGAAGAGGAAGGGGGAGGGGGGGGAGAGAGAGAGAGAGAGAGAGAGAGAGAGAGAGAGAGAGAGAGAGAGAGAGAGAGAGAGATTCCACTGGTTTTTGGAGTTGGGGGTAGGAATGTCACTAAAGATAGACTTCTTTTTCCTGTCTCATAAAATGTGCCTAGTATGGTAAAAGTGGGTTCTAGAAAAAGGACCCACACAGCTTAGATTCCTGCCTGTGATTTTACAATTTTTGGTTGATAATAAACTACACTTTGCAATCTGTGCAGTCGCTAAACAAAATATCTCAAGTAGCAAAGTGGCATTGTTGAAATAAAAATGTGATGTGTCTTGGAATCTATTTTGGCCACATGATCAAAATTCATTCTGGAAGATCTTATATAGAATTATGGATATACTACAGTCTAACTTCACATAATTTAGGAACATAGAACTATTAGAATTAAGACTTACTGTAATACTTACGGAAACAACAATATTTTAAAAGTAGTTTGAAATTTAGATGAGTCGGCATTCTTTTTTTAGTAGTACATTCTCAGAGGACATTATTTAACATACATTAGTTGTTACACAAAGAGCAATTAATTCTACAGGTAAAAGAGTTTTACATTGAAAACAAATTGACTCAAAATTAAAGCAAACTGTTTCTAATTTTACATGTGTATCTCAGGCAATTAAGAAAATTTCACCTAATATAAATTAAATCTAAATAAACTTTGAAATTTTTAAACATTCATAAAAAATTTAACTTGCCAACATTAAGAATACGTAATGAAGGAGTGACCCCAGAAACATCTGAATTTAGACTCTGTTGATTTTAAAAATGCATGAATTAATAGCTTTGTATTTTGTTAATTCTTTAAATCACCAAAACTAGTTTACAATGAATTTCTTCAATCAATATAAGACCAAAGGATACAGAAAGTGTATGCATATCTTTAGTCGAGGAATGATATTCTAGAAGTAATTTTAACAATAAGAAGTTGTTACATTTAGAAAATATATTTAACATGGTTGAATCTTTAACATGAATTTATAAGAAGATGTATAGAATAAACTCAATTGTGGTAGAAAAGTGTGATGGAATTTGGAGTCATTTATACACTTATTAGCTGCTTAATTTAGAAAAGTTACTTTAATTTTTCTGAAACTCAGTTTCCTTGTCTGTAACAGGATTATTTCAGAGACCACATACCTTTGGAATAAACATTAAACAGAAGGTATAACCACGTGGAGAATAAAACAAGGACCTTAAATCCAGATTGGTCTACTTCTTTTTTTAGAAATTTTATTTATTTTTTCTTTATTGAAACATAATTGATTGTACATATTTGTGTGGTACCACGTAGAATGTCAATACCTGTGTGCAATATGTGATGCTCTAATCAGAATAATTAGTATTTTCAACAATATGCAATGTAATAGTTTTTTGTGGCTCTTTACCAATTTTTTTGCTGACTCCCTCCCCCTTTCCCACCTTTGGTAACCTCAGTTCTGTTCTCTCCTCTTGAAAGTTCAATGAATTATTGTGGTTATTGCATACATCTTTTTTATATATTTATACTTTTAGCTCCCACTCATGAATGAGGACACGTGGTATTTGTTTTTTCTGTGACTGGCTGTAATAGTCCATTTCTGATGCTTGTAACAAAATACCTGGAACTGGGTAATTTATAAAGAAAATGAAATTTATTGCTTACAGTTTCTGAGGCTGGGAAGACCAAAGTCCATTTGTTGGTTGCAACAGTGACCCAGGGTCGCATGTTGCAAGATGGTAGAAGCAGAGAGAGAGCAAGATAGACTCTCCTCTTCTTTTAAAGCCCTCAGAACCACACCTCTGACCATTTTTAATCCATTCACTACTGCAAAGTCCTACAATCCAATCAACTCTTCAAGGCTCCACCTTTCAATTACCATTACAGGATTTCCCACACTCTTAACAGTCACAGTGAGGAATAAGTTACTAATACATAAAACTTGGGGGACACACATCAAGCTTCACTGCGTTTTGGGGGGACATAATTCAATCCACTACACTAGCTTATTTCACTTAACAGAATTTTCTCTAAGTTCATCCATGTTGCTGCAAAAGATGGGATTTCATTCTTTTTAATAGCAGAGTAGTATTCCATTGTGTAAATATACCACATTTTCTTTATCTAGTCGTCTGTCAGTGGACATTTAGGTTGGTTCCTACTCTTGGCTATTGTAAGTAGAGCTGTGATAAACATGTGAGTGCAGGTATCTCTTTGACATGATGATTTTCATTCCTTTGCTTATATAACCCAGAAGCGAGATTGCTGGATCGTATCCCAGCTCTATTTGTACTTGTTTGAGGAAGCTCTATACTGTTTTCCATAATGGTTGCACAAATTTACAATTCTACTGACAGTGCAGGTGAGGTCCCCTTTCTCTACATCCTCACCAGCATCTGTTTTTTTGATAATGGCCAGTCTAAATGGGGTGAGGTGATATCTTAGTGGGGTTTTAATTTGCATTTCCCTGATGCGGAGTGATGTTGAGCATTTTTTCATGTGTCTGTTGGTTATTTGCATATCTTCCTTTAAGAAATGCCTATTCAGCTACTTTGCCCATTGTTTAATCAGATTACTTGTTTTTTTTTTACTGTTAAGTTGTTTCAGTTACTTGTATATTCTGGATATTAATCCGTTGTCAAATGCATAGTTTGCAAATATTTTCTCCCATTCTGAAGGTTGTCTTTTCTCTCTGCTAATTGTTTCTTTTGTAGTACAGAAGCTTTTTAGTTTGATATAACCCCATTTGTTTACAAGCTCTACCACTAAACAACTACGTAAACTCATTCAGTTTACTCAGCCTCTCTATATTTAATTTTTCTCTTCTGAGAAATGGGAATAATATTAGTACCCCAACTATAGAATTATCCAGTGTATTAAAAGTGTTAATGTATTTTGTGGATTAAGAACAGATCTCAGTAATAGTGAGCATTTTATATGTGGGAATGCATTATTATTCTAGTAGTAATGGTAAGAGATATTATAATACAATAGCATTTATTTATTTGCTAGATCTTTAGTAACCAGGAAATTAAAACCTATTGCATAGAATTCAGTGTCCTTTCATGTTTAGTTATTTGTCTAATACTTTCTGTAGTTATAATTTCTGTGTGGTCCATTCTTACAGAAGACCATTACAGAAGACCATTTTCTTTTAAATTTAGTAAAAACCAAGTTAAAAATAAGACCACCAAATTAAAAATAAAACCAGTGCTCTAGAAGTCAAGATTCTGCTATCCAGGGTGGACAAAAACAGGCAAGTCATCCTTTAACATCTTGCCAAGGCTTAACTCCAAGTGTTTATATTACACTTGATACTGGAATAAATATTCTTTAAAGTAGGACCTAACAGTCCAATGGAATTTCAACAAATTACAATGTGGAAAAAGAAAATAACTAATTAGAGTTAAATATATACATATTTTAAAAACATATAAAGGTCAAAACTAAAGCCTAGGATTTTGTAAATATTAGAAGAAATGTATTGTTGGTTTTTTTTTTCTTTTTTAAACTTTCTGTTTTCTTTTCTACCTAATGGAGATGAGGCAATTGTATTTGCCATGTAACAGAAGGCATAATCATTAGTTCATACGAAATGATAAACTGCATAAGAATCATTATGGTTAATCGGAGTCCTACACATTAACTCTCAAACCTGGCTGTACATTAATATCAACTTGGGAGTTTTTTTGTTTGTTTGTTTGAACAATACAATACCTGGGCCATGTCTTCTCTCAATTTAATGAGAATATATGGGGTGGAACCTGATACTGGTATGTTTAAAAGCTTCTCATGTAATTTTATTTTAACTTTAAGGTTAGGAACTGTTGCTGCACATGACCATATAGATGAAACAAAGTAGTAGATGAATGAAAGTGAAAATACTGGACCAAATTAAAAACATGTAGCATAGTGTATTATTCCGTTTCTGTTGCTTATAACATAAATACCTTAAACTGTGTAATTGTAAAGAAGCTTTATTTATTGCTTGCAGTTTCAGAGGCTGGAAAGTCCAAAGTCCAGGGAACACATCTAGTGAGGATCTTCACTTGTGGTGACTTCAGTGATGCACCTTCATTCTGAGGTGGCAGACGGCTTGAGTAGAGAGAGAGAGAGCATTTCTCACGTGATCTCCTTTTAAAGCCATTAGAACCACAGCAATGACTACTATTAAACCATCAAATGGATTAATCCATTCACTATGGCACTGTCCTCACGATCTAATCACCTCTTTAAGACCCCACCTTTCAATTATCATAGTAAGATTTCCCACTTTCAACAGTTACAGTGGGGATTAAGTTTCACTGACTTTGGGGAGACCTTCAGTCCACAGTACAAAGGAATGCCTATTTCCCTACTACTGCATTTTCCAAAAATCTATACATGTCAAATAATAGGCAGATATCATAATCAATTAAAATTGGTAGATAGAGCTTATTAAATGTAATTCTAGCAGGATATTTCATATATGTATTAAGGTCTACTTTATTAGGACATAGTTGTAACACATGGATAAAAGTAGAGGCACTTTTTCTGTATGATTAGTAAGAAATTTTCCATATTCCACTTGTCCTTTTTGTTTGTTCGTTTACGTTAGGGGACAAGTGAAGAATGCTAAATGTTATTTCTTTGTATTGCATAAAAGCATGATATTTGAGTCCAATCATTTGCTCCTTATATAAAACAAAATCTTAAAAATTGTAAGAGCAATAAAAATTAATTTATAAAATAAACATTTTATTTTATTTTTTCAAGAACTTGTTGCAAATAGTCATTGTTAGCCAAATGTTAATTAACAGATAATCATTTGATTTTGATATAATGAACAGAAAATAATCACTTGTAATATTTAGGACTTTTACGCTGTCAAAAATTATGCAAAATCCTAAGATCAATCTATTTTCTTTCATGCATTGCCCAGGAATGCATATTTCACTTTATTAGTTACTATTTTATAAATAGCACAGTTTGAATAAAAGTATTACAAATTCTGAATAGCAGAAATGTCACTCTATAAAAGTGTTAGAAATTTCATTTTAAATATCCCAATAAGATCTTTGAAATCAAAAATAAAATTGTTATTTTACAATCAATTTACGTATGTTAATTCATTTCTTTATAAGTCTATGTATAAAACACACCTAACTATATGAGACATTTTGATATGATAGCATATTCTCTATGCATTCAATTTAAAAGCTTAATTAATAAGATGAAAATAGCAATGACTGAAGATTTACTATTTGTAAACAGTAAGGGTGTTGCTCAATAAACATTTTCATTTATTATATTAATTTTAGTCTTATTGAAGCTTACAAAGACCAGATGAAATGTTTGATGTATAAATAGAAACCAAATCATGGATAATAGTAGTATTCAGGTAAGTATAGATAAAACCAATTTTCCAGGCAGCAAACGGAAATATGGTTGGAAGTTCACTTCCAGATACTCAAAATGGCCTTTAAAGAAAATTATATTATAGATAGCCTTATTACCATGTTGGCACATTGTCAAAGTTCTTCCTTGGGAAGACACCAGGAGGACGTTCTCTCTTCTCTGTACAAACAAGTTGGTTTTAAGATCCCATGTACCATCATAAGGTACTATAAAATTGCTTTTGAATATTTCTCTATGAGGAGTATTTATTTTCAGAACTTCTATTCTGAAACTACACTACTATTCTATTCTATTCTACACTACTGACTTCTTCCCTGAGAACAGGATTACAGAATTAACCAACTGCCAGCATCATTTCAGAATCTTTCGATCATTTGTATTGAAATATGTAGGCAGTAGATAATTCCATTTCATATATGACAATTGGGTGAATATGCAGGATCCTAGTTTCTAACGGTATTTTTTAGGATGATTCTGCAAAAAGTTTCCCTGTCCTCTAAAATTCTCTCTTCCAAGCATTTTCATTCCTTATGTAATCTGGACCAGGCGAGAAGGTACACTTGTGGTATAATAATATTATGTGAAAATACACACTATCCTCCACTGAAATTTCCATTAGGGAATCTTTAGTAGGAACCAAGTGAATGTTTCCCAGCCTGGAGCATCAGCCTGGCAATTTTAATTTTATACAGATGCTACTGGCTATTTGCAGTAGATTGATTGATTGATTGATTGATTGATAATATAAAAAAGGCTTAGATATCACACAATGGAAAGATGGAGAATAAGTCTTTATATTGCTTCAGTTTGAAAGTCTCATTTATACATTAATCCTACTAAGAGGTTAAACACTCATAATTTTTTCTTTTAAGAGTGAATTGTAAGAGTTTAGTATGTTCATTATCATAACAATACGATAACCATCTTTAAATTTCTTTTTTAAAATTAATTAATTTATTTATTTCGAATATTCATTAGATACAAAGCTGATTGCCCCCTCTCCTGCCTATGATCTGGGGGCCAGATGCATACTGGGGACATACCCATTACCAGAAATTGCTTTTGTACCCTTTGTCCCCTTCCAATTTTCCCTCAAGCACCCTCCCCTCCCCCCTCTCCTCAACATCAATCTGTAGCCCTAGGAATGTTCCCTCCCTCTGTTGGATCATAGGACTACTGTGGTCTTTCTTTCCTGTTTTCCTTTCTCTCTTAGCTCCTACATATGAGTGAGCACATGAGGTATTTATCCCTCTGTGCTTCACTTGTTTCACTCAACATAAGTTTCTCCAGGTTCATTCATGTTGTTGCAAATGGGAGTATTTCATTCTTTTTTATAGCAGAGTAGTATTCTGTAGTGTATATATACCACACTTTCCTTATCCAATCATCTATTAATGGACATTTAGGTTGGTTCCATATCTTGGCTATTGTAAACAGAGCTGCAATAAACATGGCAGTGCAGGTATCTCTTAGACATGATGATTTCCATTCCTCTGGATATATACCCGGAAGAAGGATTGCTAGATCATATGGAAGATCTACCTGTGGTTATTGGAGAAATCTCCAAATTGTTTTCCAAAGTGGTTGTACTACTTTACATTCCCACCAACAGTGCAGTAGTGTTCCCTTCTCTCCACACCCTCGTCAGCATTTGTTATTCACCGTCTTTTTGATCATAGACAGTCTAACTGGAATGAGGTGGAATCTCATTGTGGTTTTAATTTGCATTTCCCTGATGAATAGTGATGTTGAGCATTTTTTCATGTATCTGTTGGCCATTTGTATGTCTTCCTTTGAAAAATGTCTATTCAGCTCCTTTGCCCATTTTTTAATTGGCTCTTTTTTTTTTAACTGTATAATTGCTTGAGTTCTATGTATATTCTGGATATTAGTCCCTTATCGGATGCATAGTTGGCAAAAAATTTTCTCCCACTCTGCAGGTTGTCTTTTCACTCTGTTGATTGTTTCTTTTGCTGTTCAGAAACTTTTTAGTTTGATATAGCCCCATTTGTTTATTTTTTCTTTTGTTGCTTGTGCTTTTGGGTTCATGTTCATAAAGCCTGTGCTCTGACCTAACTGCTGAAGTGTTTCACCTATATTTTCCCTTAGTAATTTTACAGTTTCGGGTCTTATACCTAGGTCTTTAATCCATTTTGAGTTGATTTTAGTGTATGGTGAGAGATGCATATCTAGTTTCATTCTTCTGCATATTGATATTCAGTTTTCTCAGCACCACTTTTTGAAGAGGCAATCTTTTCCCCAATGTAGATTTTTGTTGCCTTTGTCTAATATCAGATGGCTATAAGCCTGAGGAGTGGTTTCTGGGCTCTCTATTCTACTCCACTGTCTGAATGTCTATTTTTATACCAGTACCATGCTGTTTTGGTTAGAACAGCTTTGTAGTATAGTTTGAAGTCAGGCAGACTTATGCCTCTGGCTTTTGATTTTTGCTCAGGACTGCTTTGGCTATTTGGGGCCTTTTGTTTTTTCATATAAAAGGTAAGAATGTTTTTTCCATTTCTGTGAAGAATGTCATTGGTATCTTGATGGGGATGGCATTGAATCTGTAGATTGCTTTGGGTAGTATAGACATTATCACAATGTAAATTCTTCCAGTCCAAGAGCATGGAATATCTTTCCATCTTTGTGTGTCTTCTTTAATTTCTTTCAGAAGTGGTTTCTAATTCTCATTGTAGAGATTTTTCACCTCCTTGTTTAAACTGATCCCTAGTTATTGTATTTTTTGGTAACAATTGTAAATGGGCTTACTTTCTTTATTTCTCTTTCTGTTAATTCATTATTTGGTTATATAAATGCTACTGATTTCTGTGCATTTATTTTGTATCCTGCAATGTTACTGAAGTTATTAACCAGCTCTAGGAGGTTTTTGATAGAGTCTTTAAGTTTTTCTGTATATAGTATCATATCATCTGCAAATAGGGAAAGTTTGACTTCATCTTGTCCAATCTGGATTCCCTTTATTTTTTTCTCTTGCTTAATTGCTCTAGCTAGTACCTCCAGCACTATGTTGAATAGAAGTGGTGAGAGTGGACATCCTTGTCTTGTTCCTGTCCTTAAGGGGAAGGACTTCAATTTGTACCCATTCAGAGTAATACTGGTGGTGGGCTTGTCATAAATGGCTTTTATTATGTTAAGATATTTTCCTTCTATACCTAATTTGTTGAGAGTCTTTATCATGAAGGAATGTTGAATTTTGTCAAATGCTTTTTCAGCATCTATTGAGATAATCATTTGGCCTTTGTCCTTGAGTTTGTTGATGTGATGTATCACATTTATCGACTTTTGTATGTTAAACCATCCTTGCATCCGTGGGATGAATTCTACTTGATCATAGTGTATAATTTTTTTAATATGTTGCTGTATTCTAATTGCTACTATTTTGTTGAGTACTTTAGCATTGAGGTTCATCAAAGATATTGGCCTGTAATTTTCTTTATTTGTTGTATCTTTATCTGGTTTTGGTATCAGAGTTATGTTGGCCTCATAGAATGAGTTTGTGATAGTAGAATCTGTTTCAATTGTTTGGAACAGTTTCATGAGAATTGGTATTAACTCCTCTTTAAAAGTTTGGTAGAATTCAGCTGTAAAGCTATCCGGACCTGGGCGGTTTTTTTTGTTGGATGATTGCTAATTACAGCTTCAATCTCCTTGCTTGTTATTAGTCTGTTCAGGTTTTCTCTCTCTTCTTGGTTCAGTCTTGGTAATTTATATGTGTCTAGAAACTTATCCATATCTTCCAGATTTTCAAATTTGTTGTCATACAGTTGTTTATAATAGTCTGTAATGATTCTTTGTATTTCTGTGGTGTCAGTTGTAATGTCTCCTCTTTCATTTCTTTTATTTATTTATTTATTTATTTATTTATTTTGTCTTTTTCGTGACCAGCACTCAGCCAGTGAGCGCACCGGCCGTTCCTATATGGGATCCGAACCCGCGGCGGGAGAGTCGCCGCGCTCCCAGCGCAGCACTCTACCAAGTGCGCCACGGGCTCGGCCCTTTCATTTCTGATTTTTGTTATTTGGGTCTTCTCTCTTTTTTTTGTTAATCTAGCTAATGGTGTGCCTCTTCTGTTTATCTTCTCAAAAAACCAACTTTTAGTTTGTTAATCTTTTCTGTTGTTTTGGGGGGTCTTTATTTCATTTAGTTCTCCTCTGATCTTAATTATTTCTTTCCATCTACTGCCTTTAGGTTTGGATTGTTGTTGTTTTTCAAGTTCTTTGAGGCATAGTGTTAGGTTGTTTATTTGGAGTATTTCCATTTTTTTTTTTTATATAAGCATTTACTGCACTAAATTTTCCTCTTAGTACTGCTTTTGCAGTATCCCACAAGTTTTGGTATGCTGTATCTTTATTTTCATTAGTTTCTAGAAATTTTTTGATTTCCTGTTTAATTTCTTCTTGGACCCATAGGTCATTCAGGAGCCTATTATTTATTTTCCATGTATTTGTATATTTTCCAGTGATTTGCTTATTGTTTATCCCCATTTTTAGTACATTGTTGTCTGAAAAGATTGTTGGAATGATTTCAATTTTTTAAAATTTGCTGAGACTAGATTTTTGACCTAATATGTGGTCTATCCTAGAGAATGTACCATGAGCTGATGAGAAGAAAGTGTATTCTTTAGTTATTGGGTGAAATGTTCTGTATATATCTGCCAAGTCCAGTTGGTCTAGGGTGTAGATTATATCCTGTGTCTGTTTGTTGACTTGTTGCCTGGAAGTCCTGTCACATACTGAGAGAGGGATGTTCAGATCACCCACTGTTAATGTATTCGGACCTATCTCCTTCTAAGAGTGTTTGCTTGATATATCTGGGTGCTCCGGTATTGAGTTCATACATGTTTATGATTGTTATGTCTTCTAGCTCGAGAGTTCCCTTCACCATTATATAATGGCCTTTTTTGTCTTTTTAAATGTTTTTTGGTTTAAAGTCTATTTTGTCCCATATAAGAATAGCTACTCTTGCTTGTTTTGGGTTTCCTTTTGCACGGTATATCTTTTTCCATCTCTTCACTTTTAGTCTGTGAGTGTCTTTATAGGTGAGGTGGGTCTCTTGAAAACAGCATACACTTAGGTCTATCTTTTTAATCCAGTCAGTTAGTCTGTGTCTTTTGAATGGGGAGTTTAGTCCATTCACATTTAGATTAGTTATTGAGAAGTGTCGTCTAATTCCTGTCATTTAATTGCTATTTAGGTGGTTTAGATATCTTTTGATCATTATTTCCCCTTTTATTTATCTTCTTTAATGTGAGTTGGGGATTTAAGGTGGGATGATTTAGCTTCTTTCTCTTTCTTGCTGGCATTTTTAACTGTGGGTTTTGCTCTTTCTTTTGTATTCGTTATGATGGTCACCATAATTCGGAATCCAGATGAATGACTCCCTTAAGAATTTCTTGCAGGGCTGGTCGTGTTGTGGTGAACTCCCACAACTTTTGTCTGTGAAATACACTATTTCTCTCTTATTTCTGAAGGAGGGCCTTGCTGGGTAAAGAATTCTTGGCTAGCAGTTTTTCTTCTTTTAGTATTTTGAATATATTATTCCACTTTCTTCTGGCCTGTAGGGTTTCAGTTGAGAAGTCTGCTGTTAGTTTGATGGGCATTCCCCTGTAAGTGACCTGACACTTTTCCCTTGCTCCTTGTAGAATTCTCTCTTGGTCTTTGAGCTTTGCAAATTTAACTACATTATGTCTTGGGGAGGATCTTTTTGGGTTGAATCTGTTTGGGGACCTTTGAGCTTCTTGGATCTGAAGGTCTGTATCTCGCCCTACACCTGGGAAGTTTTCTGTTACTATTTCTTTGAGTAGGTTTTCGATACCTTTTCCCTTCTCCTGCTCTTCAGGAATACCCACAACTTAGATGTTAGAGAGCTTGAGATTGTCTGCTATGTCTCTTAGGTTTTCTCATTATTTTTTTTTCCTTTTTTTTGTGTGTGCCTGAGTTATTTCAAAAATACCGTCTTCAAGCTCTGAAATTTTTTCTTCTGCTTGCTCTAACCTGCTGCTCAAGCTCTCAGTCATGTTTTTTATTTTATTGAGTCAGTCATTTCTAAAAGTTCTGCTACACTCTTTTTTATTGTATTAATCTCTTTATAGATTTCCTCCTTTGTATCCTGGATGTTTTTTCTTGTTTCATTGTGTTCTCTAATTAAGTCTTCCTTTATTTCTTCTAGTTTTCTTAAGATCATTATGCACAATTCTTTTTCAGACATTTCCTGGATTCCCTGTTCCATGGAGTCTGACTTTGGGGCATTACTGTATCCTTTTTGTGGTGTCATTTCTTCTTTTTTGTTTATACTTCTAGTGTTTTTTGCTGATGTTTGGTCATTTGGTAGGGGATTTGCTTCTTCTATTACACTGAGGTTGGCTGTGGAGTGGTCTTGGTTGCTACAGTGGGGGGTGAACTGTCTAACTTGACAGTAGGTGTGGTGGTGGTTATGTTAAACCAACTTGGTTCCTGTTTTAGACTCTGTGGTTGTAGAATGAGCCCCTAATGTGTGGAGTTCTGCTGGGCCAAACTTGGTGGGTTGGATCCATTGGCTGGTGCTCCCCCATGGGTCTGAGGCAGGATGAGGGGCCATGTGGAGCCACACAGTTCTGCTGGCTGGCTGGCACCAGCCTATCTGCAGTAGATTTAATATTATGTAATGCTGCATTTTATGCACTCTCTTGGGATCTCCTTGTCTTGTTTTTCATTTACTACACAGGGCTGTTGTTCATATCTGTTGTTCACTTATAGCTACTGAAAGAATTTTGATCAGTGCAACACCAAGGAAAAAGCAACATGTTGAAAATAAATGTTTTATCATTACTAAAACTTTAAAGTTTTAAAAATTGTAGAAGGTCCAGCCCTTTCCTACTCTTTAAGTATTTTTGGTGTGCTTCTGCTTGAGTTTGAAGAACAACCTACATATGAACACTTAGTTCGTCCTTGAAGAAATACATTGAGTTTGAAGTTATTTAATGCCACAATATAAATTTCTTTGTGAAGGTATTTCCAGTACTATCCTGAAGTGTGTAAAATAATGGGGTATAGCTAGCAACATGATTTAATGCCTTCTTCTAGAAATGGCTCTGCCTCTAGCAGGAGAACTAGATTTTAAACAAAAAAAAAGAAAAAAAGGACAGAAATTGCTAAAGCATTCTTGTTCATTGTGAGCTTTCACAATTAAAAAGGTTGATTTTCTTTATAAAATAAAGTCCAGATGAAGAAAACACTAAAATAATTTTACAGTAATATTCCCTAAGATGATTTCTTAATGATATTTTATGCAAAGTATTTGTATTGACAATAAGACCTGTTCTTGCCCTTAGAGTACCTTAAACTGTCAAGCTAACAATTGTTTCTGATATAGTAGTCTAATTGTTTTATTTTTAATTCACAAGGGTGATTCAGAAGGAATGATTATATACTGTACAGATTTCTTAAAGTTCACTTTGTTGATTTCACTAAGTCTGGGCTCCAGATCATTTTATAGTCTTTAGTGAAAAGGAACCCTCAACAAGATTTGGTAGTGGATTTGTATAGGAAGCTTTCCTAAAATATGTGAAATATATGTATTCAAAGTACTCCGAGTCAATCCTTTAAATTAGGTTAGAGCATAAAGGGTCCAGAAAACCAAGCACAAGTTCTTCCCTATCTTCTCCTAAGGGGAAACATTACAGGTCAAGTGTCAGTAAAAGTGGTGTCCAAGAAAATGTATGAATTCATTTGAATACAGGAACTTTGAAGCATAAAAGATCCCTTGAGATAAAAGGACAGCATTTACAGCAGAGAAGCATTCGTTCAGATTTGTGTTTTTATTGCAATGACATAGGTTGTAGTGTGTTTTGCCATCTCCTCTGATTTCTAAGAATTATATTTATTAGCAATGATGCTGATGTGTTTAATGTTTGAGGCTAGGAAAATTGAAATTGAAGATAATTTGAAACAAAGAGCTTGAAATTGTTCTTCAAATGGTTCTTGAAACCATTTTCTTAAAAATGTTTGTGCTCATATTGTAGTTTCAATGTCAACATTGTTGCATAGTTACATATTACAAGATGAAGAAGCGGTATAATTCATCTCATCTTTACACCCTTTCTCTATGAGTACATTATGCTACCTAAATTCACTTTGTACAGTACATGTTCTCAGATTTGCTCAAAGACTAAAGTTACTGTCTCTCCACATTATTCCATCTGTAAAAGAACTTGAAACACAATAAATCAATGTTGAAACATACTTTTCTGGAGATTAAAACCAGATATCTAAAAAAAATTATATGTTTAGATTTTGATTTTTTATTTAATCAAGAGAATCTTTTAAATAACTCTGGGCAAACAAAGACTTCTCATTTGTACTATGCTATCTGACTTTCCTTTATTTTTAAATTGTGGGGCAACATACAAACAGTAAAATACACAAATATTAAATATATTCCAATGAATATTGACACATATGTATGTATGAGGATACTTCAAAAAGTTCATGGAAAAATAGAATTAAAAGATAGTGCAAATATTTCCATGAATTTTTTGAAGCCCCCTCATATGTATGTATGTACACATATATATGTATATACAGAGAGACATAGAAGTAGAGTTGGAGTGTTATGTATGTACACATACATATGTATATACAGAGAGACACAGAAGTAGAGTTAGAGTGTTATAGAGGTGGGGTATGTGTGAAAGCACTTACCATATCAACATAGAGAACATGTCCCACACTCCTAGTCATGTTTCACATAGGTAATTGCTATTTGGATTTCTATCACCATAGATTAGTTATGCCTATTAAAAATTTATATAAACAGCATCATACAGATATATTTTGGTTGACTTTTATCATTCATTATAGTATTGTCTGTAGCAGTTTTTTTCTCCAGTTTATTCACATGTATTACATTGCATTAATATAAAACAATTCTTTATATATTTTATTTTTGATGAACATTCAAGTCATTCCAAATTTGGCCCCTATGAGCAAAGCTTCTGTGAAGTTCCTTTTGATGGAAATATGCATTTATAAATCTTAGGCATACACCCAGGAGTGAAATTGATTTTTAGTAATTATTACTTGGTATAAGCTTAGTAGATATTGACAGATCATCTTACAAAGTGATTATTTCATCTTGGTATTTTTAAATATATAATTAAATGTCAGCATTATGACTTCTTCTACATTAGAATCTTTATATTATTATGTTTATTGGAAGTAGTGCCATTTTTATATTATGCATATTAGAAGTAGAGAAGACCACTTTGCAATAGTCTTCCCAGGAGAAATAAGTCATAACCACAAGACATGGGGCAGGTCTAGTGATAACAGAGGGAAGAACACTCTTCAGAGAACTGTGATAAATAGCAAGAGATTGCTGACTATATGATGCTCAGACAAGGTTACCCAGTGTTCTAAGAGCAGCCAACAAACTTTCAAAAACAGGCTAGATACGAAATATTTTCAGCTCTCTGGTCTTTGTCATAAGTACTCAAATTTATTCATGAACAATACAAATGAATTTCAAAAACTTTATGTATCACAAAATATTATTCTACGTTTGACTTTTTTGTAACCATTTAAAAATGTGAAAACCATACTTAGTTCACAAGCCATACACAAAAATGTGGCTGGCCAGTTTTGATCCAGGGGCTATAGTTTGCTAACATGGAGGAAGAAATATTTTTGAACAACTTTTGACTAACAAATATTTCTCCATTGCACCATATTTTCTGACTTTCCTTCATATGTTAAATTGAAAAATAGCATACAGTGCTCTCACCACAAAAAATGATAAGTATGTGTGAGTAATGTATATGCTACTTAGTTTAATTTAGCTATTTCACAAAGTATACATATTTCAAAACAGCATATTTTACATGATACATATATACAATGTTTTCAATTAAATTTAATTAATACAATTAAATAAAGTAGATAAAGAGAAAGAAGAAAGGAACATAGTGGATTTTTAAAATCCATATTATGAACATGCTTTCTAAAGGGAAGACTCATAAACACTCAGAGATATTAAGTATTCTTAGACAATGAAACTAAAGCTTGTGATAGATAAGATTTAGAGACCTTGAAGAAAAGGTATCATCCTACAAGAATTGAAGGGTGCCGATAATGTAGTGTATTTATTACATTTGTACTTTTAAAATAATTTTTTAAAATAAACTTTGAGATTAACAATTTTAAGTAAATAACATTTGTGAATTTTTAAAAGCAGCTATATCTAATAAAAATGTTGTTTTCTACTGAAATATAATTTCAATTTGATTTTTTCAATGAATTTTTAATCATCTTTTATTTTTTATTTTCACTTTTAATTAATTTATTTTAATTAACAAACAAACTTGTATATATTTATGGTGTACAATGTGACATTTTGATATATGCATACATTATGAAGTAATTCAATCAATCAACTTAAATATACATCACCTCACATACTTATCATTTCTTTTGTGGTGAGAAGACTTAAAATTTATTTTCTTAGAAATTTTCAAGTATACAGTGCATTATTATTAACTATAGTCATCACACTATACAGAAGATTTCCAGAAATATTTCTCCTGTCTACCTGAAACTTTGTACCCTCTGACCAACATCTCCCCAGTTCCCCCACACCCCCAAACCCTGGCAATTACCATTCTACTATCTGCTTCTATGAGTGCAATGTGATTCCAAATATAAGTAAAGTCATACAGTATTTGTCTTTCTGTGCCTGGCTTATTGCACTCAGTATAATGACCTCTAGGTTCATCCATATTGTAGCAAATGAAAGAATTTTCTTCTTTTTTAAAGCTGCATAGTATTCTGTTGTGCATATATACTACATTTTCTTTATCCATTCATCGATTGATGTACACTTAGGTTGATTCCATGTCTTGGCTATTGTGAATACTGATGCAACAAACGTGGGAATGCAGATATTTTAAAAGTACCTGCACAGCAAAGAAACAATTAACAAAATGAGACGTCAACATATGGACTTGGATAAAACATTTGCAAATCATATATCTGATAAGAGTTTAACATCCAAAATATATAAGGAACTCAACTCAATACCAAGAAAATAAATAACCCAATTAAAAAGTGGGAAAAGGATCTGAATAGTCATTTCTCAAAAGAAGACATACCAGGTATATAACAATTTCTTCAATATTACTAATTATTAGGGAAATGTAAATTAAAATTATATTGAGATGCCACCTCATACCTGTTAGAAAGTCCATTATCAAAAAGACAAAAGATAAGTGCTGACAAGAATGTGGAGAAAAGAGAACCCTTGTGCACTGTTGGTGGGAGTGTAAATTGGTACAGCCATTATAGAAAACAGTACAGAGTTTCCCCAAAATTTAAAAACAGAACTAATATGTGGTCCAGAAGTCCCACTTCTGTGTATATATCCAAATTTTAACAAGCATTGTATAAACATTCATTATCAACTGTATCTTTTCTCCTCACCTCCATTGAAGAACCAGTAATTGAATAAGTATCACCTCACCTTACTTGTAGCCAAATTATTTCAACATACATTTATTGAATTCTTTCCATATTCAGATAAACACTGTAGGAAATAAAAATGAATAAGTGATCAAGTGTCAGTTACCCAGTTTACATACACTCACATACATGCAACATATACGTAATATCAATAAATATATTTTCCTTAGAACAAAACAAGTTTTATATATTGCATTCAGTTGTTATATCTCTTTAGTCTATTAATCTAGTATAATCCTCCTGATTTATTTTTTCTTTCCTGATTTTTTTTTGGGGGGAGGGGTCATTGTTTTTCTTAGTAACAATTTCTTCTTTTATAAAGGCTAAGCCAAAATTATTTTTAGATAACACACATTCTGTATTTCATGTTTTCCTTTAATTTTTGGCATATTCTCTGCAAACTTGAAGATAGGTTCAGAGGCTTGATAAAATTGATGTTCATTTATGGCAAGAATATATTACAGATGATATTTTGGACTTTATATTGCAACATGTTAAAAAGTGTCCAGTGTTAGGTTGGCTGTAATTAATAAAGCTATTTGATCATTTGGTTGAATTTAAGACTTCTTAACTGTACTTAAATCAATTTTGATTTGTTGTATTATTGTACTTTTCTAACATATATTCCAATTAATCTAGCTTATTTTTTAAAAGATATAGTATAGAGTTATGCAAATTTGCCTCGTAAATTTTTTAAATATCTTACGTCTCACTGCTTTCCTCCTTGTCATGTCTAATTTGGTACTTTCTACTAGTTTGCTTTGTTTGTCAACTATGTTAGATATTGTTTTGCTTACATTGATAGATGTATTTTTAAGTAAAATCATTTAAAATTTATTAGTTCTTCAGTTTTCCACTAATTAATTTTTATCTTTGCTATTTTTTTTTTTTCTGCTTTCTTTCATTTTGTTGTCTGTTTTATATGTTTTCACATTGGGGATTTGTGTTAGTCGTCATCAGTCTGTTAGTTTTTTGAATATAAATATTTAAAATTTGCCTGTCCCTATGATCATAACTTTAATTGAAAATCACTGGTATTAAATATTCAATGTTTTCATTATTAGTATGCTTCAGAAATTCTGCAATTCTGGTTTGATTCCCAGCTTGACCCAAGAGTTCCTTCATACAGTTTTTAATTACTTAGGGAAATAATTTTTTTATTAAAAGGTATTTTCATAGTCATAAAAGTAATTTAAGCAATACATTTTTTAAACAAAGCTTTAAAAAATAAATTTTAGACTAGAATTAGATTAAGAGAAAAGTTGTGAAGATAGTAGAAAGATTCGGTGTATTCCCAACACAGAGTTTCCCCTATTATTAACAATTTACATTATGTGGTACATTTTATACAAGTATAGAACCAATGTTACTATAGTAATATGAAGTAAAATCAATGCCTTATTCAGATCTTTATTTTTTACCTAGCATCCTTTTTTCTGTTCCAGGACCCCATCCAGCATATGAAATTATACATAGTAGTTATATCTCCTTAACCTCCTTTTGGACCCTAAGTTTTCTCAGACTTTCCTTGTTTCTTATTATCTTGATAATTTGGAGAAATATGGCTCGAGTGTTTTGTAGGATGTTGCTCTATTGGAAATTATTTGATATTTTTCTCATGATTAGACTGGGGTTATGGGTTTGGGGGAAGAAGATCATGGAGGTAAAGGGTTTTTTATATCCTATCTATTAAGGTTTCATACTATCAATATGAATTATCACTGTTGATGGTGTTGTCCTTGATCATGTGGCTGATATGGTGTTTTTCCACTATAAAGTTACCCTTATCCACATCCCCCACTTTCCATACTGCAGTCTTGTGAAGGAAGTCCAGGAAAACCACATCCACTAGAAATTGAAGAACTAAATCTTAAAAAGAGAGTTGGGAGGGAGAGCTCAAATTCTTTATAAACTTTTTCTGGGTCTATGCCTGAAGCTTGAACTATTCAAGCACGATACAGACACCAATATGTTTCAAGTCATCTGAAATTCTGCTTATCATACTCAGAGTATGTTAACAACAGCCAAATTACTCCTTGAAATGTGAGAAATCCAACTTAAACTATGCCAATAAGAAGCAAAATGGTTGACATTTTTAGGGCACAGAAATGGCAGTGAGAATAATACAGGGGACCTCAAAATAAGAGACAAGAAAGGTAATCCATCCTGAAGTCCTCGCCCCCTAACACTTAGGTGATGTGGTTTATGCACATTTTTTCTGCCACCTGTAGCCACATTATTGTGATAATTATTGGATACCACATAGGACATTAAATGAGTTAACTTTTTATAGTAAGCTGAATCATGGTTCTATGTTTTCTGTAACTTTTTTTGTTGTTGTTTTTGGTAGATTGAGGCTTTTCTTAGAATTGAAAAATTTCACTTAGTCCCTGCTCATCAAAAATTTAAGATAAATTGTAGGCTGTTACTGGGTTAAACTAATTTCTCATGGTAGTCTTTAGTACTGATATACAACATTTCTGTTCTTTCTTCTAGGTACAAAGTAGGATTGCGTTTCACTCCAATAGCTAATAAGATGTGAGCAGAAATGACGTGTAAAATCTCTGGAGTATAACCTTGAAGAACACTTTTGAACACTTGAAGCTCTAATGCACACTTTTTCTGTTTTCCTCTCCCATTTCCTATAAGTATTAGTGATATTTTATATGATAGTTGTATGTGACTCCCTGATAGAAGATAATAAAGGACAAGTGTAAGAGAAATGAGACAGAAGAAAGCATATACTTTATCTTTACACAGACACACAAAAGATAAATACTTGCACAGTAGGACTGGAGAAATACAAGAATGTAGGTTATCAAGGAAAAAAGTAAACCAGAAATAAGAAAGAGGAGGTAAAGTGGTGTATCTGGTGGGTGTTGATTTAATCTAAGTAACTAGACAGGAATTGTTGGGAAAATAGAATATTTTAATCAGGCCCCCTCGCCTCGGGGCAGTTTGGGGGTGGTGCAGCATTCTTTGTGGGCAGGTTGTGTGTGGGTGCAGTTAGTGCACCTGTGCAGCACCGCCACCTTGGCTGGAGTTTACTGCCTCAGGACGCCACCGCACCTTGTGGCCATGCTTTTTCCAACCTACCTCTTCCAAGGATCTGTTTGCTGGTTACCTAGCTCGTAGACCTGCGTGTGAAGGGTCTGGTGACCCAGCCTGACATGTAAGGGGTCTGGGGACCCACCCTGGCATGTGAAGGGTTTGTGACCCAGTCTGTGAATGGGCTTGAGGGGTCTGTGGGCTCCAGACCCAGCCCTAGCTAACAACTGGCGTAGTCGAGTAGCTTGACAACTGGCCCAGTTGGCAGGATTATGGGCAGGTAAAAGAGCTTTACAATTGGTGTCACAAACAGGATAAATAGCTTTACAGGAATACTGTTCTAGATTTCCCATCCATGAATCTAAACCAGGAAATGCTCAAATAGTCTTTATGAAGATGTCACGCCATAGCCACCTGTCTTGTCAATTAAAAAAAGTTGCTTTCTAGAGCTCTCAATCATTAGGAATTGTAGATGACAATTGACTCATTTCAACCAAACCTTGAATATTAAAATCACTACTTTTCAGGATGGCTGCACATTATTGCAATACATGAAAACTGGAGGGAAACACTTACCAAATGATAAATATAATGTGTAGAGAAGAGTTCTATACCTGGTATTTTAAGAGGCAGTCAAAAGTCCCTCTCAACTTCTTTGCACAGTCCCCTACCCACACATAGCATAAAAATGAAAACTCAAGACTTAGCAATATGTAAGCATTTTATTTGACCCTAAAATATTTTGGACTCTAAAATATTTATGATATTGTATCTTTTTTTCCACCTTTGGAAAAAATTAGGTGCTTTGGATAGCACAGAAAAGTTAATCAATATTTCATCAATATGCTTCTCTCCATAACAGAAAATGATTATCCAAGTTCAAAGAAAAACGAAAGTCACTGATGCTGTCTAAATAATTCAGACCCCATATGCAAAATAGATCAATGTGCTTATACTAGAAAATGAACAAATCTAAATGTAAGAGAGCTCTGCTAATACAAATTGAAGCAGTCTCACTTCACTGAATATGGAACTAAAGAAACATGCAAAAATCTAAGAAAATGTGAGAAGTTAATATAGCAATAACAACTATGCTCAAAAGTTCACTAAACTTTTCAAGTATTCATTGTAGATTTTCATTTTGTGTATGTGAGAAAGAGATCTCTAGTATAAAATTCCAAATTATGTGAGCATTTTATTCTCTTATCTGTTTGACTGTTCATCCATGTAATGGGATGTGACAGAAAAGTTATTTTTCTAGTCATTTTTAGCTTGGTTGGACATACACAGAACATAGTTTTCTATTTTTTTATGGGCCAACAAGTAGGAGCCTTACACATCAGAATTCCACAAGAGCAAAAACGCATTTGCTCCTTTGCTGCTCTATCAAGTTTAGTTATGCAAATACTGCTGAATGAAGCAAACCTCCTAGACTCCCTGTGTAGTCCTGTCTGTAACTATGCTTCCTCAAAAATATTCTAATGATTCCTGTGAAAATGTTTAGGCAACGTAATGACATATTTAAAAAAGAGCTTGAAAGAAAAGGTTATCATGTGTAACAAATTATCCAAGACTTGGAAAAACAGCTCCTTGAATCCTTTCCACCTAACAAGGATTTATTAAGCCTGTTATTTGCCTAGTGCTATTTCAGGCACTATATGGTATTCAAACATATTTCGGACTTGAATTTTGCCTTTAAGTGTTTATACAAAAGAAATAAAGTATACAAAAATGTGTTTCAGTAAATGAAAACGAAGAACACCAGAAGGAAAAATAATTAGGAGGACCTAGTTGAAAATGTAGACTTTCATCATTTGTCTAACTTTCATTGCATGCATCTTATGATCAAAACAATGTACTAAAATTTGAGAGACACATGTTATAAAAGAACTATGTAGTACAACTTGGATTTAAATAGATTTCTATATTGAGATACAACTCTTGACCTCTGGGAACACAGAAGAAAGATCAATGTATAATTTAGTTTCTTGTAAAGCTTGTAGAGAAGGTCAAATTTAAGTCACATACAACTTTAATATTGTGCAAATATGACAGATGAGTTTGATTTTGACTGGTGAGGAAGAAAATGGAATGATGTAAAGAGATTAAAATAACATAGCTTATGGGTTTAAGATGCAACTTGGGAGGGAACTGCTTTGGGGAAATGGTTTATTATGATTGAGATTTAAGGAGATTTAAGACATGCAAAATATGAAAAGATATACAATATGTAGACCATAGCACTCATTATTGTAACATACATGAATACTTAATAAATATAAGTATACTTTGAACTTAATTATATAGACAAAAAAGTGTCCTTTTGACATTTTTCCAGAAGATTAAAACATGTTTTAAAAAGCTAGCTTTGGAAATAGTATAAAGGATAAACTGAAGAGATGAGTTAATGGGTACTGTATTAATGTCATTCATGCATCTGTTTTTGAACAGCAATGACTTTAAGGTATTTGAGGAAATCCTAATTTCTTGAAATGTTAAGAAGTGTTAGAACAAAAAATTTGAGCTAAAATACAAGAATATTAAGAAGTGTTACATAACAAAATAAATAAATTTTGTTGTGATATAAAAAATTTGGAAATACCGAGTTACAGAGAGTTAAGCAAGATTCTTTACTAGAGGTCATACGATAAATTAAAGTTTGTTAACTTTTTTCAAGTGGAGGCTATTTCGTGCAGAATTCCTAAAATGTTTACATTTCCAAATGCTTTTCTTTAGAAAAGAACATGTTTCAATCGAGCACGTTTTGGAAAAGCAGCTTTTAAATCACTAACTTATATTACCTAAAATTTCCTAAAAATGCTTAAGTCAAAGAGATGAATCCAGTTACATAAAAGGACTAAGATGGAAACTGGGCACCATACAAGGTTTCTGTCCTACCTTTTATTGTACTTTAGTGATGTCACAAGTGGCTCTCTTAATTTCTAAATATTTTAGGAAGCTTCCGAATCCCATATGCTTTAATTCAAGAATTTCTCCTCAGAGTCCACTGAATTCCACATTATTTAGGGCATATAGTGATTCATCTGCAAAAGCTAGAGCTACTGTTGCCTACAGATTTTGGATGGTCTAATCATATGTGAAGTGTGACAGAACAGAGAACCTATTACATTTCTTCCCACCGAGACAGGGTTTAATGTGTCTCTTCCTTATTGAAGAACACTGAATAAGGCTAAGGAAACACAGAAAAACAAACAAAAAATAATAAAAAAAAAACATTCAAAATCCTTTCTTCAGCTATTTTGAAATATACAATATATTACTGTTAATTGATTTTGATTGTTCTCACCACAAAGAAATGATAAATGTCTGATGTGATGGATATGCTAATTATCCTAATTTGATTTTTACATATTGTATACATGTATTGAAACAATACACTGTTCCCCATAAATATGTATAATTATTATGTCAATTAAAAAAGAATAAAATCATTTTTAAAACATAAAAACAAACAAACAAAAACAGAAACAAAGGGCATTAAGATAAAGAAAATGGAGCCATAAAATAATGTCTCAGTTCCACGCCTAAAGCAGGAGGCCACCACTTGCAGAATGTAATTGGCACGGGAGAGGAATAGGGCCGAAACACTGCTCATAGAAATTGATAGACACTATGTATTTAAAGACTATTTTTATTTTCCTCCTTTCAATGGCCCAAATATGCTATACTCCTTTTCTGTTTGTATCACTGCACAAAACTAGATAAGCCTGAACTTTCTGGATTATTCAAGAGAGCATCACCTTTTTCAGATTACTGTGTTAATTAACATGATTTCTATTTTTGTCTGCTAAAATTTAAGCTATCATAATGAGAAGATCATCATTTGGATGGGAAAATGTTTTGTGGAAATTCACTGACACATGAAAAAGCTGTATAAAAACTCAAGATATAATTACTCTGACATTTTGAGAAAGTCAATATTTATGATCAGAGTTGCTAATATTTTACTTAGATTGTAAAAAACATACGTAATTTAATTACCTGGATTTCTTTTTTGTTTGTTTGTATCTGAGTTTGTGACCCACTGCTTCTCTTCACAGGTTTTGAGGAAATGTTTCATTTTCTCCTCATGAAAATTACATTTGAGGATAGAACGGTCTCCAGTAAGTCACTGTGGAGAGCAAATCTGTGTTCATCATGATTCTCCCATACTGGCTTTTCACTCTCTAAAGAATTTTACGTAAATGTTAAATCTGAGACAGTAGAATTACTTGAATGAGGAGAATTGTATTAAAGGCAGGCAGGATTGATTCTTCAAGGAAGCACAGAACATAATAGGAAGCCATGTGGCACTGATGTCAATGTCAGGGAGAAGCAGCAGGATGCTGGTCTGGAAGGAAGCAATCCACAGCAGCATGACTCTGTTGGAAGGAAAACACTGAGTGCCTGCAAGGGTAAGAAATGGCATTCCTGGAGACAGAGACAGGCTGTATTGGCAGAGCCCAAAATAATAATTTGTCAAATAGCTCATGAGAGCATCAGAACAAAAGGGGCAATCAGTCACTGTGTATTTTATTATGTTGTACATATGGGGCATAATAAGAGCAACCAGAACCATTTGTAGGAAGGACAAATACATAATCATAATGTAAATAACATATGGTACATTAAATCACCAGTCCTAGCTATCCCAGTTGATATTTCCTTAGATTTTTGCTCTATCTATACCATATATTTGCATAACATGATTTGTACTTACCATAGTGTCATATGATACAATTTTAATATAATGTTGACTTGCAGTGGATGAATAAACTTCAAAAGTTCCTGGGTCTGGTCCACAGAAGTGCTCAATTAATATTTATTGAATGAGTGAATATCGACTCATGCATTTCAACTCTCATGCAATTCTCTTCCATACCCTGAGGTTAGAAGAAAATCAAGAACAAATAAATCTTTACATAATTTTCCTCTTCTCCCCCAACTACCTATAATTTATTTTTATACATGAAATTAAGTAACGGTTATAGAACATATTTGGAATATAATGAGAAATTAATTTCCTCTGCTCTGAAAAAGAAACAATTAAAAACATTTTGGTGGTATTTTTGCTTATGAATCTGACAAAGTATTTTAGGCACTATGTAAATAGTGTGAAGTTCCAGTAGTGTTAACTGTAGACAAAACAGCTACAAATCTGGGCTATATACAATGAATACAAGAAAAACTGTTATGTTTCTTTTTTTGATTTTGGGCTTTATTTAGTCAGTGGCAGAAAGATTCTGAGGCAATTGCACTAGGAGATCCAAGACTCCAGAGAGGGGGGAACTGTAGAGATGTTACTTGCAGTCAACAATCACAATATTCTGGATACAGGACAAGAGAATTTGAATTCAGACCTTGCCAGTTCAAAGCGATGCTATTAAAGAACAGAAAAAAATCAGAACTTCTGGTGGCTTCATGGGATTGGAGAGAAATAATTGGAGACATGAAGGTTAAGATACTAACTACTAAGAAGCAATAAGGGGAGAACTGAGCCTGACACACTGCCGTTTTCCCCCCTCAAGGCAAATTCTGAAGCCATGTAATTTAGGAGGTTAAAAAAAAAAAAGCATAAATTTTCTAATAAACAGATTAGAGCATTCAGCAATTCCACTGTGCTAAAGAAAAAAGATTATATTTCAGAACTTATGAGGAATACTACAGGTTTTATAACTATTATCAAAATGATAAGAGATAGAAAGTATTGATGAGGATGTGGAGAAAAAAGAAACTATATGCACTGTTTGTGGTAATGTCAATTGGTACAGCACTTATAAAAAACAGTATGGAGTTTCCTCAAGAACACTTAAAATAGAACTACCACATAACCCAGCAATCTTACTTCTGGGTATACAGTTGTCCCTCTGTATCCACAAGGAATAGGATCCAGGACTCCCTGCAGATACCAAAATCCACAGATGCTCAAGTCCCTGATATAAAATGGTGTCCTATTTGCATTATCCTGTGCACATCCTCTCCTATACTTTAAATGATCTGTAGATTACTTATAATACCTATATACAATGTAAACAGTTGTTACACTGTATGGTTTTTGTTTTTTATTCTTATATTGTTGCTTTTGTTTTTTTCCAAATGTTTTTGATCTGCAGTTGGTTGAATCCATGGATGTGGAACATGAGGACATGGAGGGCTGACTGTATATCCTGTAAAAATAAAATCAGTAGCAAAGAGATATCTGCCATGTTTATTCCCATGTTTATTGCAGCATTATTCACCGTAGCCAAGTCATGGTAGCAACCTAAGTGTCTGTTGACAGATGAATGTATAAAGAAAACGTGATACATATATGCTTACCACATTGACTTATATATATAATATATATATATATTTAATATATAAAATGAAATATTATTCAGCCATAAAAAAAATTCTTCCATTTTTGACAACATGGATAAACTTTGAAGGCACTATGCTAAGGGAAAGAAGTCAGACAGAGAAAGGCAAGTACTGTATAATCTTGCCTATAATTGTCTGTAGAACTGGAAGAAGTGGAACTCATATAAATAGAGAATAGAATGGTGGTTGCCAGGTGCTATGGTTTGAATGTCCCCCTAAGCTCATGTTGAAGCTTAATCCCCAATATTGTATTTGAAAGACAGGGCCTTTAAGAGGTGATTGGATGGTGAGGACTATGCCCTTATTAATGAATTAATCCATTCATGGGTTAGTGGGTTAATGGTATAATGGATTACTAGGGAGCAGACCGGGGGCTTTATGAGAAGAAGAAAGCATGAAAAAAAAAAATGCTCTCACTCATCCTTTCACCATGCAATTCTCTGGGTCATCATGGGATTCTGTAGACAGTCCCTGGCAAGAGAAGGCCCTCACCAGATGTGCTCCTTTAACCTTGAACTTCCCAGCCTCCAAAACTGTAAGAAACATATATATATATATATATATATATTTGATATAAATTACCCAGTTTCAGTGTTATGTTATAAGCAACAGGAAATGGACCAATATACCTAGGGTTGGGGAGCAGGGGAATGGAAAAATATTGGTCAAAGCGTACATACTTTTAGTTATAAGATGAATAAGATTTGGGAATCAAATGCATGTCATGGTGAATATAATTAATAATACCATATTTTATACATGAAATCTGCTAGGAGGTTAGATCTTAAGCATTCTGACCACACACAAAAAAATAGTAACTATGTGTGGTGATGGATGTGTGAACTAATTTGACTGTGGTAATCTTTTCACAGTGTATATCAGGTCACATCAGTTTGTGGAAAAATGAATCAAAAGACAATACAAAGCTTTCCATAAGCTTTTTGAAGTACCCTCATACATATCCCAAAGCATCCCATTGTACGGATTAAATATATCGAATTTATTTTTAAATTATACCTCAAGAAAGCTAAGAACAAAATCTAAACAAAGAAAAAAGTGTTGACAGAACTTTATAACGAGTTTACCAAGTCTTACCTAAGTTCCTAATTAGATTAACTTGATCGGTCCCTAATATGTCTGCCTACAAACAATATGGTAAGCTCTCAAAACCAGAACATTTTTAAATATCAAAACACCTGGGATTCGAGTAAAACTCTGTAAGGCATGTCAAGAGATGTGTCTGTGTAACAGATACATAGGAGAACAAATAGACAACAGATATATGCTCCTTAAAATTACTAAAATTAACATGTTCAAGAAAACAGAGAATATTTGTATGAAAAAGTGAAAAAGATAGATAATTTTACAAGAGAATAAAATTCTTAAAAAGAATTAAATGAGTAATGTAGAACTGAAAATTGTAAAGCTGACATTAGGCACTCAATAAATAAATTTAACAACTGAGGAGAGAGCAGTAAAAAGAACAGTAGAAAGTTAAGATTACATCATGCCATGAGGGGTGACAATCAGCTTTGTATCTCATGAATATTCATAATAAAATGTTTTAAAAAGTTAAGATTGTCAGATCAGTAGAAAACATCCAGCTGAAGCACTGAAAAAAGAATAATCACCATTGTAAACTTACCCATTGGTAATTGGAGTCACAGAAAGAGATAAGTTATAGAATGTTCTCAGAGAAGCACATGGAAAGAGATTTAAAAATCTGCAAATATTCTAAAACTGATGACAAAAACTAACCCACAAATTCAAGAGGGTTCACAAATTTCAGGTAGAATAATATGAAGAAAGTGAATTCCACAGAAAAGAGAGAGTTCCTTAATATGAAACTATGTAAGTCAGGAAGACATTTCAATAACATATTTAAAGCACTGAAAGAAAATAACTCTCAACACAAATTGATCTATTGAGTTGATGAAATCCTCATCAAACACCTAGGAGATGCTTTGTGAAAATCAATAAATTGATTCGCAAATGTGTGTGCAATGCAAATAACCTAATATCCAAGTTTAGTCCACTTGAAGAAGAAACAATTTAGAGGATTTACACTACCAGGTATCACAACTTAGAGCTTCAATAATTGAGATAATCTGAGTATGATTTGACACAGCAGATAAATGAACTAAAGGAACATAAATGATTCCAGAATCAGATCCATTTATATAATAATCACTTGATTTACAACAAAGGCCCTAGTATAACTCAATGAGAAAAGGACAGTATTTTCAATACAAGGATTGGAGAACAGTCTGGAACCCAAGACAAGGCTTTTATGAAGCCTAGTCATTCTTGGAAGAACACAACTGGATAGAGAAGCCACATCAGGATGTCTCAATTAACGCTGAGAGGAAGGGAACACATCAAACCACTCCACCTGGACCACTTCCAGGATCCTGTTCTAAGACTTGGCATTTCTGAGCTTTTTCTAACAAAGGCTTGGTAATTTCTGCAACTAGGACACAAAAGGCTGCACCAGTGCAGTAAGGATGCTTTGCAGCCTACCTGAACAGCCGGTAGATTGCTGCCATCTCTGATTTCACACATTACCCATCCATTGCCTAGATCTCAAGACCAGAAACGTTGGACTTAACAGCTAGACCACTCTTAGCAGATCTCCCCTGGACCAGAAGGAGAATGTGGGGAAAGAATTGCCCCAAATCACCCACCGACTACCCTTCATGTCTGTTGGATCAACTGATTATCCACATATAAAAAATTGATGCTGATACCTTGGTCACATCATATAAGATATTTAATTCCAGATGAATAGTAGTGTCATAGGTGATTTCATTTTACAAAATGCAACTGACCTGTGTGTTTATAACTTGTATACTTTTCTATATGTATAAATAAAAACTTAACCTTTAAAATATTTTTCCATGTCTCCTTCCAGTGGTTTCACTGTATATAAATTTTCTTTAATTTTTTTCTTAGATTATAGAAAATAATGTCTGCAATAATGTAAAGTAATATTTTCTGATTATAAAATCATTGCATATTCATTGCAGAAAATTAATTTCAGTATATTTATATGACCTTAATATGCTTAATTATGTAGTTGAGTGAAAAGTACAAGCTGATTTTCAAAGCAGACCTAATTAAGCTATAGTTAATGATGCCACGAGAAAGATTTAACTAGCGCTTGGTGATTTTATGGTAAGTATGGCACTGCATTTGTTAATTTACTAATCTTCCTCAATTAAAAGTATGACATCAGACATTTAACATTAGTTTCAAAGATACAAAATATGATGACAAAATTTTCTTGGCAAAGAAAACAGCAATTCTGTTGTAGCATTGCTTCCCATCTTTACTATTGCATGTTAGTTTTCTTTTAACATTCTCTTATCCATTTTTCTTATACTATCTTATCTAACGTGTTTATATTTTTCTGATTTCCAGTTTTAAAGTGTATAGAACAATATAAAGACTTTTTTTAAAAAAAAGCATAATGAATGTGAATAAACAAGCATTACAAATTCACCAAGATCATCAAAATAAAAACTCCTAGTTATTATTTTATTAACAAGGTTATATATGGTCATCCAGATGATTGTCATTTTCTAAATAAACTTATTTATAAGTCACAAGTGTGCAAGATAATGTCTCACACACTAATCTACTACTTTTTAAGTAACAGCTTTATTGTGATATAATGTACAAACCATAAAATTCACCCTTTGAAATTTGTACAATTCAGTTTTTACTATTTTCCACACAAATGTGCAAACATCAACCATCTAATTTTAGAACTTTTCATCACCCTAAAAGAAACCAATTAACAGTTACTACTCACTCCTTCCCAAACCCCTGGGATATATAAATCTACCAGCTGTCTCTACGTATTTGCCTGTTCTGGAAATTCTGTTCTGGCTTCTTTCACTTATAATATTTTCAAGGTTCATCTAGGCTGTAGCAGGTATCAGTACTTTGTTCCTCTTTATTGCCAAATAATATGTCATTGTATGAATATACCACATTTTGTTTATCCATTAGTTGATCAGCATTTGGGTCCTTTCTAGTTTCTGTTAATATAAAAAAATGGCACTAGGAAAACACCTGCAGAAGATTTTATGTAAACATATATTATTAATTCTCTTTTGCATATGCCTATCTGCAACATTTTGTGAAACTTTCAAACTTTTAAAAAGTGTCTTGTCTGCACAATTTTAAAATCCCACCAACAAAGTAACAGGGTTCTGATTTCTCCTCCACATTCTTGGCAATACTTGTATTTGTGTGTCTTTATTTTTTTTATTTGAGCCATTCTATTGGGTGTGAAGTGATATCTCATTGTAGTTGTGATTTAAAATTCCCTAATGACTAATAGCATTGAACAGCTTTTCATGTGCTTATTGATCACTGTAAATTTTCTTTAATGGAATGTCTATTAAATATTTACATATTTTTAATTGTGTTTATCTTTTTTATTTATAAGGTATAAGTATTCTTTATATGTTCTGAATGAAAGTCCCTTAGTAGGTATATGGTTTTCAAATATTACTCTGATTATATGTGGGTTGAGTTTTTGTCTTTGATGATGTCCTTTGAAGTACAAAAGTTTTTGATTTGATAAAACTAAATCGATCTAATTTGTGTTCATTTTTCTTTCTAATTTCTCCTTTTTCATATTTAAGAAACTGTTATTTACAAAAGATTTACTCCTATATTATCTTATAAGAATTTTACAAATTAACTCTGACTTTTAGGTCTCTAATTATTGAGTTAATTTTTGCATATGGTATAAGATAGGAGTCAGCCATCATTCTTTTGCATGTAAACATCCTGTTTTCTCAGCATACAAAAATATTTGTTGTAAATATTGTTCTTTCCTTATTAAATTGTCTTCACAAACTTATCTAAAATCAGACCATAAATAGACATTGATTTTTCTACTCTCATTATATCCTATTTATCTACATGTCAATCCCTATACAATACCATACCATCTCGATTACTGAAAGTTTATAATAAATGTAGAAATCTCGAAGAGTAAATCTTCCAACATTTTTTTTTCGTTTTAAGATTGCATTGGCTAATCTGGGCCTCTTGCATTTTCATATGACTGTAAGAGTCAGCTTGACATTATATACAAAAAAGCAGCTGGAATTGTGATAGGAATCTTATTGATTTAGTAGCTCATTAGGGATTATTGCCATTTTAACAACATTGTCTTCTAATCCATGACTGTGAGGTGTTGGTTTCCATTTACTTAGGATTTCTTTAATTTCTTTTAACAATGTTTTGTTATTGTCAGTGTACAAGTCTTAAACTTGTTTTGTTAAATGTATTGCTAATTATTTTCTTTTTATTGTTTCTATTGTAAATTAAATTATATTCTAAATTTCATTTTTGTTTTTTTCATTGTTGTTGTATAAAAATAAATCACATTTTATGTTGATCTTTTATTCTACAAACTTGATAAACTTGTTTATTAGTTCATATAGTTTTGTGTGAGAGTGTGTGTGTGTGTGTGTGTATTTCTCAGGATTTTTTATATATAAGATGATCTCATCTGTGAATAGTTTTCTTCGCTTCCAATCTGAATGACTTTTATTTATTTTCCTTGCTTAATTGTCCTGCCTAGAACTTCCAGTAAAATGTTGAATAGAAGTAATGAGAGCAGACATCTGTCCTGTTTCTTAGGGAAGAAGCATTTGGCCCTTCATCATTAAGTATGATGTAATAAGTATAATAAAATGCCTTAGTTTGCAAACGTTTTCTGCTTTTCTTACTTTGTTGTGTCATTTTATCATGAATTTGTGTTTAATTTTATCAAGTAATTTTTCTGCATTTATTGAGATGATCATGTAGTTTTTGTCATTTATTCTACTAATATGATTTATTACATTGACCACACTTAGTCATGGTGTATAATCCTTTTTATATGGTTCTGAATTTAATTTTCTAGTATTTTGTTGAGAAGTATTGTTAAGAGATATTGATCCATAATTTTCCTTGTATGTGATGTCTTTGATTATGGTATCAGGATATTCCTGGCTTCATGGAATAAGTTGGGAAGTGAATTTCTAATTTTTGGAAGATTTGACACAGATGAAAAAGAAGACATACACACAGAAAAGGAGGTAATGAGAAGGCAGATCAGAGAGAGAATTAAAGATGTTGGCCTTAAAAATCATTGTGATGCAGCCACAAGCCATGAATGGTGACACCCACCAAAACCTGGAAGAGGCAAGGAATGGATTCTTACCTAGAGTCTAGGGAGGCCATGAAGTCCTGCTGATACCTTTATTTTGGCTCAGTAATACTGATTTTCAACACTGGCCTTCAGAACTGAGAGAGTTTCTGTTGTTTTAACACAAAACATTTGAGAAATTTTTTTTTTTGTTTTTTGATTTTTATTTCTAATTGAAAAAAATGTACATATTTGTAGTACACAACATAATGTTTTGTTGTATGTATACATTATGAAATTTACTAAATCAACCTAATTAACATTTATTTCTTCTATACTTATTTTTTTGTGGTGAGAATACTTAAAATCAATTCTCTGGTACTTTATTATAGTAGGTAGCCACTGGAAACTAATTCATAGATCTGTTCAAATTTTTTGTTTTACTGGAGTTAGTTTTGTAGCTTGTGACTTTCTCAGGGATTTATACATTTCATCTAGTTTAAATAATTAGTTACAGTACAATTATTCATGGTACCCACTTATAATCATTTTTATTTGCTTATGATTGATATTAATTTCTCCTCTTTCATTCCTGACTTTTTGTAAATTGAGGGCTTCACTCTTTGTTCTAGGGCAATTAGCTTAAAATTTGTCAATGTTGTTGATCAACTCAAAAACCAGCTTTGGTTTTATTGATTTTTTTCTATGATTTATTTCCTTTATTTATGTTCTATTCTTCATTATTTTATTTCTAGTCCTTACTTTGGGTTTAATTAGTTCTTTACTAGTTTTTAAGGGACTGTACGCCTCACACATATCATCGCTTTAGATACATCCTATACCTTCTGGTATGCTGTGTTTTCATTTTCATCTCTTAGCAATGTCTCACTTCCTTGTGATTCATTCTGTCTCACCGGTTACTTAGGAGTATGTTTAGTTTTCACATATTTGTAGATTCAGATTGAAATAGATGTACTTGAATGCTGGCATGATTTAAGATCTGTCTTCTCTTTTCTGCCTGCTCTCCCAAAACTCAGTGCATGGCCTTCTCCTCTTTTCCTTCTTTCTACACTGGTGGTTCTCAATCCTCACTGCAGTTTAGTGTTACATGGAGAGCTTCCGCTAATCTCTCCAGCAACTCCAATCCTGTCTCACTGACCTACTCTATACTCTGTAGAAAAAACTCAGGCTCTTTGTTGCCCCAAGGCAACGTCCCCTTTGCCCAGATAGCTCTTTCCTGGACTCTCTGTCATGTCAACCTCCTCATATCTCGGATGAAATGTCAGTTCTTCAGAAAATTTTATACAACCTATCAAGGCTAGATCAAAGTTAAACTTGGTTATTCTCTCATGAGGATTCTGTCCATTTTCATTCCTATAACTTATCAAAACTGTGACTCTGTCACTACTGGTAATAGTTCACTAGGGCTGCCATACAAATTACCTCACACTAGGTGGCTTAGACAACATAAACTTATTTTTCTCAGTTTTTGAGGCCAGAAGTCCAAGTCATTCATCAGCAGGATACTCCTGAGGGCCATGAAGACCTGTTCCACTCCTATCCGCGGCTTCACGTCATTTTCCTTCCGTATGTCTCAATGTCTAAATTTCCTCCTTTGATAAAGACACCAATCATACTGAATTAGGGTCTAACTTAATGACCTCATTTTAACTTAATGACTTCATTTTACCTCTTTAAATACCCTATGTCCAAATCTGGTCACATTTTAGGGTAAAAATTTCAACATATGAATTTGGTGGCAGGGAAGGGGGACACAATTTATTTCATAACACTGTCTATGCCTATTTCTGTCTCTCCCAGGAAATCATAAGATCTACAAGTAGCTCTGGCTGTCTCGTCTTATGTTAACAGGGCATAGATAACTTTAGATCTTAAAATATGGAGACAGCAGAGTATCTAAGAATCTAAAAGATTCTTAGAGAGATGCATTTACATTCCAAAAGATTCAAGTGAGAGTCCAGGATTCTTTCCACCCTATCTTCAAGGAGTAAGAGTCTTTGTCTCTCTTTTCAAGAACAGGATGGAGCAGCTGCCACTTTCTCTTGTACATAAACTAGAAAAATCTACTTTTCTCCATCCCTCACCTACAGAAGGTCTAACCATTCATGTAGGACATTCCATTTGGCTTCCATTTTGTCACCCTGGGGGTAAGCACTGGGGCAAGGAGAGCTAACACAGTTATTATTGAGTAGATAACAATAACTAATTTGTTTAATATCCCCCCAAAGTGCATATTTTCAATAAAATCATTAAAGGTGAGTAATAAAATTCCAACACAAGTTGGGTATCTGTTCATACTTTTATTAAAAATTTAAAATCCTAATTTTGGAAGTGCTTGATGAAGTATTTTGCTCATTTTTCTATTAAGTTTATGTCAATTTCAACCATAGGTTTTTGTAACAGGTATAGTACTTTAATAATAGGAGAATTCATAGGAATGGAACAAAGGAAAAGATAAAAAGATGCAAAAGAGATAGAAAAATAAAAGAAACCCCCATGTGAATAAACTCAAAAATGATCTATGTTTATTAAAAGAGATATCAGTAACAGCCAGTGACATTTCTTGGTTGTGAATTTGGAATAATAATTTTAAAGTTTAAAGCCATTATTTGGAAGTTCTGTTATTTATAGAATACCAGTGATTTTCCAGACAAATAGAGAACCTTTTTAAAAAAAAATTATCAATGAATAGATGATAGTCATAATAGACAGTGAATTGGGAATATGTCTGTGATGCTAGATATTTCTATGTAGTTTTCTTATATAACTTCATTGTTTACATTCAGGACCCTTTGGAGAGGGGCATTAGTGAGAAATCAGTTAAGGACCACAAATAATGATTACATTGTGTCATGTTGAACTATACTAATTATCCTGATTTGAGCATCACATATTGCATACAAGTATTGATGTTCATTCAGTGTGGTACCCCATAGATAGGTACAATCAATTACAATTCAAAATTGACAAAAAAGGATTTCTTAGGATGAATTAAATAAAATCTGCCTTAAATCTGTTTTAAATCTGTTATTTGTGATAGAAAGTATTAAAACACTTTTGTTTTGTTTTTGTTTTTTTAAGTACAACTGCTTTTGTTATGTGAGATGCACTGTGCTGTTGGAATTTCTTCCTTCTGAGGGAAAAAAAATGGTCTTAATGTTAGGACAGAGGCTGCAAATAAACTAAAGTGATGGCAATTCCCTAAAGAGTAAGTATTTCAATAGTAAACTTTAACAGCATGATTGAAAGAGTGAACTGGCCCATTAAATTTGTTTTAATACTGTAAAATCTTTCACTCCAAACAGACCCAGTTGCTACCATTCCCCACACTGCGATGCAATCTGATCTAAGTAATTCCCTCTTCCTCTCTGGGCAGAATCATGAACTCCACTTTGATTACATAGACTTACTTATAAAAATCAGCTGTGCAGTTGATGATCTTCAAATAATGCATCTGATCATCCCTTTCCTGCTGTGAAATACATGATCCTCTTCTGTGAACTACACTCAACTGAAGACTTTGTTACTTATTTTTGAATTTTTGAATTTTTAAATAAACCTATCATTTTACTCATTTTTAAAATGGGGCTGTTTGCTATTTTATAATTAATTTGAACTTTATATATTTATGACATGAGTACTTTGTTAGATACACACAGTGCAAGTATCTTCACCTTATTCTTGTCTTTTCTTTCTTAATAGTGTTTTCTTAGTGAATAGAAATTTTTAATTTTAATTTAAAAACATCAACTTTTTTATGTGGTTATTACTTTTTGTGTCTCGTATAAAGACATCTTTTCCTATCCTAAATCATGAGGCTATTTTTTAGAAGCTTTTTTGATTTGTCTTTCACATTTAGGTAAATTATCCTGATCAAATTAATTTTTGTTAGGTGTGAAGTTAAGGTGCAAGGATTTAAGGTTATTTGTGTGCTGATGTTTATGTGATGCTGTTTTTCATATAGCTATTTAGTTGGCCCAAGACCTTTCTTAGAAAAATCCATCCTTTCCTCTTTGGTCTCTTTAGCTCTCCTTATACCAACATTATACAATACCCTCCTGAAGAAATAAAAAGGTAAGATGATTCGATAACGTAAGAAAACTTATTATGAATCCACTTAAACTAAGACACATATAGGAGTACTGGTAAAATTTTATTGTTCTTATCAGGCTAAAATCACAGAGTTATCATCAACCCTATAATAATGAATAAGGCCGTATACTAAATTTTATAATTTTTTATGTATTCAACAATAACAGAAGAAAAAAAAATAGCTAGTCTTCACATTAGAAAAACGGAATCAAGTATGCACAGATACTTACAAAATGATTCCAACACAATCAAATGAGTTTGACGATGCAGGTGGACTATTTATATGTGCTATGGTTTAAATGTGTCCTCCAAAGTTCATGTGTCCAGACTTTAACTCCAATGCCACAGCTTTGAGAGGTGGGAGCTTTAAGAGGTGATTAGATCATGAGGGCTCTGCTGTCATGAAAGGATTTGCCCTTATCACATGAGTAGGTTAGTTATCTCAGAAAAGGATTCCTGATAAAAGAATCAGTTTGGCATTCTTCCTCCCCCCTCCCCTCCCCCTCCCCTTTCTCTCTCTCTCTCTCTCTCTCTCTCTCTGTCTCTCTCTCTGTCTCTGTCTCTGTCTGTCTCTGTCACATTCCAGCCTCCAGAAATTTAAGAAATACAAGTAAATTTCTGCTCTTTATAAATGATCCAGTCTCAGGTATTCTGTTATAGCAGTATAAAACAGACTAAGACAGTCCACAAAATTGGAGGGACAACACCAAAAAGATGGCTCAAACATTTGTGTTAGTATATTTTAAAGACAATATTACTATCATTATAACTGAAAATGATTAACTAGAAAGTGTGGAGCAGTAATATCAATGAGCAACTATATTTGAGTTGTAAGAATTCTCAGCATTTCAACCTGCCAAAATATTTTACTTGTTGAGTCAAAATATTTAAACTCTCAAAATATTGCCAATTAGAAATAGTTCCGTTTGCTATATTCTGCTTAACTGATTTTCTACTGTGTAGCCAGAATGCCATCGAAGATCAAGGAGAAATTTGGAAAAGTGTCATCCACATAGAACTACATCATCTTCTACCTTGATTCTTTAATATCACATTCAGTCGGTTCTTCACTTAGCTAGTACTGAGTAGCCACTGTGTACCAGTGATGCTTCTGATTCTGTTTAAAATCCTTAATAAACTTTTCACTCCCAAACAATCTCCAGGTTAAATTACAATTATTATTATCCTTCTCCTCCTCCTTTTTCTGCTCACTACCGGGTGTGTTTTGTTGTTGTTTGTTTTTAACTAATGTTTATGTCGTAAGGACATTTTCAGAAGAAACCAGCTGTCTCATTAATCCCTGCAATAGTCTCAAGTCAAAAACGTTGAGATTGAAACTCAGAAAAGTTTAGAAATTTGACCAAGATACTATACTACTGCCAGTAACATTGGAATAAGAAATCTAGCTTCTCTGACTATAGTGTACGGCACTGACTCCTCTCAAACGTATTTGAATGAGCAAATAAAGAAATAAGTTAGTATTGTGAGTCTTGAGTGAGTTCGTGTTCTTGGCGTAATAGATAATTGAATGGAGTAAGACATTGTTTGCTTAGATGTATTATTTTTGGCTTCTCTCCTTGTCCAATATTTTCACACTATAGTTTATTTCTAAATAGACCAGCTATATCTCAAAGAGGAACATACCACACCAAACTGCTGAGTAAAGTGCCTCACAAATTAATAAATGGATGGCTTAATAATAATAATAACAAGAACAACAGGGAGCTTATTGTGTATCAAGCAGTTTAATCCTCATTTAAACTTTCATTTTTAATAACCCTGTAAGGTAGATAACATTGCTATCCTTGCTTTACAGATGAGGAAACTGAGGTACAAAGAGGCTAATTACCTCCCTAAGGTCACAAAACTACTAAGTGAAACAGCGGGTTTTCAGTTCAGGCAGTTTGGCTGTAGAGTCCACACTTATAACTTCTATAGCCTGTTATCTCTCTAAGACGTATGTCTACAGTATGTGTTTTTTCATACGATATTATTCTCTGTAAACTAGATTCGGAAAATATAATTTAGGAATTCTCTTAATAAATATGTATTATAAATTAAACCAATCACCATTTCTAGATTGAATGATTTACTTCAGGTGGCCAATACAAAATGTGACTCTTACTTCCTTGCAATAATGTGACCACAAATGTCTAGGATTCAGGCAATCAAAATAACATTACTTCTATTTTAAATATTAGGTAATGACACTCATGAAAGTGAAAAAAACTGCAGAAAATAATCAATACACGGCAGAGCTATGACTACATCAAAGATCTTCTGAATGCTAGAATGACCATCATCTACTACTTTTCTCTGAAAGTGCTAAGCAACTTTTATGTTAGATGTGCAAAAATGCTATTTTCCCCAAGGAAGTGGTGCCTATGGCAAGGCAGGTGCATTTTCTCTAACGTGTTCCATGAAATGAACATCTGACTGACTCAGTTTTGTTCTGCAGTCTCAGCTGTTGCATATGAACAACAATTATGTTAAGATTTGAAATGGAAAGGATGTCCTTTCCAATGGGCTCCATTTGGTAATTCCCAACTCTATGAAAAGAGTGTTTTACAGACATTCATCTGTGCAGATGTCTAAGGTGGCAGCCATAAACTCTAAAATTATTGACATTCTGTTTTAAAAGCAAAGATCTGTTAAAATCTGTTCAAGGAGGGAATCAGTTTGAATGTTCCAATTGACAATGCATGTAGTAATATATGAGATATTTATTCTATGCCATCTTTGGAAACTAAAAGAAAAGCTACAGAAGCTGAACAGCAGTCACAAAAGAAAGAGATAACATACACACATACAAGTTTTTGGACTTTGGATTAGATTTAATATAAGTTAGGGATAGAACTGACAAGCATGCACCATATTCCCAACAATTACATATGTATCAGTCCCATTATTCTCATTAATTTTATGTTCCTTAAAAAACAAGTTATATTTGTAACAGTTATATTTGTAAATATTGAATAAATTTGAAGACTGTGAAATGAATATTAGCAAAGTAAAGCAGGTGATCATAAACTAATAGAATTCTGAATTACCTAAATAGAAGGATTATTAAAAATGTATTTTCCAGAGTACCAAAAGCAGAATATACTTATTAAATCTATATTAGAAGTGAAGATGTGGTTCTTCATATGGTCCGGTATATGTACCACTTCAGCTGAAACAAAAAACAAAAAAACTTTTTATTTATTTATTTATTTTTGGACAACTCATTTTTATCACTAAGAAGAATCTCATTGCAATTCCTATATATCACACTACTTTAAATAGAGCATGATTAAGTAAATTTAATGTAAAATACCAAATCACAAAGAAATGTTTGGACTCAGTGTACATTAGCCCTAAGAGAATATTGCTCAAACCACCTTTACTAACGGAAGTATACTCTGAAATCTGATTTAACTCAATTATGTACTTAAGAAAATTGTATGGTTTTTTTTCTGTTGGTTGTTTCCTCCAGAAGGCAGGAAACACAAAGCTATTTTATTCCTTCAGTTAATTACAGTATCCATGTTCAAGAATTTGAGCCATGTATGGTAGCATTAAAGATAAAAAATGGGGTTAATTGGCTCATCTCACCATTCTTGCTATCAATCCCATATGGCCAATAAGTATTACCCCATTTTTTGTGTGCCAATGACAACATTAATAGTTTAAAAACAAATACACAACACATAGTGTTAAAGACAAAGTAATTATCATAACCTGAAAATTTTCAATGAACATGGACTATGTATCTTCCTCCTGTCCACAGCCTTTAGTAAAGACAGTTTATACAAGATATATGAATTACAGGCAATTTCTATATTTGCACAAAGATTGAAATATAAGCAAAAAATTAAAGAACAAGTGGTGCTTTCATAAAATATCTGTCTAACTGTAGATGAGAATTTTTATTTTACTTAATTATTCTTCCTCCTCTTAACCTAAAAAAGTACTGGGCTTTATAAGTGGCTATAGAATGAGGATTGGATTTCTATGTATATTACAGGTATTCTACCTGCTCTCAAATCCATAATGAACTTTGAACAAGTCAAGTGAGACTGATGAAAACATACCCATGTTGGTTTCCATAACTCAGAACAGGTCATCATGGCCAAGTGGATGCATTTAACTAAAGGCTGGTGCCCATTACTGAATCCAAAGAGGGATTTCAACACATGACCACTGAACATCCCTTCAGGATATATAAGATAATCTCCACATTTCATTAAACATACTTGGCTTTAGGAATCTGATACTAATAGAGCCCTAGAACAAGGAAATTTCTTCTACCTTGAGTGTCTTTGTATGCTACAAAATATCTCCTGGATTCTGTAGGAATCCGTTTCATGAGTGTTTTGGGATTTAGATTCTGAAGACATCATAAAAGATTCCACAGGCCAAGACTCATCCATCACAGTGAAAGGCAAAAATAAAGGGGAAAAATGAGTTGGTTTCTTCCCGTTAGTACAAAGCAGTGGTGATGACTAGGATAGAAAGCAGGCTTCAGAAAGAGGGAGAAAAGTAGTGTTCCTTTTATTTCTGCAAGGATAATTTCCACTTCCATCTGGATGTGCATGTAGACAAAGATTCCTTCATGTACTGGAAGTTCTGGTAGTTCATTTACCTCCTCAGCTGTACTTTTGTAATTCAAAAAAGAAAAAAAAAAAATGACCAGGTAGGTCTCACCTATTTCTATCAATCCATAAAACAAATAGAGAGTTCCACTGTGCATGAAAGACTTAACATGTAAAAAGTACAAAAATAGCAGATTTAAAAATTATACTACATCATTAAAAAAAAAAAGAATAAGAGTCAATATTGAGAATTCTTTATTCTGATCTCAGACCTTTCCATCCTGCAGTATGGGTTTGGTTGAGTCACTTAAAACCTCTGGGCATGAGGTTTGTCATCTGTACAATGAAGAAATAAAATTCATACTTAAAATTGCATTCTAGTTTTATTATTCTTTTCAATATTTCTCAACATATGTAAGATTACTAGTTCTTCAAGATATTTCTTCTCAAAACAGTATCATGATCAAATTCATTTGGGAATTATGTTTCTTCATTCAAAGTACACTTACATAAAACCTTTATGATGGGGTGACCTAAGACTACCTTGAGGGGTCAGAGAATATGTCTTATGAAGGACACAGGCATTGATATGGTAATTAAAAATGTTGAAATAGTGACTGTGATATATCATGCAATTAAATGTACTTGATAGTATAAGCTTTGAAAAGGAGGGTTTGACCAAATTTCGGAAGTCTACAAAGTCTATCTTCAGGAAACAGCAATTGAAATGAGATTTGATACATATGTAGGATTTAGCTAGAAATATAAGAAAAGGCAATAAAAAATGAGTAAATGCCCAATAACAATAGAGAAGCTAACACTGTATGAGAAGCTTTAAAAAAAAGTCTTTACTGCTGTGGCAAATGTAGTCTCTCATGTAGAAGTTTACAGGACTAGGCTGTGTAAAGTCGTAGAGGTCAATTTCAAAATGTGTCTTAAGGTAGGAAAGAAAGTCATTTGGGATATTATGAAGCAGAATATTCATGTTTCAAAAATACATTGGATGCTAAGGACATATTAGAGGAGACCCAGAACTTATGTGGATAAAACAGTTTGAAGATAATTACAGAGGTCATAGTAACAATAGTCATTAGATTGTCCTGGAATAATAGTGGTAGAAACTGAGTAGAGGAGACATCTATGTGATATACTCACATAATAGATTAAATATGGAGATTAGGAAATGAAAGTGACAAGGTCTAAGTTTCCAGCTTTGAATAAATTTATAAGAGAATGAGAAGATTATAAGGTTAGTTTTGGATATATTTAATTTAAATTCACTTGAAATGTCCAACAGGATATACATGTCTGAGAACTCAAATGAGAAATCTGGCTTGGCATTAAAAGTAGTAAATAGTCTTCCTTGTAAGTAGAAAGTGACATTATTTCCAAGGGTAATGTTGTATTACTTACTACTCATTAAGCAAATCAAATAAATATTTTCTAAATTAATGGAAGACTAAGGTATTAGTATAAATATTATAAAATAATTTACTTAGGACACAAAATGTAAGCCTTTTGAAATATTAGAAGAAACATACACAGATACACACACATATTCAAAGAAAAATAAATAGATTAGACAGTCCCCAATGTATTTTGATTACATATTGTATTGATGAATAAGCAAGTATCCTGATTTGACCATCACATATTGTACACAACTATTGATAGTCAACTTTGTACCCCACAAATATGTATAATCAATATGGTTATATAAAAAATAAACTAGAAAAAAAAGACAATGATTTTTCAACTTTATGATGGTATGAAAGCTATATACATTTAGTAAAAAGCATATTTTAAATACCAATAAAACAATTATGGTTTTTATTTTCAGTAGAGTATTCAATAAATTCAATGAACTGTTGCACACTTTATTATAAAACAGGCTTTGTGTCAGATGATTTTCCCTGACTGTAGGATAATGTAAGTGTTCTGAGCATGTTTAAGGCAGGGCAGGCTAAGCTATGATGGTCATTAGGTTAAGTGTATTTAATGCATTTTTGATTTATGATATTTTCAATTTTCAATGGAATTATTGGGACATAACCCCCTTTGTAAATCAAGGAGCATACATATATATTGTAAAAGTCTTATTTAAAATGCATATCTTAAAACTAAAATAACAAAAATCTGTCATTAATCCTATTAACATAATATTTCAGAATGAATCACAAAGCAAAACTCTATGCTGTATATAAAGACACAAATAAAAACAAATTGATTCAGAAAAGTTAAAAATAAAAGCACTGGCAAATGTATACGAGGAAAAGGAAGGAGGGCAGGAAAGAAGAAAGGCAAGGAGAAAAGGAGGAAAAGAGGAAAAAGGGAGGAAAAGAAAAGGACCATGATCATAAAATCAGACAGAGAATACCTCAGGCACCCACCCATCCCTCAAATTAATCAAAGTAAGGACAATTTACAATGCTAAAGAATAGCTTACACAACTAAGTTTAACTACTGTGAATATGTATGTACTAAATATATAGAGGCATATTCATAAAACTGTAATTGCAGAAGGTCCAAAGAGAAGGAAACTAGAAGTGATAGAAGTAGGAAATATTTACTCACCTTTTTAAGGTCACAAGAGTCTTAGAAAAAATAAGATAAATAAGAATAAGAATAAAGTAGTAAAATAGAATAAATAAATGCAATCATCAATGATTTAAGTTAAGTCATAGTGCATCTCATATGTATCTATAAATAAAAATATGAGTGTGTATGTATTTATATTTATACATACATTTCACATTCTTCATAGTATCTTTAAAAAAATGTTTTAATACTGACGACCTTACAGAACACATAACTTATATTAAACCATGAAGAAATGGTAATAGTATATATACATATATATTTTTTTTTAAGTTTTATTTTGTCGATATACATTGTGGCTGATTATTGCTCCCCATCACCAAAAACTCCCTCCCTTCTCCCTCCCCCCCCCCAACAATGTCCTTTCTGTTTGCTTGTCGTATCAACTTCAAGTAGTTGTGGTTGTTATATCTTCTCCTCCCCCCCCGTTTTTTTTTTTTTGTGTGTGTGTGTGTGTGTGTGTGTGTGTGAATTTATATATTAATTTTTAGCTCCCACCAATAAGTGAGAACATGTGGTATTTCTCTTTCTGTGCCTGACTTGTTTCACTTAATATAATTCTCTCAAGGTCCATCCATGTTGTTGCAAATGGCAGTATTTCATTCGTTTTTATAGCTGAGTAGTATTCCATTGTGTAGATGTACCACATTTTCCGTATCCACTCATCTGATGATGGACATTTGGGCTGGTTCCAACTCTTGGCTATTGTAAAGAGTGCTGCGATGAACATTGGGGAACAGGTATACCTTCGACTTGATGATTTCCATTCCTCTGGGTATATTCCCAACAGTGGGATAGCTGGGTCGTATGGTAGATCTATCTGCAATTGTTTGAGGAACCTCCATACCATTTTCCATAGAGGCTGCACCGTTTTGCAGTCCCACCAACAATGTATGAGAGTTCCTTTTTCTCCACAACCTCGCCAGCATTTATCGTTCAGGGTCTTTTGGATTTTAGCCATCCTAACTGGGGTTAGATGGTATCTCAATGTGGTTTTGATTTGCATTTCCCGGATGCTGAGTTATGTTGAGCATTTTTTCATATGTTTTTTGGCCATTTTTATATCTTCCTTAGAGAAATGCCTACTTAGCTCTTTTGCCCATTTTTTAATTGGGTTGCTTGTTTTCTTCTTGTAAAGTTGTTTGAGTTCCTTCTATATTCTGGATATTAATCCTTTGTCAGATGTATATTTTGCAAATATTTTCTCCCACTCTGTTGGTTGTCTTTTAACTCTGTTAATTGCCTGCCCGTTTACAATAGCCACCAAAAAAATAAAATACTTAGGAATTGAGTTAACCAAGGAGGTGAAAATTCTCTATAATGAGAACTACAAACCACTGCTGAGAGAAATTAGAGGGGATACAAGAAGATGGAAAGATATCCCATGCTCTTGGATTGGAAGAATCAACATAGTGAAAATGTCCATACTACCCAAAGTGATATACAAATTCACTGCAATCCCCATCAAAATTCCAAAGACATTTTTTTCAGAAATGGAAAAAACTCTCCAGACATTTATATGGAACAATAAAAGACCACGCATAGCCAAAGCAATGCTGAGCAAAAAAAATAAAGCTGGAGGCATAACACTACCTGACTTTAAGCTATACTACAAAGCTATAATAACCAAAACAGTATGGTACTGGCATAAAAACAGACACACTGACCAATGGAATAGAATAGAGAATCCAGAAATCAACCCACACACTTACTGCCATCTGATCTTTGACAGAGGCACCAAGCCTATTCACTGGAGAAGGGACTGCCTCTTCAGCAAATGGTGCTGGGATAACTGGATATCCATATGCAGGAGAATGAAACTAGATCCATACCTCTCACCGTATACTAAAATCAACTCAAAATGGATTAAGGATTTAAATATACACCCTGAGACAATAAAACTTCTTAAAGAAAACATAGGAGAAACACTTCAGGAAATAGGACTGGGCACAGACTTCATGAATACGACCCCAAAAGCACAGTCAACCAAAGGAAAAATAAACAAATGGGATTATATCAAACTAAAAAGCTTCTGCACAGCAAAAAAATAGTATATTTTTTAAAGGGTAACACGTATAATCTGCATCTCTGACCTTAACACAATGCTAGATATGAAAATCAAGTACATTGTTTATTGATAAATTAAAATAAAAAAAATAAAAATATTTAATAAGTTTTTCAAAAGTAATAAAAAATAAACTATATTATTGAAATTAGAAAAAAAAGAAAGAATAGCAGAAAACAAAAGTTTCCTCCCACTAGGAGATTCAAAAATTAATTAAAAAAAAATGCTGAGACAAATAAAAAGCAAATAAAATATTTAAATTATCTAAAAAATGATGACAAAGAAAATATTTTATTTTAATTTGGAACCTGTATAATGAAGTAAAACAATGTTGGTAGGAAAATTCATAGCTAAAGAAGTCAACATGAATTGAAAATAAGCAATAAAATCTAATGATTAAAGCATTCTTCTCACAAAGTGACTGTAAGAGGAAGTGTCCTGAAGAAAAGGAAATATTTTTTTAAATAATAAACAGATTTAATAAATATTTCCAAACATTGTACCACTGAAAAATATTAAAACAATAGATAAATTAGGAGCTACCGTAAGCATTGAAAAAAGAGAATGTATAAATGCTTAAAATATTAAAAGGGGGAAAATAACTATGGAAAAGTTATATGAAAATGAAAATGATTTTGCCCATTTTTTGCTAATATATTTTAACCTTTCATGAAGTGAATAATGTTTAGAAAAATATAATTTGTCAAAATTGACTCCAGGATAGATATGTAAGCTAATTACATGATTTCCAAATAGGTAAGACAGAAATTATTACAAGAGATGACTCCCAGAGGAGCACAGGTCTTTTCACAGAACTCAACCTTAAGGGGCAGGTAATTCTATGCTACTTAAATTATTTTAGGACTGAATTTATAATTTAGTTGTCTGATTTTTGTGAAACAAATATAATGCTGATACCAAAATGCAGCCAAAATTGTATAACGAAATAAAATTACAAAGAAACGTCACTTAAAGCTTCCAATGCAAAAGTCCTAAATAAAATATTAACATCAGTATTCATAAGCACATTAAAAGAGGAACACTTTATGAGACAGAGGTGTGTAAAGCAGAAAACAATACTGGAAAATATATTTTTTAACATTTGATAAATTCTCTCCACCAGTCTGCTTAAAAACAGGCACTCCCTAATGTTTGACATGATTCCATATGGACAGCAATTTGGTTTAATCTATCTAAATCACAAATGCAATATTTTTATATCCAGCAATTATACTTCGGAAAAATCATTTTTAAGATATACTAGCACATGTGTGGAATAATGCATAAAATAGATTGCTGCATTTTTATAGTAGTAATATACTAAAAACAACTTAAATGTCTACCAATATATTATAGATTAAATAAATTATTACATCCATATAACAAAATATTATGTAACTGTAAAAAAGTACAAAAAGTCAACAAGACATCATCAAGATGGCAGAATGGACAGTCCCCAGCATCTGTTTCTCTCACAACTGATCTATTTATAATTACTAAAAACAAAATCTGCCAACCTGGGACTGCTGGAGTTTGAGGGAAGAGGAGGAGAGAACCGCAGAGTTCATGAAGGTGGGAGAAGCCAGGACAAGATAAAGATGGAACTGCTCCAACCAGTTTGAGCCCCAGCCACTTCAGGGGCAACTCTGGTGAAGGGAATAAGTTGTAGAGCACGAACTTACACCAGGAGCCAGCAAAAGCCACAGCTATGACCTTTGTAAAGAGTTGCTTGGAGACTACAGGGGAGAGAAGGGCTTCAGAATGCACCATACCAGCCTCCAGGCCAGCAGTATGAACTACAGGGCTCCAGTAGACCCTCACAGCAGTGAGGGGCCACAGATGACTGAAGAAAGGAACCACCCAGGGGATGGTGAATCATCTCAAAGGATAGGCCCATGGCCTGCCCCATAAGAATCATTTGGAGAGTGTGGGGAAAGTCTGGCCCACTTGGAAACCCTGGGCACAGTGTGGGCAGCTGATCTGAGAGAGCTGAATCAGAGGCCCACTCAGTGGAGACTGATAAAGGAGATAGAACTGCAAGGGACGCAGTTTGCTGGAAAGACTCAGTCCCAGGCCAGAATTTCCACACAGCCCAGGTGTATCTGACTTCACAAGACCCAGAACAAATTAAAAAGACAGTAATTAAAATTTGAGCTGAACAAAAAGTACATCTCAGAGAATCAGCAGCAAAGCAGCAATTTAGCTAAACCACCAGGCTCAAGGGCTGATCCCCATAGGAAGTTCCCCCAATTTTGGAATTAACCAAAGTACAATGAAGTAGTTCCAGTGCAGAGTTTAAGTGGTGGTGGTAGATAATAATCCAACAAAGAAGTGTGTGTGGGGGGGGGAACAGATCAGAAACAAAGCTCTGATATTAGCCAATAAAGGTTTAACACCACTAAGGAATACCTACTAAACCTAGAAGAGGTAGCATTCTCCTCAAATCCCAGACATCAATGTGACACCACCAAGGAAAGCAAACCAAGCACCAGCAATGGACCCAGAGGAACAACAAATTTGTGAAATGTCTCATGGAGAATTCAAAATGACTCTCTTAAGGATGTTTAGGGAGTCACAAGAAAATACAGACAGAAAATTAAATGGTATGTGGAAAGCAATCCAGGAGATGAATGAGAAACTTGACAAAAGAATTGAATCAATTAAAAAGAACTAAATAGAAATTCTAGAAATAAAGAATATGTTATCTGAACTGAAAAACAATAGAAAGCTCCAACAGCAGATACAAATTGAGAAAAGAATTGGTGAGCTTGAAAACATATGAATTATCAAAGGAGAACAAAACAAAAAATAAAAAAATGAAACTAAAATACAGTAATATGGGACTCCCTCAAGCAAGGTAACCTCCACATAATTTGTATACCAGAAGGAGAAGAAAAAGGAAGAGATATAGAAAGTATATTCAAGGAAATAATGGCTGAAAAACTCCCAAGTACAGAGAAATACGACAGCATCCAGAAATACGACAGGAAGCTCAGAGTTGGCCAATCAAATTCAGTCCAAGGAGGAACATCACAAGGTATATCACAATCAAATTACCAGAAACCAAAGACAAGGAAGAAATACTGAAAGCAGCAAGAGAAAAGAAACACATAACATTCAACAGAACCCCAATATGTCTCTCAGAGGACTTCTCAGCAGAAACTCCACGGGCCTAAAAATAATGGGATGATCCATTCAGAGCGCTGGAAAAAAAAAAAAAAAAAAAAAGATTGTCAGCCAAGAATTCTGTATGCAGCAAAGCTAATCTTCAAATATTAAGGAGAAATAAAGTTTTTCCTAGACAAATAAAAGATAAGGAAATTTACTAACACTAGACCTGCCTTACAAGAAATGCAAGAAGGAGTTCTTCAATCTGAAAGAACATGATGCTAAAGAGCAGCAAGAAAATGTTTGAAGGTACATAACTCATTAGTAAAGTAAATTCACAGACAGCCTTGGAATATTCCAAGTCATAAGGGGGATGAATAAATTGCTTGCATCCTTAGTAGGAAGACTACAGGACAAACCTAAAATGGCAACAACAAATACAACATGTAAGAGTTAGGCAATATTTAAAAGATGTAACTCGATACAACAAAATGTCAAAAAGTGTAGTGGAGAGGATGATGACAAAGTGTAGAGTTGGCTTTGGTTCTTTCTTTTTTTTAGATATCAGAGTTAAGTTGCTATTAGTCTAAAATAACCTTTTATAACTATAACATGTTTTTTGTAAGCCTCATGGTAACCACAACACAAAAACTTCTAAGAGATATCCTAAAAATAGAGAGAAATAAAAATACACTGCTAGAGAAAACCACTCAATCACAAATGAAGATAGTAAGATCAGGAAAAAAATAAAAAATAAAAAAAAGAATCAACAAAATAACAAGATAAAAAGGAAGAAAATGGCAGTAACAAGTCATTGTATATCAATAATAACTCCAAACGTGAATGGATTAAATGCTCCAATTAAAAGACACAGGGTGCATCAATTAACTATAAAATGAGAATCAACAATATGCTGCCTACTAGAAACTCACCTCACCTGTAAAGACTCACACTGACTGAAAGTGAAAAGATGGAAAATGATAACTCATGCAAATGAAACAAAAAAATAACAGGAGTCGCTATACTTAAATCATAAAATAGACTTCAAGCCAAGGAATGTCAAAGAAAGATAAGGAATGTTACCTAATGATAAAGGGATCAACTCAACAAGAGAATATAACAATTCTAAATATATACACACCCAACTCTGGAGCACCCAGTTATATAAAGCAATTACTACTAGACCTAATAAGAGAAATAGACTCTAACACAATAATAGTTGGGAATTTTAACACCCCACATTCAGCCAACGACAAATCACTGAGACAGAAAATTAACCAGGAAACATCAGAATTAATCTCTCCTCTAGGAAGATTGGACCTCATGGACATATATAGAACATTTCATCCAAGGGTTACAGAATACTCATTCTTCTCAGCAGCACATGGAACATTCTTTAGAATAGACCATATGTTAGGTCACAAAACAAGCCCAAACAAATTTTTAAAAATTGAAGTTATATAAACTACCTTGTTCAAACACAATGGACTAAAACTAGAAATTGACAACAAAAGGGATACTAGAAACCATACAAGTACATGGATATTAAATAACGTGCTCCTAAACAACAAATGGATCAGAGAAGAAATCAAAAATGAAATTAAAACATTCCTGGATTCAAATGAAAATAAAAACACAACATGCCAGAACCTATAGGATACAGCAAAAACATTTCTAAGAGGGAAGTTTACAGCAATATATAAATGTCTACATCAAAAAAGAAGAAAGGGCTGAGCCCGTGGCGCACTCGGGAGAGTGCGGTGCTGGTCGTGCAGCGACGTTCCAACCGCGGGTTCGGATCCTATATACGAATGGCCGGTGCACTCACTGGCTGAGTGCCGGTCACGAAAAAGACAAAAAAAAAAAAAAAAAAAAAAGAAGAAAGACTTCAAATACAAAAACCTAACATTAGACTTCAAGAAACTAGAAAAACAATAACAAACTAAACACGAAATCAGTAGAAGGAGAGAAATAATGAAGATCAGAGCATAAATAAATGAATCAGAATAAACAAAATAACCACAACAAAAAAAACCACTAAGGTCAATGAAACAAAGAGTTGTTTTTTTTGGAAAGATTAAAATAAATCAATAAACTTTAACTAGACTAACAAAGAAAAAAAGAAAGAAGACTTAAATAAAATCAGAAATGAAAAAGGCAATATTACAACTGATACCACAGATATACAAAGGATCATAAGACACTATTATGCACAACTATATGCAAACGAACTGGAAAACCTAGAAAAAATGGATAAATTCCTGGACACATACAACTAACCAAGGTTGAATCACTAAGAACTAGACAACCTAAGCAGACCAATAGTGAGTACTAAGATTGAATCAGTAACAAAAAGTCTCCCAACAAAGAAAACCCCAGGACCAGGTGGCTTTACTGCCAAATTCTACAAAACATTTAAAGAAGAACTAATACTAATTCTTCTCAAACCCTTCCAAAAAATTGAAGAGGAAGGAATATTCCAAACTCATTTTGCAAGGCCAACATTAATTTCATACCCAAACTGGAAAAAGATACAACAAAAAAAGAAAACTACCAACCACTATCCCTAATGAACACAGATGTGAAGGTCCTCAACAAAATAATAGCAAACAGAATTCAACAACATATTAAAAAGATCATATGCCATGATCAAGTGGGATTAATCCAAGGGATAAAAGGATGGTTCAACATACACAAATCAATAAATGTGATACATCACATCAGGAGAACGAAGGAAAAAAAATATGATCGTTTCATTAGTGCAGAAAAAGCATTTGATAAATCAACACCCCTTCATGATAAAAAACACTCAACAAATTAGGTATACAAGGAACGTACCTCAATACAATAAAAGTCATGTAAAACAAACCCACAGCTAATATCATACTGAATGGACGAAAATCGAGGCTTTTCCTCTAAAATTCAGAGCAAGACAGGATTGCCCACTTTCCTCACTCTTATTCTACATAGTACTGGAAATTTTAGGCAGTACAATGAGCCAAGAGAAAACAATAAAGGGTACCCGAACTCGAAAGGAGGAAGTCAAATTATCCCTTTTTGCAGATGAGATGATCCTATATATAGAAAACCCTAGGGCCGAACCGGGGCTTACTCGGGAGATTGCGGCGCTGGGAGCGCAGCAGTGCTTGGGAGTGCCGAGGCCGCAGGTTCGGATCCTATATAGGGATGGCCGGTGAGCTCACTGGCTGAGTGCGGTGTGGGCAACACCAAGGCAAGGGTTCCGATCCCCTTACCAGTCACAAAAGAAAAAAAAAAAAAGAAAGAAAAGAAAACCCTAAACACCATCTAAAAATTACCATAAATAATAAATGAATTCAGTATAGTGCCGGGATACATAATCAACACACAAAAACCAATAGCCTTCCTATACACCAATGATTATATAGCCCAAGAAGAAATCAAGAAAGTAATCCCATTCACAATAGCTACCAAAAAAAAAAAAAAAAAAAATGGAATATCTAAGAGTAAACTTAACTAAGGAAGTAAAAGCCCTCTACAATTAAAACTATAAAATAGTGGTAAAAAAAAATTGAAGAGAGCAAAAATAAATGGTAAGATATCCCATGCTCATGTATTGAGAGAATTTAAATCATCTAAATGCCCATATTACCCAAAGCAATCAACACATTCATCTCAATCTCTATCAAGATACCAATGATATTCTTCACAGAAATAAGAAAAGCAATATTAAAATTTGTACATAACCACAAAAGACTCCATATAGGTAAAGCAATCTTGAAAAAAAAAAAGAAAAAAATTGGAGGCTTCATACTCCCTGACTTCAAAATATACTGTGAAGCTACAGAAACCAAAACAGAATGGTGTTGGCATAAAAATAGACAAATGGAACAGAATACAGAGCCCCAAAATAAACCCATGCACTTACAGCCAAATGATTTTGAACAAAAGTGCCAAGAATGCACAGAGGAGAAAGGACAGCCTTTTCAATAAATGGTGATGGGAAAAATAGATATCTACATGCAGGAAGTTAAAACCGAACCCCTGTCTCTCACCATACACAAAATTCAACTTAAAGTGAATTAAAAACCTAAATTTAAGACCAAAACTATAAAACTATTAATAGAAAACATAGGGGAAGTGCTATACATAATGGGAGTGGGCTGAGCTTTTCGAACAAGACCACAAATGCACAGGTAACTAAACAAACATACACAAATGGGACTATGTTAAACTAAACAGCTTTTGCACAGCAAGGGACATTATCAATAAAATGAAGCAACAACCTACAGAGTGGGAGAAAGTGTTTGCAAACTACACATCAGACAAGGAGCTGATATCCAGAATATACAAGAAACTTTACACACACACACACACACACACGCACACGCACACGCACACGCACACACACACACACACACACACACACACAAATTAGAAAATGGGCACAAGTCTGAATAGATATTTCTCAAGATATACAAATGACCACCACGGACATTAAAAAATGCTCAAAATCACTAATCATCAGGGAAATGCAAATTAAAACCGCAATGAGATATTATCTGACCTCAGTTAGAGCGGCTATTATCAACAATACAGAAAATAGCAAATGCTGGTGAGGATGCAGAGAAAGGGGAACCCCCTATTTTATTGGTGGGAATGTAAATTGGTACAGCCATTTTTGGAAAACAGTTTGGAGGTTCCTCAGTGAACTAAAAATAGATCTACCTTATGATCCAGCTATCCCAATAGTGGGTATTTTTCCAAAGGAAATGAAATCAATATATTAAAAAGACATCTGCACTCCCATTTTTATTGCAACTCTATTCACAGTAGCCAAGAAATGGAATCAACCTAAATGCCCATCAGGGGATGAACAGATATAAAAAACCCTGTGATATATATGCAACGGAATCCTAATCAACTGCAAAGAGAAATGATATCCTATCCTTTGCAGCAGTATGCTTGGAACTGGAAACCATCATGTTAATTGAAGTCAGGCACAGAAAGACAAATACCACATGGTTCCACCCATATGTGGAATCTGAAACAAAAACAAAAAACCAAAGTGGTTTTCATAGAAGTACAGAGAAGAATAATGGTTCAGAGACTGGGAGGGGAGGCAAGTCAGTGGAGAAGGGTGGACTAACAAGTACAAAATTATGCTGTCTACCCTAAGTGAATCATTGTATGGCATGTGCATGTTTTGAAAAAACACACTGTACCGCACACAAATGTAAATAAAATTGAAAAAAAGTACAAAAACTCTATCTATATACTAACAAAGGAAGAATGTTAACATGATCTAAAAAGTAAAAAATGAAGGTGTTGAGTACTGTGAATGATATGTTAATCTTTGTGTTAAATAGAAAAATAGATATACATACATTTACGCATATATGTATGCACATATGTGTGTGTTTGCCATTATAAACAGACAGTATTTAATGACAGTAATCATCTGTATGGGGGAATAAACAGTGTGTGGAGAGGCATAAATAAACTTTTTTCCTTTACACATTTTTGTTTTTTTGATATTTGAAAGATGTAATTGCATTATTCTTCAATAAATAAATAACTTGAGGTTTGAAAATATAGCACGAGCAGTCATCAATGCTGAATACATTGGTGGTAAGCATGAAATATTTTATTTGTCAACACATACATCAGACTCTGAGAGGTTCTGCAATATTGAAACCCATACAGTATAGTTTTAATCAGTTTTCCAATTTTACTCGATCATTTGTTCCTTCTCAAATAGCTCATACTCAGAGACAATAGAATTAATGTTCAATGGAATGCATTTTTGGAAAACATGAAATTATGAAAATTATTTGATGAAATTAAAGGGGAAAGAAGCAAATTTCTGAGTACGTTATCAGGCACTGACAATTATTGCTTTAAACATCCGATAATCTGTTATATATGTAAGGCATGTGTTCTAACAATGCAATTATAAATGCTTTCATAAAAATGACATAAAATTATAACCATTGTGAGAAATGATTTGCAGTAGAATAAGATAAAAGACTGTTGGATAGGGGTGAGTTTGAAATCATTTCAGACTGAACAAGCACCATTAGTCCTTTGAATGACCTACATTTTTAATTTGGAATGAAACCATTTCGAGCTATGTAGTGAAACTAATGAGGCTGCAACAACTGTGCAAAGCAATAATCAACACTATTATAATGTGGAGAGTTTATTAAGTCCATGCATGAAGTGAACTAAGATAGATTTTCTTTAAGAAAGATGACATGTGTTTATACTGTTTTCCTGAATAAAAATAAAGATTCCAAACGTATATGATGCCTGGAAGAAGTCCAATATCATTAGTTATTTTCAAACAAATGTGCAGCTTCGAGAATCACTCAATACAATGATTACAGAGACAGTTTTAGTGTTCCTTGGAATGTTTCTCCACTATTAAGGAAACAATGGCCCTGTGAGAGAACTAATGATGTTAAAAGACAAAAGCAGATGCTCTGGCTTTGGACTGGGCATAACCATGCACTTATATAAACTAAGCACATATGTTCAGCCAAAATAATCTTCTTAACAAAATGGTGTGTTTCTTCTAAAGCAATTATGATCAACAATAGTAAATGTAAATATGTCACCCTAATACATAAAAAGAATTACCCCAATAGCTAGCAATAAATTCACGTTCATCTAAGTGCTGTAGTATGAAAGGAAAAAATAACAAAAAGCAAACAACAGCAGCAACAAAAAACGTGCTGAATCTTATTTCAGTAATATATTGTTGGGTTTTTTTCCTAGATTGTAAGAAAAATAACATACAGGGCTTATCAGATAAAAGCACTTCTGTAATAATTATTAACCTGGAATTAATTTCCAAATTAAATCCAAATGAAATGGTTCTTCCTGTCACTTCATTTGAATCTTGTTATCTTTTATATAGAAAGGTGGTATGATAAAGTCTAGACAAGCAAAGCATGCTCTGTGTTTTTCCCTTCACTCAACATCCACCCTGCCACCCAACCATTCAATGATTTCTCCAGTAAGTGCTAAATGTAATGTGGTCTCAGAACTGGGACTGCATATATTGCTAAACCATAGCTCAGCCTTCAAGGAGCTCATGGCCTGGTGAAGGAGAAAGGGTGTTTATACTAGTAAGCATTCTTACCTGGGCAGCTGTATGGGGAGTGGAGTATCCAACTCAAGTCAGACATCAGGGAAGGCTTCGTGCAGTATTGAGGCTGAGCAAACTCTTGAAGGTTAACTAGGAGACATTCAGGTGAAAAGGCAGGTAAAGCCCTGCCAAGGCCATATACAAAGGCCCAGAAGGAAGTAATGGCCAGATGTGGATAGAGAATGAGAACTATCCTATTGTTAGGATCAAGGGAGTATCAAGTCATGAGGGCGAAGAGGTAGAAATAGATCAAAAGTATATTTGAATTTTAAAAGTTGTGGAAAGTAACTGAAAAAAAAATTAAAACACAGCATTTGAAGAGCTATGAGTTATATCTCATGTCTAAATTTGTATATAACTGTTGGCCTCAATCATTGAAGATATAGTGTACCCTATCTCTTTTATTAGGTACCCTATCTCTTTTATAAGTTAAAAATCATGAATAAAATGAGATTTCCTTATGAAAATAAGTGCTGTGTATTATGTGCCTTAAAAAAAGGTCTGAATAATAACAATTTCATAAGTTTTTTACCTCTTCATTTACTTTTCATGAAAAGAGTCATATTACCTTATATGAATTCATATTACCATATATAGGCCTTATCATCAAGTGTTGGCATTTATATTAAAAACTATTCATTTAATTGCACTGAATCCCTAACCAGTAATATTTAAGTCACTGAACGACTAGGTCACACAATTTTGAAGAAGATAGCTTAGTGATGTAGTCTACAAATATACAGAAATGCTGGGCATATTGATGCCATCCATTCTCTAAAAACAACTATATACAAGCTGGATACCAACATTAGAGATTAGTTAGAATTATTAAAAGAGTAGAAATGTAAAATAGGATAAAAAGTTCTCAGGAATCCTATGGTGTGTAGGAAATCAGCAAGTCAGTAAACACAGCATAGGGAATCGAAAAATAAGTTAATCAACCCAACAACTTTAATACACATATTTATAGGTCACTGTAAGTACTCCTTAGATTGCTCACTTTCTTTTGCCCATGAATATCTAAGGCTTTCTAATTGAAAAGAAGACCTTCTAACTGTGAAATCTATATTCTATTACTTTCTCTAGTTGTTACAAAATCTGTTTCTCAAACATGGTTCTCAACTGTGTTTTAGACTGATGGTAATTTTTATTGTGGCAGTTTCCAAAATCTAGTATATTTCAATAACACTAGTTCAAAAAAATCAATATACTGTTTTAAGAAAGATAATCTTTCTAATATAGAACTACAGTGACATCATGCAAAAAATAACAGTTATAAACTGGAAATAAAAGTAAAATATGGTTATTGAAATTTACTAAAAATGGTATCTATTGTTTACTTCAGCAAAAGAAGTCTTTCATTTTTCTAAGTTTATGTTTCTATTTCTCTACATGTATATGCTTGTGAAAGATCTAACTTGTAAATTTTTACTGTTAGTCCTTCTTTTGTTGCTATAATAGAATACCTGAATCTGGATAATTTATAAACAAAAGAGGTTTGCATGGCTCACAACTCTGGGACAGCTGCATCTGAGATGAGCCTCAAATTACTTCAACTTATGGTGGAAGGCAGCAGGCAGCTGACAGGTACAAGATTGCCTGGTGAGAGGAAGCAAGAGAGAGAAAAAGAGGAGGTGCCAGGTTCTTTTAAACAACCAGCTCTCGTAGTAACTAATAGAGCAAGAATTTACTCACTAACCGCCCCCCCCCCCCTCAGGGAGGGCATTTATCTATTCATGAGGAATCTGCTCTCCATGATCCAAACATCTCTCAACACTGCCACACTGGGCATCATATTTTCACATGAGTTTTAGGAGGATACCATATCCAAACTTTATTAAGAGCTCTACTTTTTGATACAATAGACATGTGGCTATTGAGCACATGAAACAGTCTAGTTTAGATGGCCTGTATGTGTAAAATCCATGCTAGATTTCAAAAATTAGTAAGAAAAAAGAATGGAAAATATCTCAATGATTGTATATTGAATACATGATATAAGAATAATAATTTGACATATGGGTTTATATAAAAGATATCAATTTTAATATGTTCATTTTGTTTTTTTAATGTGGCTACTAGAAAATTGTAAATTATATATGTGATTCACATTCCTGCCCTGTATTATATTTCTATTAGACAGTGCTGATCTAGAGATTCATGGGAAAACAATAGATTTTAGTAAAATCACTCTCAGGGTTTACTACCTTGCAAGGGTACCTAGAATGCATGTGACCCTTTTCAATGAATACAAACACAAATGGACATTTCCCATATCAAGAAAATGCAGATTATTTTAATCAAAATGTTCACTAGCCACTTTCATCAAATAATAAGATGGCTTCTGACAAAGAATTTGTGCTATTTTTTTCTTCATTTTTCCAGTTTTTTTATTGAAATAGAATTGATTATACATATTTGTGGGGTACAGATTTGAATATCAGTACCTGTGTACAATGTGTGGTAATCAAATCAGGATAATTAGTATACTCATGTTTACAAAATATAATCCATCTTTGTGACGCTTAACCAATTTCTCACTCCCATCCTCTTTCCTTTTTCCCCATCTCTGATAACCACAGTTCAGTTCTCCTTTTTATGAAAGGTCAACCTATTGTGATTGATTCTTTTTTATACATACTTGTAAACATCTATATTAAAAATAAGAAAAATTGAAAATCAGTAATGTAAACTTCTAACTCAAGAAAATAGAAAAAGAACAAACTAAACCAAAAGCAAATATAAGTAGGAAATAACAAAGATTACAAAAGAAATATATGAAATAGGGAATTAAAAAATAGAGAAAATCAACAAAACCAAAAGTTGATTCTTTAAAACGATCAACAAAATTTGCAAACTTTTATCTAGACTGACCAAGACAAAAGAGAGAGAACACTGAAATTACTAAAATCAGAAATAAAGCAGGGGTATTATTACATAGTCATGTGGGGGTAAGATTTAGTTTCTTTTACTTTCTTGTTTGCATTTTTGTTATGCCAGTGGATTTTGTTTTTTCTTGTATGTTCATGGTAGTGATTATTGTTTTTTGGATTCCAGAGGCAGGACTTCCTTGAGGATTTCTTGTAGGGCAGCTTGTGTGGTGGCAAACTCCCACAGTTTTTGTTTGTCTAGAAAATACACTATTTTTCCCTTGTTTCTGAAGGATAGCCTTGCTGGGTATAGAATTCTTAGCTGGAAATTTTTTCTTTTACTACTTTGAATATATCATCCCATTTTCTTCTGGTCTGTAGAGTTTCTTTTAGAAGACTACCATTAGTCTAATGAGGGCTCTCCTCTTATAGATGACTTGACACTTCTCTTGCTTCTTTTAAGACTCTCTCTTTGTCTTTAAGCTTCACCAGTTTGACTATTATGTGTTAATTCTCTAACTTAAATCAGCTCCTTTGACTAATTGTATAATTCACAAGTTGTGATATACAAACTAGACTTGTTTGTGAATTAGGAGAAAAATCAAGTCACCATGTAGCTTATAAAGAAGTGCATTTTGTCCACAAAAACATTAATATTTTATTTCTCTTTCTTATTAATAGTGCTTCTAAATATTATTATGGCCACATAAGTGTTTTTCTCTTCATTTACAGCTTTTTATTTTTTAAATGACATTTAAAGAAAAATAAATTAATTATTGCACAATCATGAGGCTATTTTATATGGAGCTTTTTTTTTCAAATGTTCAAAGGGTACAGATTGCGATCATTGAGAGTAACTATGACCTTTTCTTTAAAATTTCTGCATTTGAAATTTGCATAAAGAGCAGAATTTCTATAATTTTTTTAAAAGATGATAAAAGCTGTTACCTATACTGGTCTCCCTTAGATGATGACCAAACATGTTTATTTTGAATATTGCAAACATCATTCCAAAATGGATATCCTATGGTAAAATCTTGGGGGAGGGAAGCATGTTTATGGATTTGAATAAAATTGAGTACCCTTATAAACTAGTGATAAAATTCACTTAGAGGAAAGTATTGTATGTATGTTAGAGGGGAAAATGTCACTTGGGTAGGAATATTACAGCAGGGGGTTGGAGGAGCAGGGAGGGTGGCTACAGTTAACTCCAAAGCTAGATTTTGGAAACAAAACAGAAGGTTCTAGAATGCTTTTGTAAAAACTATGATATGTTCTCTTAATTGCAGGGCCTTTGACAGGCTTGAGGATGGGTTGGCACACTGAATCAAGTCAAGAGAGAAATGAGGGAAGTGAGGGGAAGAGAAGAGCTGTCACAGATGTGAACAGAAAGGCTGTGGAGGGTCTGTGGAGAAGAGACACTTTTAGAGATGGTTTCAAGGAGTGTACAGAAGGAACAGTGAGATTTACCACATTTCTTTAGGGTTAGGGAGGACCTCATTCTCAATGACTGGTTCTGATTTTAAAATAAATCATTAACATGAAATATTAGCAAAAGAAACTTAAAAGAAAAAGCAAATTCTGCAAATATCGAGAGGTGTAATGTAAACCAGCCTGCTACAGAACTACAAAACTCTCTGAGGCTGTTGAAAGCACCTGTATCCTATTTTTATTCCCAATTCTACTGTAGAACTATCATTTTTCAGCATATAAATCTCTTTCAAGCACACCTTTAAACTTGTCCAATGTGCAAAAAAAATTGTTTATCTTTGCCTAGTTAATTACCTATATGAACACACATTGTAATTGATATGAATTTGCATCCAGAGAAAAACTGAAAAAATGCTATTGAAACTATTAATTCAAAACCCCAAAGTAAGGACTGGGGAAAATTTGCAGGACTTCAGAACAGCTTTCAAAAATCTGGTGAAAATGTTAATATTATTTATGGAGTTTCACTGGTAACTAAGAAGACTGGAAACTAAATAGTTCAGTTTCTGGTGCATTTATCTCTAAGTAGCAAAATCCTAACTTTAATAGTTAACTATGATGAATTATTTCATTGGTAACTGACTATACATATTGCAGTGTTTTTAATTAATAAAATAAAATTTAAAATGAAGTATATAAGAAATAGAAGTTAGAAAGCCATTTTGATAAGATACCATTATCTGATGGCATACATGTATCTAGCATTCATAAGAGCAGGTAAATGAGATATACATTGTGCATAAAAAGCATAAATTTACTATCCTTTACAAGTAGCATAATGACCCATCAGCTTTTTAAAATATACTTTTAGCTGCCACAACCCATTCCTAAAATCACACTGTCATATTTAAATAGTAGATTTTTGCATCTGGATAAAAGTGACTGAATATTTTCCCCTTTACATCAATTTCCATGAAGGCCGACCCCTATCTTATTCTTTTTAAAATCACCAGCCCCTAAGACTGTGTTTGAAACAGTGTAAATGCTCAAATGTTGGTTAAAATAACTTCACTGATTCATTTCTCAAGTTAGTGTTATACATTATGACTATGGCTTGCTAAGTTGCTGCAAATCTCTATCTCACTCCACTGTCCTTTAACTACTATCAAAATAGCATTGATGACTCTTACCAATGACTATAAATTTCAGCCATCATATCCATTCTTTTTGAATTTCCTCTCTAAAATTCCAGCTACAGCTTTTTTTTCAGGTCCAAAAGAAATAGAAAATAACAGTTGTCATGTTACCTCAATAAAAGGGGTCTGGCTTGTCACTTCTCTTGCAGTTTTGGGAGGCAGCACTGTTCTTAGCAAAAATGCAAGTATTCAAATGTTTATATGTGCAGGGGTCTGCAAAAAGTTAATAGAAAAGTTGGGATTATCTTTTAATTGTGCTTTTTCAGGAAATTAAATAAATTTTAATATTTGAGTACATTGGCCTAAAACTACTTAGGAACACTGGGGCTGCTTTTTTAAAAAGTATAATTATAGCAAGTTTTATATCTTCAGTTCTTTCATGTCAACAATTTTGATTCAGCCCTGAGAGACTGAATATACAGATAATGGCCAGACCATTTTTGTAGATATTAAAATTGAACTCTGACATAAGCATCTGCAGCAACCAGCCCAGGAAGCCAAACGACAATCTCCACAGCAATTGGCTCAGAACAATCAGAATTTGGTTAAAGATTGCCAACCTCCCTAATTTTTGCCTCTGTTTCCAACTCAGAACCAACCAGAGAAAGCTAAATAAATATGCTCTTCAAACCAATCATATAAGATATGATTCTAGTTTGCCCACATCCAGCATCCCATACCAACACCTCCAATCAGATCATACTTGAAGTCTTCCATTTTTTTCCCTATGAAGCTTTCTCACTCCTTACTTGCCTTTGAGTCTCTGACAAATGCAAGCAATAGTTGCTGACACCCTTGCTATAACGTGCTCTGAATAAATAGTCTCTGTTCCATGAGGCTCTGTTCTATCTAACATTTGGTTTATTTACATTTATTTCTACAGCCCTAAAGCTGTTCTATGTCTTCAATGTCCCAGGACAGACTGAGAATTAAGATTAGCACCTATTTGTTTCACAAGTTCAGGATTATTAAAGAGGTATTTTTTCCCCTTAATGTACTTTTTAATGCTTCCCCACACTACAATTTTTTAAAGTGATAATGTATTGCTTAATGTGATCACCACTATTGATTCAGTAATTGATTTAGTGTGCATGGAAGTTTAGCATTGTTGTGAAACAAAAAAGTACTCGTATTCCAGGTACTCTCCTAATCAATATGGTAACCAAACAGCACAATTTTCTCCAACTAAATCTGATCCATAAAAAGCATATAATAAAACTTTTGCAAAATATTTTATAAATCATAGAATCAAATGAGAAAGACATCAGATCAAAATTTGAGATAAATTACTTTTAAAAGATCCCTAAAATCAGTAACTTGGATAATTAGCAATTACTTATGTTGCATATCTGATTGGAATCTGCAGACTCAAGTAAAAGAAAATGCAGACAGTGGAAATGTAAGATTTATTTCTGTTTAAAACTATTTATGAACTTAAGTTTCATGTGATTGCGTCTCAGTGTTTTAATGCAGATTGGATGGTAGATCTACTAGCAGAGAAACTCAGCGCAGTTAAGAAACCTTCTGCTTAAAGCTTCACCTTTATTTTCTGCCATATTCCTCCTTTCTTAGCTCTAGTGCTAAACCTTAGTGAAATGGCTCCCAAGTTGTAGCTGAAGATTAAACCACAAAGTTCAATGACAATGGGATTTATTTAGAAATCATGGCAGATGTATTTGATAAAATGATAGGGGGAAGAAACATCTAAAATTGGCTAAAATGTAGTTCTCAAATTTTAACAAGTATAAAAATCATCCTGGGTGGTCTTGCTAAAACACAGATTCTTAATCATTTTTTTAATAGAGCCAGAGTCTGCCTTTCTAATAAGCTTCCAGGTGATGCCAGTGCTGGGATAGCATTTTAGGTCTCAAGGGCTTAGAGATGTTCAATTTTGGGGTAGTAGGAAACGTAATTATGCCTTATGCTGATCAGATATATGCTGTAAAGCTAGGGCTTACAGGCCCCTCGAGTCCCCTTGCACAGATTGGGTCACAAACCCTCCACACGCAGGTCTATGAGCTAGGTAATAGAAAAAAAGGTTCTGGGAGCCGTAGGTATAGAAAAATGAATGGGCTTTATTCAGATCTAGGAGCAACGGTCCTAGTAGCTTCTCTGAGAGTTCTGAGAAGCACTGTGTATCAGAGCTATTAGTCTTTTACACTTAAGTCCATAACCCAGGACACCTGGGTGCCCATACACAATTGTATTAAGTAGTAACAAGGAATACCAGAGGATATTTACAGCAAATGCTCAGCAAGATTCTGAACATCTGAGGGGCCCTGACCATTTTCCTATTTTTTCCCAGCATATGCTTTGGAAGGACAAAGAGAAAACTCTAGACACAGGCTCCTTCTCCACATTTGTGAAAATTCTTCTCACTTCTCCTAGGGTTGATTGTAGAAATTAGAGAACGATTAGTTTAAAATGACTCAGTACCTAATACACATTAAGTATATGGTGAATGTTGGCTATTATTTTGGCCTAGCTTTTGAATTGAATCTTAATAACAACTAATATTAAGTTCAAGTTTAGTATTAGATAGCGTTCTACATTTTACATGTATCATCTAAAATAGAAACTATTCCTAACCTTCATTTTATGGGTTGGAAAATTAATCATTGAAAAATTAGGGACGTTGCCCAAAGCCCACAGGTAAAAACTGGGAAAACAAATATTTGAATTCAGGAAGTCTCATACTAAAGCCAAAAATCTTGAGCTAATTTACAAGATCAGATTGTCAAACCAGACTCACATGAATAAGAGATCTTAATTAGTGTAAAGCTTTACTAAATAATATCAAAGACACAAGTAATTAAAGGACTCACAAAGTAGAGATGTCAAGGGTTGTTCCCAAGTTTCTTCTCACGTTGGATAAACCCCTGTGGCCCAGAATACATGAGGTTTCTGAGATTCTCAGGACCTTACAGGTGGCTGGCTTTTCAAGGATGAAACATCTCTATTTTATAGTCTGGAGAGTCGTATCACCTGTGTGATATTCTACAGAAGCCAGGTTGATAAATCCCGAGTAATCCTTAGCTGGAACCTCCAGCTAAAAGCATTTCAGAGATAGTCTCCTCCTTCTGGTCAAACATCATTAGTATATTTATCCAGATGTCAAGTTAACAAAAAGGTTAGCCCAGATGACCTGATTGTTTCTCACCCACTGACCTCCTCAAATTCCATCCTCCACCCAACAGTGGGATGAATGGACCAAGGCCAGATGCTTTAACTTCTTTCAATCTTTTAACCAATAGGCAATCACTCAAGAGTAGGGAATATATATGGTGTACTTAGACACAAACTTGGCCCCTAATAAATAATGATGATAATACAAATAGAAAATGCGGGAGCAAGGGGTTATTTATCTGCAGGGCTCCGACTGACAGAGAAAGCCAGAAATGAGGCAGATGGACAGCAGTACCAAGAGGACAACACACGAGTGCAGAGAAGGGCATATGGTACAAAATCACAGACAGTGGGGGTATATATACCAGAGGGTACAAAATGAGGATTCAAAAGGCCAAAGCAGCAGGCAATGGCAAGAAGGACATGGAAGCAGAGAGACGAGTTGGAGGACAGCAACAAGGCACTGGCATACTAGAATACTAAAACTGCGACAGCTATTTGGCCCAGGCCCAGGCTTTCTAAGTGATTCTGATGAACAGAAGTGGCAAATCCTAGAGTGCCTTACCTGGTTATTGCAGGTGGACGAAGATAATTGGTAGCAGCTGTCCAGAAGCAAAATGCCCAGACTGGGGAAAGCAGCAGCTCCAGGCCAGCAGATAAGGCCTAACAGATCTGGGAGAAGGATAAATTGGAGCTATTTTTTAGCTCAATAAAAATTGCATAGTTTTCAAAGGAAAAAACATTCCATTATTTCATTCTGCTCAACTGTTTCATTTATACATTCTCATTTTGCCAAAATTTTGGCTCAAATATTTAATTCTGTTTCATCATGGCTTCATTCACCTAAAGTGTTTCTATTAATGTTCATTTGCCTAAGTAAAAGTGTGCTCTCAACCAGGATAAAACCCTTGAGTAGAAGAACACAGCATGCCAGGAAATTACTCTCTTATGTGGTGATTAATTTAAATTTAAGACTTTTGGCTGTATCAGCACATTTAAAATCATAATGTGCAATCTCAAAGATGCACAACACTTCTGTGTCTCATGTTTGTTTTGTGATGATGAGAAATGAATGAGGTGGAATTGATTTTAAAGGCTAAGTGTGTCTGGGGATTTGTCAGAAATCAGCACCAGGAGGGATAACATGTCTTATTGAGACGGAAGAAAAGTGAAGCTCAACATATCCAGGAATTGCACAAATACAGTTTTGAAATGTGTAGATTAATAAAGAATGTTTAACAAAATGATGACAAAGTTTTCTTTCAAAAGACCTCTCAGAAAATTTAGTAGCAAATCTCATCATGAAGTGTGCAGAATGTTGTTGCCTTCACAAAACAAATTGTCATATCTAATATCACTGGCTGATGGATGGAAAAAACATTCACGTTTGCTATTGATTTAGGACTCTGAGCTGCTTTCCAAATGATTCTGCATTTTGTGATAAATTATACCTACTAGTTCCCCTGAATTGTTTGTTTTATTATTTTCTGAGCCATCACCCAGGAGGTACTTGAAGAGCTCCTGCTCTGGTAAATGAGATCACAATCAATTGCTTCATACAATCTGCTTTCTAATTTTGATAGTTGCAAATGTCTAAAAATATTGATTCCTTGTTGCAGATCATACATTACTCTTCCTGTGACTTTGTGTATGCCAGTTTTGTGAGTCCCATTTTCCTATGTTTTAAAAAGGCCATTATTTCTTGTCCTGCAAAATTCACTAATGTGTAAAGAAATAAAATGTGACTGGTTGAAAAAATACCACTAAAAATGTTAAAAGCAGTGTTTATATTAAACTATAATTATAAAAATTCTGTTTGCTCCATGATTATTTTTTATGTTGTCTGAGCATTTTTACCAATGACAGCCTTCCCTACCTTAATTGTAGCTTAGCTCTGTGTCATTAAGCTAAGAGAACATAGTCAGTGCTTTATAGCAACAAAAGCTGTATGCTACCTAGCAAAAGTGAGATAGTCTAAAGTCGGCCCCATGGCTCACTCGGGAGAGTGCGGTGCTGTTACTGCCGAGGCCGTGGGTTCAGACCCTATATAGGGATGGCCAGTGTGCTCACTGGCTGAGCGTGGTGCGGACGAAACCAAGCCGAGGGTTGTGATCCCCTTACCGATCAAAAAAAAAAAAAAAAGTGAGATAGTCTTTGAGTTTGTCTAAGCCTATCTCTATGTATTTTCCATTGCTCCTGAACTTAATTTTAGTGCCTACGTATGCTATCACAAGCTTCTTTTACTGGCATTTCTAATGCGTATATCCCCAGAAATAATATGCTGTGCTGCTATATTTTCTCTCTTTTCTCTTAAGGTTTAGAATTTTAAAAGAAATGTCTATGGTAGACCAAAAGCAAAAATATGTTTTCTTAGGACATGTGAACAGACAACTTACTGACTGATGCAAGGATTTTCCCAGACCTCTCTAGCCTGACTTGCATATCAGCTCATGCACAGAGGGGCTGTGCCAGCATTTTCACTAAGTAAGCAATTTTCTTTCTGCTGAGCTGCTAACAGCTACATAAACTATGTCCAGTGACTGAACTAGGTACCATAATCAATGTGGGGAAAAATGACATTTTATTTCAGGGAAATATGAGGATACATCAAAAAAAATTGTGGAAAAATAAAATTAACAGTTAATATGAATCTTTCCATGAACTTTTTGAAGTACCCTTAGCCAATGCACTAAGAGAACACCACACATACTATGCATAATTGTGTAAAAAAAAAGAAGAATGTCCACTTGTGATACCTGATATATGCCAGAGGAAGGAACCAAAAACCTTAAGGTGGGGGGAGCAATGCCTCCAAATCCCACATAGACTCTACAGAAAAGCTGGTTAAAAATAAAGACCTGCCTCCCCTCTCCACCCATTCAATCAAGCTTTCAGAGTGGGGATAAGGAGACTCTAATATATCAAAGCTGACTCTAAGGTAGCTTCTCTATAGTCAGGCGTTTGGAAATGATTGCCAGACCATACAATCCAAACTCTTTGTATTAGTGATGAGGATGTCAAAGCTCAGAGATTAATTTACCTGCCTAGATTCACCACATACACCACAGGAAAAAAAAATAGTAATAATAATTCCAGTGTCCTCACCCCCACTCTTTCTTTTCCATGAGCTGTTTCCCCATGATTAAGTGCTTATGGAGGTACCATTTTTACCAACATACATTGTCCTGTCCCTGAAAAAATTCAAAACATAAACCAAGTTTACCTCAGCTTTTATTTCTGTGTCCCTTTTTTCCATACCAATACTCTCTCCTTTATTAAGAAAGTCTTTGCTCTTATTTCTTATCTTAAAAGGTAAACAAGCAAGCAAATCTTTCATCAATAAAGGATCTGAGCTATAGACTGTACTATAGACATCGGGCTATAGTAGTGTGAAGAAGCTTATTAATTCTTTCCCTAAATGATAACTATAAAACTATTCAAAATTGTCATTAGCACCTGTTTGGGGGGCTCTACAGGTTAAGCAAGGAAAACAAGAGATTGAGGAGAATTTATTCATGAAAACTGCCGCAGCTTTGCATAATCCCAGTGAGAATCTGCAGTCTTTTTCCCAAGCTGCCATCCTCCCAACTCAGTTGTTGACAACCAACTTTACCAGTGTAGACAAAAGTGAGAAAACAGCCAGTTAGCAGGGGTGCACTTGTTTTAAGCAGTGGGTGTAACCTAATAAAGGTGTTGATACTGAATGTAGCAAACTAAGTTGGAAATAATTGTATGGTAGTCGGAGGTTTTGATTCAAGATGGCCTATTCAGTGGGCCTTGAAAAAATATTAACAGGAAGATTCTGAAAAAGAGATGATGGGGATTGCATTCAATTTGTATATCACTTTGGGTAGTATTTTCACTATGTTGATTCTTCCAATCCAAGAGCATGGGATATCTTTCCATCTTCTTGTATCTTCTCTAATTTCTCTCAGCAGTGGTTTGTAGTTCTCATTATAGAGATTTTTCACCTCCTTGGTTAACTCAATTCCTAAGTGTGTTTTATTTTTTTGGTGGCTATTGTAAATGGGCAGGCTTTCTTGATTTCTCGTTCTGCATGTTCACTATTGGAGAAAAGAAATGCTACTGATTTTTGTGTGTTGATTTTGTATCCTGCTACTGTGCTGAAATCATTTATCAATTCCAACAGTTTTTTTGTAGAGGTTTTAGGCTGTTCGATATATAGGATCATGTCATCTGCAAACAGGGACAGTTTAACTTCATCTTTTCCAATCTGGATGCCCTTTATTTCCTTCTCTTCTCTGATTGCTCTGGCTAGTACTTCCAACACTATGTTGAATAGGAGTGGTGAGAGTGGGTATCCTTGTCTAGTTCCTGTTCTTAAAGGAAAAGCTTTCAGCTTTTCCCCATTCAGGATGATATTGGCTGTGGGTTTGGCATATATGGCTTTAATTATGTTGAGATACTTTCCCTCTATACCTAACTTATAGAGGGTCTTTGTCATGAATGAGTGCTGAACTTTATCAAATGCTTTTTCAGCATCTATAGATATGATCATATGGTCCTTGTGTTTGAGTTTATTAATATGGTGTATCACATTTATTGATTTGTGTATGTTGAACCAACCTTGCATCCCTGGGATGAATCCCACTTGATCGTGATGAATAATTTTACATATGTGTTGCTGTATTCTGTTTGCTAGTATTTTAGTGAGGATTTTTGCATCTATATTCATCAAGGATATCGGCCTGTAGTTTTCTTTTTTGGTTATATCTTTACCTGGTTTTGGTATCAGGATGATGTTTGCTTCATAGAATGAGTTTGGGAGATTTGCGTCCATTTCAATCTTTTGGAATAGTTTGTAAAGAATCGGTGTCAATTCCTCTTTGAATGTTTGGTAAAATTCTGCTGTGAATCCATCTGGTCCTGGGCTTTTCTTTGTTGGGAGCCTTCTGATAACAGCTTCAATCTCCTTTATTGTAAAGAGATGAATTTAATGCCCCAGACAATCTCACCATACTTTTCTGGATGACTGGGAAGTATGTGCATGTACAGGAATACATAGACACTATAGCTTAATGTGAAAGCCAAGGAAAGTTGACAATTCATTGAACTCTAAATGTCCTTGCAAACCCACACAGATTAATTAGCAGAGAGTGGAAGGCTTATAGGCTTAATGTGTCTGAGCAGAAACATAAGTGGTTGTAAATCGAGGAAAGTCTATAAAGGGGACAGATTCCATAGTGTAAATCTATACCTGTTCCAAGAAAAAAAAAGTAAAGAAAAATTCAAGGAAATAAATTAAAATTCAATTTTACTACAGTACTGTATGTATACTTTTCATTTTCAACAAAAAATATTGAGACATGCAAAGAGCAAAGAACATGTTCAGGAACAGGAAGTTAATAGAAACTGTAATTAGAACCGGAATATTGTCATTTACATATATATTTCAAATATGTTCAATTAGTTAAAAAAATTATATTTAAAGAAATAAAGGGAAATGTGATAACCATGATTTAACCAGTAGGGAATCTCAATGGAAAAGGAGAAACAATAAAAAAGAAAAAAGAATAAATCCAAACACTTATACTTTAGTAAAGTAAAACAAATTAAATATTCACTAGATGTGTTCAACATCAGATTTGAGAGGAATCAGTAAACTTGAAGGTAGTTTGATAAATACTATACAATCTAAAGGAAGACAGAAAAAAGTTCAAGAAAATGTACAGAGTCTCAGAGACTGTAGGACTACATCAAAGATGTAGGACTACATCTTTCTATACAAAGAATAAAAAATGAGAAAAAAGAAAGAAACATGGCTACAAACCATGTTCAAAATTTTTTGGAATTAGATGTAAAATGTTAATTCACCCATTTAAGAGATAAACAAAAGAGATAAACATCAAGACATGTCATGCTCAAACTACTGAAACACGAAGAAAAAATCTTAAAAGCACAGGAGAGAGTGGCCCATTCACTGAAACATGACGGAGTAGGAAGTACCAGGAACTGACCCCACCATCAAAAAGTCTATTAAGCAGGCAATAATTGAAGAAAATGTCTGAAAATTTCCAAAATTTAATGAAAGATGTGAAACTACCTTACAAGAATCTTAACAAATTCCAAGAAATGTGAATGCAAAGAGATCCACACAATTATAAATTATAATTTAATGGATTTATGGATTAAAAAAAATTATAGTATATACATTCAATGGAATATTATTCAGCCATGAAAAGAAACAAAGTACTGACAAATGTCCTATTTAAATGAACATCAAAAACATTATGCTAATTGCAAGAAGCCAGACACAAAAGGCCACATATTATATGGTTTGTCCAATGTGATATATCAAGAATACACAATTTATAGAGATAGAAAATTTAGATGTTATCAGGGTATAAGGGCAGTGGGAAGGTGATTATGTAATGGGTTCAGTGTGTTTTTATTGAGTGATAACTTCATTCTGCAGCGTTGTGAATAAACTAAATACCATATAAGATTTTGTCAAGTAATGATTATGACAATAGTTATAGGTCACATTCTCACTTTTTGCAATCTCAAATGTTTTTGTTGAAAGTTGAACAATAATTAAATGATTTATTCCATATAAGGATGTAATACATGGCAATAATTTTACCTCACTATAGCTCTATTGGAGTGAATGTACTATATTCCACCAGAATTATGTAAATATTAATTATGTTAAGTGAAATAAGCTAGACGCAGAAAGAGAAATACCACATATCCTCACTCATAAGCGGATGCTAAGAAAAAAGGAAAGAAAGAAAGACCACAACTATATGTTGAGCTCCCAGAAGGAGAGACAAATCTATGGATACTAGAGTGGGGTAGGGGAGGGAGAGTGGAGTTCGGGAGAAATTGGGTAAGGGGCACAAAGAATAATTACCATTTGTAATAATGAATGTGCTAATAATATCGATTTGATCATATACTGTACAGAAATAATGACAGTCAACACTGTATTCCACAAAATGTATAATCAATTATGCTTCAATAAAAATAATAATAATTTGAAACATTCTCATAAGTGAAGATGCACATACTAATATCTAAAGCTACTAATATGAAAATAACTTAAAAATATAGTGAAATATCAGTAAAGAACTAAAACAATGCATTGAAATAATTGCATCCCACAAAAATATGGAAATTAGGAATAAATGAGATGTATAGAAAAAATATAGCAAATTAGCATATATAAGTTCAACCACAACCACATTAAATTGAGTGGACTAAACACATTCAATAAAAGCTAGACATTGCCAGGGTGCATGAAAACTATATGTAAGTATATTTTATCTACAAGAAGCACATAACATATTCAATGATGCAAAGTGTTTTGAAGTTGAAAGGATTAAAAATACATATCATATGAAAAGTAATCATAAGAAAACTGAAGTTGGTACACAAATATCAGATAAAACAAACTTCAAAAAAAGAAAAATCACTAAATAAAAATAATATTTCATAAGTATGTGTATGTATATTTATACATACACATAAACATAAGTAAATATAACTACAACTATATAACCATAGATAAATAGATAGATAAAACACTAGACCCAAAACAGCATATTAATTATTATTTTCAGTTGCTCATGGAACATACTCTGAGCTAGCTTGATTTAATCACTCCACTATGTATACATTACATTGAACATCACAAATATGTACAATTTGTCATTTGTCAATTTTTAAATATGATTAAAACAATGATAATAAGTTCAAGAAATCTGTTGTACATTTTACCTGTAGTCAATAATACTGTATCATATACTTAAGAAGTTTTACTATTCTTACCACAATAAAATAAACTTTTTATTTTATTTTATAAAGTTTTTTTAAAGTAAAGATTAACAAAGTTTATAAACCTTTGGTTAGACTGACCAAGAAAAAAAGAAAAGAAGTGTTTACCGAATCAGCAATACATCACTATATCACTACAGATGTTAGAAATCAAAATTTAGAAGCAAAGATTGTGAAAAATTTTATGCCTATAAATTACACAAATTTGATGAAATAGTCGTATTTCTAGGAAGACACAAAATATCATAACTTACTCAAAAAAAAAGACAGAAAATCTTAAAGACCTATAAAAAATTAGTTAATTAAATTAATAATTTAAAATCTTTTAACAAATAAAATTCCAGGCCTGACCTTCTTTACTGATGAATTCTATCAAATATTTGAGAAAGAAATAATACAACTCTTGGATGAATAATTCCAGAAAACAGAGGAGGAGATTATCTGATTAGGCCAGTATTGCCTATACCAAAGCCAAATAAAGAAATGCATCAAGAAAAAAAGAAAGAAAGAAAGAAAGAGAAATTACAAACCAATGTCCCTCATGAACTTAGATGCAAAAAACAATAAGATATTATTAGGAAACCAAATTCAGCAGCTCATAAAATAATTTACACACTATGACCAAATGGAATTTATCTCAGAAATACAAAATTGGTTTAATATTTGAAAGTCAATTAATGTGATACACCATATTAATTGAATAAGTCTTAACAATTACTTGATTATTTCAATAAACACATAAAAAGAATTTGAAAAAAATAAAATATCTTAATAAAAAAATTTATTAAACTTGTAATAGAAGGGAATTTCTTCAGCCTGATAAAGAGCATCTTCAAAAATCCTTCAGCTAACATCATATTTAAAAAGGAAGGAAGGAAGGAATGAAAGAAGAAATCAAGGATGAAAGAACGAATACAGAAGTGAATGAAGGCAGGCAGGCAGGCAAGCAGAGAGGCAGGCAGGAAGGAAACAATAGCTGGAAATCCATTGCAACTATGGTTTAAAAGTCTTCTATTGCCTTAGGCTATTCCCTTTCCAATAAAATGAATTTTATTATCCAGAAAAATAAATAATAATAATAGTAATTGCATTTATATTATCTATAAGGAGTAAAGAGATGAGGGAGGTAATTTGGGTTAACAGAGAAGTCCTTCCTGATTCTGACTACAACAGAATATCACCTATCCGGCCTTAAAAACTAATGCCAGCGGGCCGGCCCCGTAGCGCACTCGGGAGAGTGTGGCGCTTGGGAGCTCAGCGGCGCTCCCGCCAGTGGGTTGGATCCTATATGGGAACGGCCAGTGCGCTCACTGGCTGAGCGCGGTGTGGGCGACACCACGCCACGGGTTGCAATCCCCTTACCGGTCACAAAAAGACAAAAAAAACAACTAATGCCACCTTAAGTGACATTACAAGCAGCACCATTATGGGCCCACAAGGGCGCATTTACGTGGCAGCCTAAGACAGCGCTGGGAGGAAGTATGGTGGGGGTGTCTGCGGGAACCTTGCCTTAGCCCTTATTGGCCAAATATGTGCTTCTGTGCTCGTGAACACTGCGTGGTTGCAATAGCTAGGCACTGAGACAGGACGCATGCTCTCATAACCTTTAAGCTGATTGGAGGATGTAAAAACCTCCCTTCCCCATTTGCTTTTAAAAGCAAGTGCTTGTGTGAAAATAAACGGAACTGCTGGACAGAACTCCCGCAGTATCTGAGTGTCCTTTAATGGGCTGGTAGGGGCCGGCGGTTGTGCTCACCTTTCTTCACAGCTCTCTTCTCCCGTCTCCTTCTAAAAGGGACCGGGGAAAGAGGAATCCGGGCCATTCACTCGCCCACCAGAAGGAATGAGGCTAGGGCTGTTCAGGTCGGCCGGTGGCAGACCCGACAATCACCAAATAGATTTTATGACTCAGAAAATAGGCAGAAGTGAATTATCTTTCGTTGTTTGTTTTGTCATTTATTCAATTATTTGTTTACCCTAAAATTTTTGAGTGACTACAATGTTTCAGCCACTACATCACTATGCTTTGTACTGGTGACACAACAGTAAATTTAATAATAGCCCTTGAATTTTAGTGTTCACAAACTATGGGGAAAAGAAAGAAAGGAGAGAATTAGGAAATTGGAAAGAAGAGAAAGAAACATAAAGAAATAAAAAGGGAAAAAAAACCCCACAAAAATTTGGTGACAAGTTTGTACATTCTGGATTCTATACGATGAACATTCACATGCATTATCTCATTTATTTTGACTTATTTAATCCCCATTATCTTCCTGTAAAGTGCCTTATTAACATTTCCCTGATTTTAGAGTTGAAGAAACAGTCTGAGAGAGATTATGAAATAAACATAATGTCAACCAGCTGATAAGTGACAAATGCCGCCACATTGTACAAGAGAAGAGGCTGATTTCCCAGATACAAATGATGCCCTGAAAATGTAACTCAAAGACAGGAATTTCCAAATACTGTGTTTATTAATTCAAATTATATGTATAAAAGTGCTGTGGGGATACAGAGGACAAAGCCACTAATTCTGCATGGGGACACAGTGGAGGCATGCCCCATGAGCACTTAGAGAAAGATGCCCTGATCACCAGGCACAGCTAGGCCTACTGAAAACAAAATAAAGAATTAATCTCAGTTCGTGTAGCCCATTATTCATTCAACAAATACTTATTCCACGCTTACTGGGAAGAGGTATTTTGTTAGATACTGAGAATCGAGTGGTTAAAAAGACACACAACCCATGCCCTTCTGGAGCCTGAGTCTTGTAGTATTTTAGTTTCTTTCGTCTTTTACTATGATAATTGCTACAAGAAATTTTAAAAGAAAAAGAAAAAAAAAACTGTATAAAATACTGTTGGGGTATGGGCCTTAACCCAATTTAAGGGGAACTAGAAAAATCTTTGTGAAAGAAGCAAAGCCTGATTTCATCTGGAGGGTTTAGTTACAATTAGCCAAGAAGAGGGGATTTGATGGGGAGTGGGGAGAAATCAAGGATATTCCAGGCCAAGGGAAGAGCAAGTGCAAGGTTAAGGAATCTTTACAGAGAAAAAAATATAATAAGCACTTTGAATGGAACCCATATTAACTATACCATATGTTTACAAATATAAAATATGAATTACAACACTCCCCAATAATGTGTGCTACGTAGTGTGGTAATTGCTTTATAGTCATTCATTCTTAACACCACCTGTCAAAAAAGATATATTAGTATTTATGATTGCTGAGAAATTCCAGTTATCTTCAGCATTATCTGGGGCTCATTATCATAATTAATGAAGCTTTCTTAAATATCAAGAGGAAAATAATAATCAAAAAGTTGGTTAAAGTCAGAGAGGTAATGTTAATGGTGACAAAATAAAATATAAATAAATTTTTTCTCCTACCAAACCTAAAGTCATTAATGGCAATTTTATTATTTACTGGGAAACATCCAGTACCGGGGGCCAGGACAATCGGATTCTTATTGTTGACTTTGCCGTCTAACTCAATCTCTTTGTACTTGGATTTTTTGTTTTGTTTTTAATCTATCTAGTGAATATCTGTTTTACTTACCTCAAAAGGTTATTGTGTGTGAAATACAATATTTAATTTCTGCTTCCATTTTCCTAGTTTAGAGCATCACCATTCCAAGCATGGATAAATACAAAGGTCCTTCATGTTCTTATATCCTATGTCCTTCTGATTCAAACTATGGTATTAGAACAACCTCCTGAATATTTATCTTACCAACGTACTTTATATTTCAAAATCCTACCTTGTATTCCCATTGCCTGTAGAGTTATGCTCACACAGCTTTTTTCACATGTCAGTCTATTTCTTCACATCCAACCAACCCATGTTCCCTACCTAACAGGAAGTCTCTGCATTAGCCAGAATATTCCATCAGACAACTCAGAACATACCATCAACATGATGGCTCTCACAAGGACTTCAATTTACCTTCTTTTCCCCTATAATCTCTAAAAACCCTACCCATTGTTTAATATCCAACTTCAGTCAACCTTTCTACAACCTTCATGACAATGTTCTGAAACTACTGTAGTTCACATTAATCTGCACTGTGAAGGCCAAGAATATTGATTGCCTAATACATTTGATTAAGTTAATTTAAATAACAGGTTCTTGTAATTTCTTGTGCTGTACCCCCAGTAAATTTCAAGCTCCTTAAGGGCAAAGTCATGTCATGTTCTTCTAAATCATCTACAACTGCAAGTGCTGACCACATATAGAATCAAATATCGTAGCATTTATATTAAGCAAAATTGTTTTATGTTACAGTAAGTTAGAATACATGATACCATGACCTTCCCTCCGGAATGGATCTGCAGGCCCATAGAAACAGAGGGGAATAATTAACAGAACGAAGGTCATTTATTTCAGTGGTTAAAAGTAGTGCCCTAATCTGTGTTATTAGTATTCAGGGTCAACTAAAATAATTTTCATAGATTCTGGGTTTTTGAAAAAGTACAACACTTATCAGGAGTAGTAACAGATATTTTGTAAATACCTCTTCTCTCAAGCAGACCAGCCATAAATGAAAATAGTGAGAAAGTTTCCATTTATTTTGCCGTTTATGACAAGCTCAAGTTTTCAAATCGGCAGCAGAATAAAGGTTGTTTTTCTCTTTGTGACCAGCTGTATGCTGCAGTACTGCCTGCGACAAAGTGGTCTCTACTCAGAGTCTTCCTTGAAATAGAAAATGAAAGAATTTTTTCTTTTGCAAATGGTCTGATTTAGGGAGTGTAAGCAAAAATTGTAAACTCATCCTTATAATACCTTCATGCTGTTCTCAAAAAGAACGTGGGCACAAACATGAGGGCACTTCCCAAAGTTTGTGGAAAAATAGAATTAGAAGATAATATGAATCTTTGCATAAACTTTTTGAAATATCCTTGTATAATTTAATCACTATTTCAAATTCCAGCAATCTTTCAGCTTTGATAAAAGTGGAGTCTGGCAAATAGGAACTAATATAAACTTTAATATGCATATATTGAGATTTTAACATAAAGAATAAAACATAAGGGGAAAACTCTGTCTGGGCAATTATTTCTCGGATATGACCCTAAAAACACCAGCAACAAAAGCAAAAATAGACAAATGGGATTACATCAAACTAAAAAGCTTTTTCATAGCAAGGGAAACAACTAGCAGAGTGGAGAGACAAACCACAGATTGGCAGAAAATATTTGAAAACCATCATCTGCTAAGGGGCTAATACAAAAAATACATGAGGACACTTCAAAAGGTGTATGGAAAGATTCATATTATCTTTCAGTTCTATTTTTTCACGAAATTTCTGAAGTACCCTCATATAAGGAACTCAAACAACTCAGTAGCAAATAAAACACAAATAACTTGAATGAAAAATTGGACCTGAATGGACATTTCTCAAAAGGATACATATGAATGACCAACAGATATAAATGAAATTAAAGTGCACAACATCTCTAACCATTTGGGAAATGCAAATTAAAACCACAATGAGGCACCACTTTGGATCTATTAGAATGACTATTATCCAAAAAAAAAGAAAAAAAAGATAACAGATATTGGTGAGAATGTGGAGAAAAGAAAACCCTTGTACATTGTTGGTGAGAATGTGAATTAGTACAGCCATTATGGAAAACAGTATGGTGGTTCTTTGAAAAACTAAAAATAGAATTATTATGTGATACAGTAATTTCACTTTTGGGTATATATTCAAAGGAATTAAAATCAGTATGGCAAGGAGATATTTGCACTCCCATGCATTATTCACAATAGCCAAGATATGGAAACATCCTAAGTGTCCATTAATGGATGAGGGAATAAAGAAAACACACAATGGAATACTATACAGATTTAAAAAGAAGAAAATTCTGTTATTTACAGCAAAATGGATCAACCAGGAGGACATTATGTAAAGTGGAATGAGCCAGGCACAAAAAGAAAAATACTGCATGATCTCACTTAAATGTGGAATCTAAAAATGTTAAACTCATAACTCATGAGTGGGAGGGGAGTGGAAGGAGAGATGTTGGTAGAAGGGTACAAAGTTTCAGTTAGGAGAAATAAGTTTTAGTGATCGATTTCACAACATGGTGACTATAGTTAATAATAATGCATTTACATGTTAAAATTGCCTAAAGAATATGTTTTAAATGTTCTTACCACAAAAAAATAACTATGTAAGCTTATAAATACATTAGTAACCTTGATTTTATACATTATTTCACACTGTATATAAATATACATCAAAATGTTACATTGTATACCATAAATATACATAATCTTTGTTGACTAAAATTAAAATTAAAAAAGATTTATTATTGACTTTCTATAAATTGTCTTTATCTATATTATCTCATTTAATCTAATCTTTCTAAGGAAGCTGGTAGGTAAGAATGGTTATTCCTATTAATATCAACTGAAATTCAGGTTTGATATGACACTTGTCCAAACTCATAACATTAGAAATAAGTCTAATGTAAAGCCAAACTCTGTGCCCCCCAAATATTACTTTTTTATACTTGTTATCATGCAAATTATTATTGTTACTATTTAAATGGCATTATTTTATTTTCTTAATATAAATTAATAATACCCAATACCACACCTAATCTTAATGACTACACACACTTCTTAAATTTACTGAATCTGGGATATTGTCTTTGAAACTAGTATAATCCAGGAAGTGTTTCTTCTTTGACAATTGATTTTTATTAAAATCTTGTCCCCAAAATGTACTGGTCACAAAATTCTTCATCTTAACCAGAAACATATTGTAGGTTTTCTTTTCTTGTATGATGGCAGAAGTTTCATTAGTATTCCTGTAGCTCACAAATAAATAATCCAAAAATATCAAGTTTGTCAGTGAAGTATTTGGGTTTTTAGGGTTTCTAACATTTTTAAAAATATGACTACAAAACATAAATGCATTTCTTTATTTCATAAATTGAAAGACCTGGTGACTCACAGATAGACTAGTCAGGAGAACGGATGTGATTTGTTTCAGCAAGGAAATGAAACTTCACTATCTTATGATTAATGTTCAGTTGTCTCCTTGGTGGTTTTGAACTATTTTTTTGTGATAAAATTGTTTTAATTTTAAAACTCAGTTCACACCCTTTGTAGAGCTGATTCCTCCAACTTTATCAATTATAAAGTCCAAGTCACTAAATTAATACATTTTTGTACTTGTATGTTCCACAAAAACATGCAACACTCAATCACGTCCTCACCTCTTGTGAGAGTCAGCTGATGCCCTGATGCTACAAGAGGGAAGTTTAGGTTCATCTGCACGAAGACTTCATATCAAGATTTACAATACAAAATTAGAACACATTGCATACAACTAGCTTATGAGTCTGGGTGAAAAATAAGTAAGATGTGCAAAACTTCTCTTTTGAAGAGGCACATGGTAGGAGGAAGATTTAACAGTTAAAGAAACATACTGTATTAAATGGTGTCCCCCCCACCCCAAAGATATTTCCCCTGGAAACTGTGAACATGATCTTATTTGAACAAAGCATCTTTGCAGATGTAATTAAATTAATAAACTCAAAATTTTTATTCAGCACTTCTCACTGTTCACGCTCATATGGGAAACAAGTACATTTTAAGATAATAACCATATTGACAAAAATTTTATTTGTTATGACAAGTAATAATTTTGCTAATACAATAGACTAAATGTTTGTGTCCCCCCCACCCCCCCGCAAAATTCGTATGTTGAAACCCTAATCTTAGTGTTATGGTATTTGGAAGTGGCATCTTTGGGAGGTAATTAGGCATGAGAGTGGAGGCCTCATGAATGGGATTAGTGCCCTCATAAGAAGAGGCTGTTAAGCTAAATAGTCCTCTTTCTGCCATGTGAGGGTACAATAAGTCAGAAGTCTGCAACCTAGAAATGGCTTCTCACCAAAATCTGGCCATATTGGCACCCTGATCTTATACTTCCAGACTCCAGAACTGTGAGAAATAAATTTCTGTGGTGTATAAGCCACCCAGTCTATGGCAGTTTGTGGTAGAAGCTTGAACAAAGACCTTCTCTGATTTTGTTTTAATTCTCACAATGACCAGCAAGTCAATATTATTATCTCTTCTTTACAGAAGAGGAAAATGAGGATGAGATGGAGTAACTTGCCTAAGGTTCCACAGTAAACAAAAGGAAAAACCAGGATTTGCACCTTGGTGTGTGGGACTCCACGGTCTGCGCTCTTAACTATTTCACATTGCTGCTTGAGGAGATAACGTGAAATCAACAACTAACTACCAATTCCTAATAAGTAATACACTTTATTCATCAGTCCATCTACCAACTGGTATGCAGAAATCCACAAATGACAAAAGTTATATATTAAATAAAGTATTAAAAATCATGAATTATTAGGTGAAGAAAAGATAACTAAAAATTATTAAGACATTTTTGGACTTGATCAGTACACACATTAGCTATTATTGCATAGATAATACATAGCGTTCATATTTTCAAGAAAGTACAAGTATTCTGACAATTTTCAATAAAGAAATGAAAGACTTTTTATTGTGCTAAATAAATCCACATCATCTCTGTGATCACCTTTTTTCATGTGCATATTGCTTTTTTTTAATTTAAAGGTTTTAAGTTTTGGCAAAAACGGCATACAAATGGACGGTTGATTTTGAAAGTTTTGCCTCATGTAGTGTGTATCTCTGTCCAGTTGGACATCAGGTTTTGGTGCCAATATTGCATCTTTTCCATATGGTAAAGAAGATTCATGGCAGAAGACACTATGTTCAGCTTTGTACGTCAACACAGATAAGGTTTGATTAATTGTTATCCATTATTAATTTTTGTGTTCAGGGAATCAGAGAACAAAACTCCATTTAAATAAAATATCAAAAACATTACCTTCAAGATATCTAGCCATGCATTCATGTAACCACCCCCAAAGTGAAGATATGCATATAAAACATTTTTACCATCCATAATAGTTTTCTCATGCCATTTGTTAATATGATGAATTACATTGTTTGATTTTCAAACGTTATACCAAACTTATTTTTATGGTATATATCTCACCTGGTCTTGAGTTATCATACTTTTTTAATAATGCATTGCTGGATTTAATTTACTGAAATGTTATTTAGAATTTCTTATATGTTCAAGATAAATATGGGTCTACAGTTTTCTTTTCTTGCAATGTCATTGTTTGATTTCAATAGCAGCCTAGTGTTTGCTTCATGGAATAAGTTGGAGAATACTTCATACTTTTCAATTTGTTGAAAATGTTTATATAGAAATGATATTCCTTAAATGACATTCCTTAAAAACTTCTTCCAATGAAGTCCTCTTTCCTGACTCTTTCTTTGTGAGAAAGTTTCTCACTATGTATACAACTTTTTTAATAAATAAAGGATTATTCAGGTTACTTATTTCTTCTTAAATTAGCCTTGATAACTTGTTTCTTTTAAGTAATTTTGTTATTTCATCACAGTTATTAAATTTATTGAAATGAAAATTTGTATGACATTTCCTACAATACTAAATAATTTTATGTGCAGAATTTGTATTGATGTCACCTCTCTCAATCTTGAAAGTGGTATTTTGTGTTTTCACTACTATGATCAGTGTGGCTAGAGGTTTATCAATTTTATCTTCTCAGAGAACCAGTTCTTGGTTTCATTGGTTTTCTATACTGTGAGGGGTTTTTTTGTTTGTTTGTTTTTTCTTCTTTCTCACTTTCATTGATTTTTGCTCTGGTCTGTATCATATTCTTTCTCCTACAAATTTTGAGTCTAACACCCTCTCTTTCTCTTATTTTCTTCAGGTGTAAATTGAGGTTATTGATTTGAGATCTTTCTTATTTTCTGATATATGCATGTAGAGCAAGTCATTTCTCCTAAGTACTGCATACAGAGCATCCCAAACATTTTGATATGTTGTGATTTCATTTTAATTCAGTTCTGAAGTACTTTCTAATTTCCACTTTGACCTTTTTCTGACAAAAAGTTTACTCAAAAGTGTGCTATTGAGTTTCCATGATCTGGAGATTTTTTAAGAGTTTTTTTGTTATTGATATTAATTTAATTCCATTGTGGTCAAAGAACATACCTCACATGACTTCATTTAATAATTTAAAAAAGACTGCATTGACATGGTTAAATTCCTAGAACCCTCAATTTTTTAGGGATAAATTAAATGGCTAGTACCTTACAAAAGTTTCTCCCTAACAAAAGAACTTGATGAAGCAGCTATTAAAAAAATAAAGCTTATATTTTTATTTTTATGTTCTAATTCTATTTTCCACAGACTTTTTGAAGTCCACTTGTGTATTCTTAATTTATCACAGCCTATCTTCTAGTGGCATTCACATATAGTGGAAGAAAGAAACTAGAAAGACAAGAAAAATCAAACCCCCAAATTAGTAGATGGAAATAAATAATTATGATCCGAGCAGTATAAAATGAAATAGAAACCAAAGAATGATACAAAAGTGCAATGAAACAAAAATTTGTTTTTTTCAGAAGATAAACAAATAGACAAATATTAGCTTGATTAACTAAAAAACAGAAAAGAGAAGACTGAAATAACAAAAGTCAGAAATGTAAAAGGAGACACTAGAATATCACAGAAATACAAAGAATCAATAGAGATTATAAATAAACAAGTATATGACAACAAATTTGAAAATATGGAGGAAATGGGTAAATTTCTAGACACATTCAATTGAAACTGAATCAATAAGACACAGAAAACCCAAACAGGCAAGTAACAAACACTGAGATTGAAGCAGTAATCAGCAGTCTCCCAACAACGAAAAACCCAGGATCAGATGGTATCACTGCCAAATCCTACCAAACCTTTAAGGAAGAATTAATATTGATTCTTTTCAAACTATTCAAAAAAATTGAAACAGAATCCAGTCACCAAACTCTTTCTATGAAGCCAGCATCACACTGATAATAAAATAATAAAAAAGGCACACACAAAAAGAAAGTACTAGCCAATATCCTTACAAAAATCCTCACCAAAATATTAGTAAACAGAATTCAACAACATATCAAAAAGATTATACACCGTGATCAGTTGGGATATCTGAAAATCAAAAAATGTAATACACCACATCAAGAAAATGAAAGACAAAAACTATATGATAATTCCAATATATACAGAAAAACACATGACAAAATTCATTATCCCTTCATGGTAAACACTGTCAACAAATTAGGTACAGAAGAAAAGTATCTCAACACAATGAAAGCCATGCATGATTAACCCACGCCAACATCATGCTGAATGTGGAAAAGTTGAAGGAACAAGACAAGGATGCCTGTTCTCACCACTCCTATTTAACACAGTATTGGAAGTACTAGTCAGAGCAATCAGGCAAAAGAGAAATAAAGGGCATCCACATTGGAAAAAACGAAGTCAAACTGTCCCTGTTTGCCAATAACATAATACTATACACAGAAAAACATAAAGATTACACCAAAAGTCTTAGAGCTGATAAACAAGTACAGTAATATTGCAGAATACAAAGTCAATCTAAAAAAATTAGTAGCTTTTTTATATACAGCAATAGACTAGAAGAAAAAGAAACCAAAAAAAAAAAATGTCCATTTACAACAGCTACCAAAAAAATAAGACACCTACAAATTAATTTAACCAAGGAGGTGAAAGATCTCTTCAACAAAAACTATAAAACATTAATGAAAGAAATTAATATGGACACAAAAAGATGGAAAGACATTCCATGTTCATGGATTGGAAGAACTAATGATGTGAAAATAACCACACTACCCAAGGTGATCTACAGATTCAATGCAAACCCCATCAAATCTATGAGATTCTTCACAGAAATAGAAAAAAAAAAAAATCCTAACATTCATATGGAACAACAAAAGCCCCTGAATTGCCTAAGAATTCCTGAGCAATAAATAAAATAAAATAAAGCTGGAGGCATTACACTACCTGACTTTAAATTATGCTACAAAGCTGTAGTAACCAGAACAGAATGGCAATTGCATAAACACAGACACACGGATCAATGGAACAGAATGGGGAATCCAGAAATCAATCCACATATGTACAGTGAACTGATTTTCATCAAATGCACCAAGAATATATATTGGGTGAAGGAAAATGTATATTCTTGGTGATTTATATTCACCAAGTAATGCTGGGGAAACCAGATATCCATGTGCAGAAAAAAGTAGTGGGACCCTTACCTCTCACCATATACCAAAATCAACTCAAAGTGAATTAAAAACTTAAATATAAAACCTGAAACTATAACACTGCTAGGAAAAAACAATGGGAAAACACTTAAGGATGTAGGACTGAGCAGACTTTATGAATAAGACCTCAAAAGCACAGGCAACAAAAGAAAAAATAAACAAATGGGATTATATCAATCTAAGAAGCTTCTGCATAGCAAAGGAAACAACAGAGTGAAAAGATAACATACAGAATGGGAGAAAACATTTGCAAACTATACATCTGACAAGGGACTAATATCCAGAATATACGAAGAACTAAAACAATTTAACAGAAAAAAGCAAATAATCTGATTTAAAAAATGAGCATAGGAGCTGAACAGACATTTTTTCAAAAGAGGACATACAATTGTCCAACAGGTACATGAAAAAATGTTCAACATTACTAATCATCAGAGAAATGCAGGTTAAAATTACACTGAGATATCATTTCACCTGGTTAGACTGGCAAAATGGCATAACTGCTGTGGAAAACAGGATGACAGTTTCTCAAAAAATTAATAATAGAATTACTATGTAATTCAGCAATTCAACTTTTAAGTATATACCCCGAAGAATTTAAAACAGGTTCTGAAAGAAATATTTGTATACCCATGTTCATAGCCATATTACTCACAATAGCTAAAACACAGGAATAACCAGTGTCCACAAATGTATGAACAGATAAAATGTCATATACACACGCAATGGAATATTATTCAGCCTTAAAAAGGAAGGAAATTATGACATTTGCTACCACACACATGAACCTTGAGGACATAATTAATGCTAAGTAAAATAAGCCAGACACATTGATAGGTTGTGGACATTACCGGCACCATTTTGGATGTGACTGGCACCATTTTACACACGCTTAGCAGAAAACAGCCACCAGCCTTTCCCTTACAAGAAACCTTGTGGTTTCTGAGAAATAGAAACTCCTCCACACCAGTGCCAAACCCCTCCCTGATTATGTCAGCCTTCCTTACAATCTATGTGAGCTCTCCCACCCCCACACCTGGGGCTGTCCTCCATTTTGAGGGCAGCCCGGCAGATTCTTTTCCTTTAATAAAGCTTGATGGGTACCTGGCATTTCGGCTCACTTTCTTTCATTTTGATGCCGAAACCTGGGAAGAGTTCTGGCCAATGTTCTTGCACAATCCCCACCTGGGTTGATTGGCCCTCGGCCACCCTTCCCAGACCTGCCAAACTGGTACCTCTGGGACTCTCTTCTTTTGCTATTTCAGACCAATGCATCCAACATCAGCCTCAATTCAGGGTAAGTCAGTGGGTCAATCCTACCTCTATGGGTTCCCTCGACTCTCTCTCTCTCTCCCCTCGCTCCTGAAGCCCAGGAACCTGGCTGAGAGGACCCCTTTCATGTCTCCCAGCTATTGGAGGATGCTCCTCTAGCTGGTCGGTGGCTTCTCTCTTGAAAAGAAGGCATGCACCAAAGAGGACACTCCTTGGTGCTACCCTTCTTCTACTGGGACTGATCACCCCCTTTCTCACCCTCTAAATGGGATTCTCAAAATCCAAACCTCCACACTCTACACCCTTGGGCTATCTCCTGGCCAATTTACCTCTTGGCCTCCAGGGAGACATTAAAACTAAATGCCTAATTTTACAATCAGGTTTGGCCTAAGTACAAATGAGACAATGGATCCCAGTGGCCACAAGATTGCACTCTCAATTTAGATACGCTCAGAGATTTAGACAACTTTTGTCACTGAAATGGCAAAGTTGGAGAGATTCCTTATGTTCAAGCCTTCTTTTTATCTCTGATCATGTCCTTCTCTCTGTCAAAACTGTCCTACATCTTAAATTGTCCTAGCTCATGCTCTACCTCCCCTTCTGGACTCGGATCAATCTTTTGATCCATCAGACCACTCTGTTCCCTGACCACCTCCTTACACTCCAGACCCTTCACCTTTTCCCTCTCTTGCCCTTACCTGGTCTGAAGACACTCATACTCAGCCACTTAACCCCTCTCCTTCTCCTCCTTTGTCAGGTGACAACCCCACCTCAGCTCTGGCTCCTTTATACCCTCTCTGTGAAGTGGCTGGGATGGAGGGAATTGTCTGAGTCCATGTCCCTTTTTCTCTTTTAGACCTTTCCCAAATCAAAAACTGATTGGGATCCTTCCAGTCTGACTCAGACACATATCCTTCCCCTGAAGACAGGGAGCAGGTTTGGGTAACCGCCCAACAGCAGGCAGATGAGGTACATGCTCAAAATAATAGGTGACCTGTGGGAGCCATTGATGTTCCTCACGTGGACCCAAATTGAGACTACCACGCCAGCCATGGGGACCAGGATCTCTGGGATAACATGATCACACACTTGATTCACAGCCTCCAAAAGGCTACTCACAAGTTAGTCAATTATGACAAGCTTAGAGAAATCACACAAAGATCCACTAAAAATCCCAGTGAATGCCTAACCCACGTCTCTGAGGCTTTACATAAATACACATGTATAGATCCAAACTCCCCTGCAGGGATGGCTCTATTACACTCTCATTTCATTACCTGATCAGCCTCTGACATTGGAAAAAAACTAAAAACTAAATACGACCCAATGAGACCTCCTCAATGCTGCTTTCAAGGTTTTTAACAATAGGGAGGAGGAGGAGAAGAAAGATGGTTACAGAAGAGGTCAGGCCAAATACCAGCTCCTGGCTAATGCTATCCATGGTTCACACAATCCAAAGCCATCTGCCTCCAGGGGCAAGCCAGCCAGGAACTGCTTCAAATGTTGTCAACCAGGCCACTGGGAATGAGCCTGTTCTAACCCCAGACCCCACTCTGGGGCCCTGTCCTCACTACAAACAGCCAGGTCACTGGAGGGTTGACTGTTCTGCTTGCCAGAGAGGGAGTGGTCCAGTCCCCAACCCACAGCCTTCCCTACCAGAGCTGCTTGGCTTTGTCCAGTAGGAGGACTGATGATGTCTAGGACCCGAGACCCCCACAGAGATCACCACATGTGAGCCCAGGCCAGTATCCCCCTACTCTTTCACTCATTAGGGATCTTCTTTGGGAACAGGTCAACTTTCTATTATCTTATCCTTTCCCTGCCACCCTCTCAGACTTTAAACTGAGCCCGGGACAGCAATTGTATATTAAAACCTGAATCTCAAAGCCCCTCTCACCATGTTGGGAAGGGCCTTATACAGTACTTCTCACCACCCCCATGGCAGTAAAAGTACTAGGAAAGGCCCTTTGCTATCACTTATCCTTGGTAAAACTAGCACCTGAGACTTTACCAAAAGAATCTAACACCAAGCCAGAGGGGTCCCTCTGCTCAACCCCGAACGACCAAAACTCCTTACACTTCATCCATTTTAGGACTCACAAAATTGAAAATCTCCAGGACCTCCATTCTTCCACCAATCCCAGAAGAAGGATGATCTTTCCGCTGGCGATTATCCTCTCACTCTTGCAGGCCTGCTTCACGTCCTTCATACAGGAGCCACTCCAAGACTGGTCCCGACCTGCCACCTCCTGTCGAAGACATCCTTGAGTGGGTAACTGAATTAGCCTGGCAGGGCACCCTCTGTGATTACACCCCCGATGAGGTTACCCTCTACTCCTTTTTCCTACTATGCACCCTCCCAACCTCTCAGCCCCTGAACTCTTGCCTTTTCTCTTCCTCCTGCTTCTTTTCCTAAAGGAGACATATGTCACACCCTGTTCACAATATATAACCAAGGTCTTGGTGGGTGGAAGGACACTTTCCAACCTCCCGGGTCAGCAACCCAGAATCTTTAGGGGAACCCTACAGGACACATTCAGATCTCTGCATATGTTCCCACAACATGCTATGACCAGACAACTGCCACATCATGTTCTTTTGCGGATAAAAACTACTGGATAGCTCTTTCCAAAGGGGACTCTGCTGGAGTCCAGTGCCCCTCTCCCGACAAAAACATTTCTGCTTCACCCAAACCACTCACCTAGGCTATAGCAATGGGGGAGGACTTCAGGACAAAACACATTGGACCCCTAACCATGATGGGACTTATCCTTCTTCTTGGTTCCTGCCTCTTTCGGTGTTTCTCACAGGAATGTATGCAAGCCTTCACCAATCAAAAGGTCACTGGATTCTTCATGGGAAGAGGATATCAGCCCCTCAGAATCAGCAACCCTCCCCCAGAAGAATACAGCCTTCCCACATGAAACCAATACCCCACCACCTAATTATTTTACCCGCCAACATAAATCCTTTATTTTTTCATATCTTTGCCCATCTCCAGCAGGAAGTAGCTTCAGAAGAATGAGACCTCTGCCCCTTTTCCTTCTCCCTATACTTAAAAGGCCAGAATGATAGTTTCTGGACATGACCGGTGCCATCTTGGACGTGACCAGCACCATATTACATACACTCAGCACAAGATAGCCACCAGCCTTTCTCTTACGAGAAACCTCATGGTTTCTGAGAAATAGAAACTCCTCCACACCAGCACTAAACCCCTTCCTGATCACGTCAGCCTTCCTTACAGTCTATATAAGCTCCCCCACCCCCATATCTGGGGCTGTCCTCTATTTTGAGTGCAGCCAGCATATTCTTTTCCTTTAACAAAGCTTGGTCAGTACCTGGCATTTTGGCTCACTTTCTTTCACACAGAAGGAGAAATACTGTATCATTCTAATTTAATGAGTACAATAGTCAAAATCACAGAGACAGAAGGTACAATGATGGTTGCCAAGTGCTAGGGTAAGGGTAAAATGGAAAGTTATTGATCAATAGATATAGAGTTTCAGTTTTACCAGATGAACCAAGTTATGAAGGTGGGGGTTGATGATGGCTGTACAACATTACGAATGTATTTAATACCACTGAACTTAAAGATGGCTAAGATGGTAACATGTTATGTGTATATTACCACAAAAAAAATAGGGGGGAAGAACTATAATAGAGTGGTTCCTAAAATATGTTTCTATTTTTTGGTTTTGGGTTTTTTTTTTTCAAGACAGCAGATTCTATTACATGCATTGGCCAACGTGTCACAGAATTTTTCTAAATGTTAAGCGATAAAGCTTTTTTTTTTTTCTTTTCAATTTTCTCTGTTACTCCTAAATAAAGTAATTGTGATAATCTATTACATTAGGGATGAAGTAATTCTATTTTAAGTGCCTCAGGACCAGGGACAGTGTTTATATTTTTTCTATTCACCCTTGGTAACTGGCACAGTCTCTGCCTGTAATTGCTGCCCAGAAATAATATTCTTAAATATCCTCAGTGTATACTGGCCTTCAATTGCATGCATGCTATCTGCAAGGCTAAAGGCTGGGGGTAGCCCAAAAGGTACAATGGTACCTTTGAAAGGAGCTCAATTTTATATAACAAGTTCCATTCAGTGGGGCTGCTTTTTAGTAGCTCGGTGCAATTTTCAGTTTTTATTGCAAACAGATAAAAACATGTCTGCAAAATGAATTTGTGTAGGTTTTTTATAAGCATCCAAGGGATTTTAAGCAGCAGTCTTTTTTTTTTTTTTTTTTTTTAACATCATAATGCTTTTTCACTGGCTGCACTCTATTTTTCTGGGCAAAGAATCAGAAAAACAAGCATTCTAACAAATAGCATTGCAGTGACAAAGGTATAGTGACCTAAATAGACTTACCGATTGCCCTCAAATTTTGAAGACTTTATGTTTTTAAAATAATGAAATGGCTCTTTTGGTTTATCTTTGAATTTGGACTTCAAGCTTTTTTATGTGTGTTTTAAATTGAATGTTTAGAGCCAATTTTGTGTGAAGCTTTGGAAACTACAGGCCTGCGGAGCTGGAAAAAGAACCCTGCTTGTCTCTACTTAAAAACACACGGATGGCTATCATCAGGGAATTAAGGAAAAAAAGTCTCAATTTGCTGCTTGTTTCCTCTCATTCTGTACTGCTCTCTCTCTCTGTTCTCATTTTCCATTGTGTTTGCTGGGACTTCATTTCCCTTGACCATGTCACACTTTTCTTGCTTGGTGTTTTTCTTGCTTGGCTATCTATTCCTCATTCTCTTTCTCTGTTCCCCTTTTTCCACCCCAACTCCTCATGGAGGTCAGAATAACAAGTCTAGAAAATTACTTTTTCTTAATTTTTAACGACTTCAACCATGGACTAACTCTGTTGGTCCCACAGCTGATCCACAATGTTCTTCAGCTGTGAGAGGGCAGAAAACACCATTACGAACAGGTGGGTCCCCTCTGTCTCTGGGTGTAGAACCAGAGACAAGGAATTGGAGGAAAAAGGAAATGTGTCATTATCAATCACCTATCCTTGACACTTGTGGATTGTGGGATGAAATTGCTTCGATTTGAATACATTTTGTACTTAAATATTTAAATCTTTCTTCAGTTGATATAGTGTGTATTTTTATAGTTTACATTTATTATAAAAGAGTAACTATTCATAATATCTTTGATTCCAGAATTTCTCTTTACTTTGTGGTGAATTATTCTTTTTATTTTTTCTGCTCTTCTTTTTTCTTTCTTTCTTTTTAAAAAATATTTTCTTCCAAACTTACTTCACTATGACATGACTTAAGCAAGATTTGTGTTTTTGTTTGTTTGTTTGTTTGTTTTTTAACTTAGAGCCTTCAGAGAAAGGTGAAATAACTATACAAGAATGATCCCTGAATTTGGGAATCAAAGTGTCAATACTTTTAGCTTTTGGTCAAAAAAATTTCTACCAATGCTTTATTTTACTATGTGTTCAGATGTACAAGTAGAGTGTGTTATACTGAATACTGTAATTCTAAAAAAATTAAAAATAAACCTTGTTGTAAATATATACTCTTGGGAAACACTTCAATTTCCTCATCTAGCACAGTGCAGGAACAGGTTTTGTTCACATTAAGCGTTTATTGAACAGATGGCATGTAATTACATATAGTTGAACAAATAGGTGTTCTAGATATATGTGAAGCTATTTTCTGAGCTGAAGGTGTCCCCTACTTTTCCAATATAGCACTTCTGTTTAAAAATTTATTATCATTTTTACTCCTGTCTTTTCACTCCTCATTCCTTCTCTATTTCTGTGTTTTTAATGTATTGTTTAGTTTTTGCTACTTTATTACCACTTAATGAAAGTCTCTTTGGACAGTGTGCTAAATTTTCCAGATACAGAAATGAATAAAATATCTTTCTTCCGATAGCTTACAGTCTAATAGGGAGACAAGTATGAAAAAGCTAATAATTCAGCATGAGAAAGTAAAAACTACACAAAAAATGCACAGCAACTACTAGTCTAAAACTGCTTACTTATATTTCAATGTACTAATATTTGCTTCTATTTATAGGCAGGCTGCTATATGTTAGACATTAATATCTTGAATGCTTACACTATCTTTTTGTGTGGTTGAAGTTTTTCTTATATTTTTTAAAGAAAACTTGTCATTTTTTAAAAAAATAAACCAATATATGTTTGTTAAAAACAATTCAGGCAACACAGCCAAGGAGAAAGAAAAAAATAAAAGTCACCTACATACTGTTACTCTGAAATAACCACCTATTATTATAATATAATATTTGTAATATATGTATAATATATAATACATAATAATATAATATACAAGGGTACTTCAAAAAGTTCACAGAAAAATAAAATTAAAAGGCAATACAAATCTTTCCATGAACGTTTTGAAGACTCATCATATAATATAACTTGTATTATTAATATTATGTTAATATTATCTGAGGTATCTGCTTATATAATATACAGATCAGATAAAATCATATTTGAATGGAATAAAAGTTGGTACGTTTTAAAGAGGTAAAATTACTTAGGTGAAGAAATGGTAAAAAAAAGGTTCTTTCTATATAAGAAGTATTATAGAAAGAAATAATATAGAAAATTTTCCTAACGTAACATATTTTTCATAATTGAGCTCTTGGGTAGTAGAAAACATTATGGTCTTTATTTTAATAATATTTGAATTACAAGTTCACATTTATACAGGATTGAAGGACACTGCATCAAAGTCATGAAAACCAGCAGTTGGCTACATCCTTCCACATTCACCCCTAATATATTATATTTTTATTTATTATCAAAATAGCATTGTCATGTTAATATTTATATAACTATCTTATATTGATGACATATTAATTTTACATGGTTTAGATGTATAGTATCTGCATTTATTCTATAACAATAATTTCTACAGGCACTTAGAATCAGTTCTTTATTTTAAATTTATCAAAAGTTTAACACCTGCTCTTCAAGTATATCGTTTTCATTTCTTACTGTTCAATTTTGAATCACCCATTTGGCTAGATTTCATTATCAAATTATTTCTCTAAAATGATTATAGATCCTATGTTCTCTGTTGTTTGCCTAGAAACTTCCACCTCCTGATTATTTTGAACTTAAATGCAAAATTGCCTGGTTACAATATGCTTGGATCAAAATTTTTTCCATCAGATCTCTGTATGTATAGTTCTATTTTTAAAATTTTATTTTGTTATGAAGAACTCTGATTCTTTTTCATCATAATTGAAATGCGGTAGCTTAACCATGAATTTCAATTGCATCATTTTTTTCTGTAATATATTGTACTTTTTTCATCTAAAAATATAATTCTTCCTACACATTAAGGAAATTTGTCTGCATATTGTTTTCTATGTTATTTGTTAAATTTTCTAACTCACCCCTTCCAGTTATCTTCTTAGTTCATCTCTACTTGTACTCCATAGAGATTACCTTCTCTACTATTCTTTAATTAATTAATTTATTTTTTTTCCAGCAATTCAACTTCCAGTGGTACCTAATCTGTTTAGTTTTTTGTTATTTTGTTTTATTTTGTTTCTGCTGACTTGTTTACTGGTGTGATTTTGGTCCTCAGTTTCCTATCCCCTCTAGCCCTCACAAGACAAATTTTTTTAAACATTTGGTCATTTTACAACCAATAAAACAGAATCCAAGTTAGGAGGCAACATTCCTAAAGCCTAAAGATTTTACAAGTTGAGTTGAGATTCAAACCTAGATTTGTCTGACACCTGCTTATCTTCTATATTTCTTCCCATTGTTTTCCCCTAGGCAGTTAAATGATAATAGTTACTTTTTAGAACAAATTAATTGATGTTATAGTTTTACTCCCTCATTACCCCATTACTCTTACCAATGCTTTTGATTCCCATACTATTTTTTTAAGTAGTTATTTTGAACATTAGTGCATAAGAATATAGGATGTTTATTTAGTTACTCACTTAAGTATGCTTTTACATACAAAAGCAAAAGGGTAACTGAGAGAAAACATTTTAATGGATGACTCGTTTCAGTGATATTTGATATAGCAGTAAAGATTTCAAGAGTTGAAATGGGTTCTAAGTTGTAACAATCTGTTGAGGAAGGCAATACACAATGTTTAGTTTTACTTATGCATGGTCTGGCTTAAAGAGAGGATTGCACCATGTAGAACCCTTCTTTGCATTTCTGTAAATAAGAATTTGACCAAAAAAAGATTCCCTGTTTACAGGCATAGGCACTTAGATCCCCCCCCCCATCCCCAACAATTGGAATAATTAAAGAAAAATAAAATAAGAGCAATTCCAAGGTTATTGCTTCCATGACCATTGGGAGAGACTTTCAGTAAAGGTCTGGAGTGTGCATAAGAAAATAAGAGGTCACAATCTAGAGACCAATGGAAGGAACTGAAAAATGAGAGATTTCAGTAATTAATGTGACCTTCATTTGTCAAACACACGACCTTTCCTCGCAGAGACTAGAAGTCTTAGGAAACTTGTCTTGAGCAAAATCAGTTACATTGATTGGGGCAAGTTTGGCCAAGTTCTCTTTATTACAGAACATAATGGTTAGGGGTAAAAAAGTGTACTTGTTAAAATAAACATAGTATTTAATCTGTAGTTTTAGGAAATGAACATTATATTTAATTTTACACAATGTTTTTGCCTGGCACACTTAAGAACATAACAAACATCTATAGAAGATGTAATAGAAATAGGTCATTAGGTGCAGACATGGACTCTAAAGAAATTCTGAAGCATCCAAGCGAGGGGTAAATAAGAAATGAAAGGACATCTGAGACACTGGTAGTGTACCAAATTTTCTCTGGGCACACTCTGGGACATTCTGCACTGGGGGACTCAAACCCTAAAATAGGCAGACCTTTAATTGCTCTTCTCTCACTTTTCCCCAAATCTATTTTACTTGAATATTTTACCCAACATCAATAGATTCTAAAAAAAATTATCTTTGTTCTCTGTTCTATTTTGTAATTCATATTTTAATAATATCCTTTGTTTTAGAAAAGCCAAGAAGATTCCAAATTTTGATTATAGCTTGATCATTCTGAAATCTCTAGAAGGTATTTGTGTAATACATTGGGGGCATTTCAAAATGTTTCCATATCTTATTTACCTAAAGTTTATACAGTACCCTCAACTTCTCAGAACAAAGAGAATAATGAAGATATTTTTGAGCAGGTCTTGAGAAGCTAAATTAGATCCCTCAAAGCCCATATGTTACCTAAAATATGGATGATATTTTCTTTCTCTCTGGACTGAAAAATTTTAGAATTGACTTTTATTTTATGAACATTTTAGATTAATACCCTACATTGATATTTGATAGAATCAAATGCTCTGGTGTTTTAAACCTTCTGTCTCCACTGCAGATGTCTTACCTCTCTCCTCATGTCTGCATCTTATACCCTGGTGGCATCTGTGGAATATTTACTACTTGGTAATTCATTTTAGGTGCTTTATGCCTGTGCTAAGAAAGAGGCACCATCCTGTGACCGGTAAGTACCTCTTTCCTTTCCTCTAATACCACAAATAAATATTTAAGGTTTGACACTATTTGTCTCAGTTTGTTTGGGAAGACCCAGACTGGTTTAATAAGTAGGTTTTTGTTGTATTAAATAGGATTGTCAAGGCTTTGAACACAATTCATTTTTCCTAAAGAACCAATTTCATTTTGCTGTAATAAATGGATATACTATTCTCCAAACAGCAGTAGAAGTTATTTTTCTATGCCAAATTGAGGGTCAAGGGATTTTTCTTTGGTATGTTTTCTTTCCTGTTTCTCCATAAATATAGCAATTTTTAACTTGAAGATAGTGGTGACTCAAAGAAGTGTGTTTTATTGCAATTATTTATTAGCACAAAGCATAAGTGTTTTGAAAATGTTTATTCATCTGCAGTTCTGGGTAAAATGATTTTGCATGAAAATAAAGAGATTGATGAAAAGCAATGGTGTCTGAACATTTTGATTTGAATATTTACATTGAAGTTCTATAATTGTGTTCTATCTGGCTTTTAAATGAAAGCATTTCTCGTACAAAATAGCAAAGGACAAGCAACAAATAAACTTAACATTTTCATTTTTTCTAGAATTTAAAACAAATAAAAATCTCCAAATGATTACCAAACTAAATTTTAGCTTACTGTTTCAAACTTCATGTTTTTACACTGAAGAAAAATGGTCTTTGTGTACCCTTTTATTTACAGCTAATAGACAGTGAAATGCATTAAATGTCCAAAAGCAATGTTCTTTAATAACCCTTAGCCAGGAAAAGAAGGGCATATTTTTGCACCCATTTGGGCATGTATTACCTTGGGAATACCCTGTGAGCTAACATATCCTCTTAGATCTGGACAGATCCTAAAATATTTCAACTTTAGATATTATATCGAGTATTTTTGAAATCCTGGAAAATATTGCAAAAAACTGAAATTTCAAGCCAGACAAACTTTATATTAATTCCTAACTATGCCACTTAATAGCTGAGTGAACATGCAAAAGTTGCTTAAGTTCCCTGACAAGTTAAAAACTTATCTTTTTGTGTATACTTCAGGGAGTGTTAATAGTAACATAAAGTATTAAATGTGTGTTTCACATGTAGCACTCCCTCTATAAGTTATCTTAATGCCAATATGTCTGTTAAGCATCTTCACAGCTGTGCTTTTCTTATAGGTCTTATTTCTGCCTTCAAAATCATTTTTGTATTAAAGCACATGATGTTTTTGTTTTTAGATAAGCTTAATGTACGTTATTTTCTACAGCAGTTTTAGGTTTACAGAACAATCAAGTAGAAAGTACAGGCTCCCCTTTGATGTGGTGGTAAGGTTTGAGGGGAAGCATTGTATAATCCTATAATTAGGTCCAAGTCTTACAGCAAGCTCATGTTCTAAGCCCAGGAAGTTTTGATATTCCTTGTTTAATAAAATGTTGCTGCCGCTCAAACTCTAGTGAAATATTATATATAAATTATTTATTTCAGCTGCCCTTTTAAGGGACTTGAAGGAGAACTGACATGCTATAGATACTTGGAATTTTTAATTTTTTATTGATGGTTTGTGTATATTTCTAATTTCACCTCAGTTTGTGTCATGGATTTTCTGTAACGTTTCAGAATATAGTAAATTATTCAAATTAGAAAGCACTCAAACTCAGATATTCTAGACTATTAGTGACTTATTGGTATTCCAAATTTCATCTTGACTATTGCTGAACTTTCAAGGAGATATTTATGCAATCTGTTTGGGGTCTTTTGAAATGCTTTAACATCTTACTTATTTATCCAAAAGTTTTCCAGTGCCCTCAATTTCTCATAACAAAGAGAAGAATGTAGAAATAAGTGGATATATTTTGAGTAACCTTTAGAAAGCTAAATAAGAAGTTCATATATAAAGTCCATGTACTTTATTTACAAATGAGACCTCACAGACTATAATCAAAGTATACATTTTACAGAATTCCATGAAGTTGGTTGTCTAATTTTTTCCTAACCAATAGCAATGTTAGTAATGATAGCTCAGCAAAGGAGAAAGTAGCAAAGGTTTAAAACCATGATAACATGTCTAAAAAGGACAACTAAAAAGGACAACATACTGGCTTAGTTGAGCACATTGGAAAACTGCTTCATTGACCAGAATTGTTATTGAAAGTATTATCATATTTTATAAAAGATAAATAATTGTGAAGAATCACCCAAGTTTTAGGAAAAATATAGACGTATATATGTTATCATGTGTGCAAAACATTTAGAAACATTTCACCTATGGTTGTTTAAATGTTATATAAACCAGTGATTTAATCTTTCTGTTCCCAGTATCTCTCACAATGGAGGCACTTAGACCTTCCTCAATGTTTGTTGATTACATCAATAAAATCATTTACATCCTGTTAATTCTTAATTTAATAGACTACCTCAGGCTATGTAATAGTTATATCAATGGCTTTCAGGTTATGTCTTTATAAAACACATATGAGTGTTATTGTTTGAATAGGCATACTTATATATAATTTATATAACTTACTTAAAAACCCAAGAACTGCTTCAATGTCTCAGATACACTTGCAGGTCCAAGATACTCTTTGCTAACTATGATAATTGCAATCAAAATAATTGAAGCAAATCGAGGAATAAGATAGATATTACTGTTTATAATATTCTGTTATTTTCTTTAGCTCCCCATGCACAATTTTTATACTGATTTTGAATTTACAATTTCTTTCTAATCTGGGCCGGCCCGTGGCTCACTCGGTAGAGTGCGGTGCTGATGACACCAAGGCCCCGGGTTCGGATCCCATATACGGATGGCCGGTTCGCTCACTGGCTGAGTGTGGTGCTGACAATTTCTTTCTAATAATTTCGTTATTTCCAGTGGTTAGTAATGGAATTTTGCTATGCATATTTCTGACTACCATTATTGTTGAAGAGGGTTCTGCTATTAGTTTAATTGGCATTCCTTTTAAATTGAATTATATTTAATCTCTGGCTTCCTTCAAGATCTTTTCTATGTCCTTGGAGTCCTTACAGTGTGCACATATTTTTCATTTACTTTTTAAATGATTCTATTGAGGTATGATTGACATAAAAAAAAACTGTACATATTTAATCTATACAACATGGGTTTGGGGATAAGTATACCTTGAAACATCACCACAATCTATGCCATAAACATATTCGTCACCTCCAGAAGTTTTCTCCTGACCTATTTATTTATTCTTATATTCTTCTCATTATTAATATTTGTGATAAGAATATTTAACATAAAATCTACCCTCCTAGCAAATGTTTAAGTATACATTACATTATTGTTAACTATAGGCACTATAATGTATCATAGATCTCTAGGACTTACCTTGCATAACTGAAATTTTGTACCCTTTACTTTTATTTATCTTGATCAGCACATACAATTCTTCTTGTGTGTGTGGAATCATTGCTTTCATCAGTTCTGGAAAATTCTCAGATGTCTCCCCTACAAATATTGCCTCTACTCCATTCACTCTATTCTCTTCCCCAACACTCTGATTTTGAATTTGTACATTTTCATGCTCCATGTCTATCATTACTTTTATATTTTCCATTTTCTTGTCTTTATATGCAGCTTTCTGAGTAACCTCTTTGTATATATTTTCTTTTTGTTCAATAATTTTCTCTAAAATGGTGTCAGATGTACAATTTCATCTATCTAATGAGAAACTTCTTGTATTTTTCTTACATTTCATATTTATGTTTATTATTTCAGGAAGTTTTTAAAAAAAATTCTGATTTCTCCTTGGCATATTCTTAACTTTTCACGCACCCAGTATTTTAAAAAATATTTTACATGCAGCTATTGTATGTATTTTTTAATCTGATTTTCCAACCTGTATAGTCCTTGGGGGCCAAATCTGTTATTTTTGCTTTTTATTGATTCTCATCATGACAGCCTGCCTTTTAGCCCTATAAATATTTTTCTGTGAACTCATTTCTTGATTGTATTATGTGGACTTCCAGCAGGAACAATTAACAACAAGCGTTTATTTTAATTCTAATACATAGTAGCTTGAGGACAACTTCAACCTGCCATCACTTCAGCCCTTTTGAGAATTTTGGTTTATTAACGAAAGAGGACCACAGAATCCTCTGAGAAAAAAGGGAGATTTTATTTTCCAGAAAAAAAATCCACAGATTTGGGAAAGGCAAACTTGGTCAGGACCGAAAATAAGCACTCTGCTGAGACAAAGGAGGAGGCTGATATTTATGCCTCCCGACATCAGGTTTACATGCATATTCAGTGAGCTTAAAGAAATGCTGTGAATATTTACAGTGGAGGCATATGAGGGTGTGGTGAATGAGCATATGTGTAATTGTAAGGCATGAAGATGTTATTGAGCACTCTCTCTAGGATAGCCAAGGTTGGTGTATATATGGCCCCTAAATAGTGGAATGTCCACAGTCTGTTTTCTGTCCAGTTGGAGTCACTGTAGGCCCTCCAGAATGAGAAGAGGGCTTGGTATCAGGTGCCAGGTGTCCTGCAGAGGCTGGTGGGGAGATTTTCTAGCCAAGAGGATTAAGCCGTAGTTACAGAAAAGAAAAGCTTCATAATAGTTAGTGATATAGAGACTTATAAATTGAGAAATGCCATGTCTACTCTTCTTCACCTGACTGTAGCCATTTGGTTTTATTCAGCAATTTGAATGACTCCTTTAGCCACAAAGTGTCCAAATTGTTTCTCTTGTGGGGTATATTGAAACAGGTTCAGGAAAGGAGTTCAAGATTTCATTTCCTGAGGTTCAGAACCCCTAGAGCAAGAATCCAACACTGAACTAGGCACCTCCAACACCACCCAGTGTCTACTGGCCCCTCGGGCTTCCTTCTGTTCTGGCTCCCTACCTCTGTGGTCCTGGCTCCCTACCTCTGTGGTCCTGTCCCAGGTGCTAAGGATCAGGCTCTGGACCACTAAACCAAAATCTTGATCTTGCAACCCCAGTTTTGGTTCACTGAGCCTAGTTCATGTTTGTTCCTTGTGTTTTTTAATTAATTCATTTATTTTTATGTAGTAGAGCAGTTTATGGATATCTGTTCCAGCTTCTCTTCTGACTAGCAAATGTATTAGTCAGAGTTAGTCAGAGGAAAAGAACCAACCAGGAAAAATAGGGGAGATCTATCTATCTACCTATCTATCCATCTATATCTATCTAAATATCATCTATCCACATATGAGAATAATTGGCTTGTTACTGGGCCCAAGTCCAGCTGCCTGCCCCAAACAAAAACCCTGGCTTGAGTTGCCAAAATCTGTAACACCAGGGCTTTCACCTCTTGGCTCGACTTGCCAAAGTCTTGTTACTAAACCCATGTCAGGCTACCTGCCCCCAAACAAAAACAAACAATGCAAAAGTCAAATGTTAGTGAAAATGGACATCCGTTTTTACTTAGGAATACTGGTGACTCGAGGAGAGATGTTAGGCTAAACCACCTCTCCAGTAAATTTGAATGAGAAAGGCCAGGCTAAAACCATCTCAAAGCCTCAGATTTACTGAGGAGTTTTAAAGAGGAGATTGAGAGAATGGAATCTGGCAAGTGAAAAGCAGAACAGAGGGGGGATGTGAGCTGTGAAAGTTTCCTGCAAGGAGCCAGGTTCAAGGTCTGGTTCCATCTGGTCTCTGTTCCCATCCTGACATTATCTTAGGGTCTTTATTGATGTCTTCCTTGGCTTCTCAGGGTCTGGATAGTACTTGTCTCATGGCAAGTTTACAAATCCAGGCTGACTGGAAAACAACTTTCCATTATCTAAGTAATGTCTTCTTGCCCCATAACCAAGATTCAAAATAAACTTAAAGTCTATTGATTCTAAATGTTAATCATATCTATAAAAATACCTTCACAGCAATATCTAGTGTTTGACCAAACAACTGGGCACCTTAGCCTATTTAATTTAATGCATAAAATTAACCATTATAGCAAGTCCTCAAAAACTGTGTCCAATTGAGAGTCTAATTTTTATAGAGCAGGAGGTTCCCTCAGAATTCTATTTAATAATGATACTAAAATTAGAAACTACATGTAGACATTTTCATTAAACTTATCACTTAAAACAGAGTGCAGAGAAAAAAATGTGAGCAGAAGAATATAAATGAATCTTTCCCCTAGATTTTCCTAATCTTTTCTTACTCTTAGTTCATTCTTTCTGTTGTAACTTTATTTGAGAGCATTTATAATGCTTCATTTGATTTTTTTAATAACTCCACTTTGCCTGAAAATACGGCCTTATGAGAAGAAAATTTGGTGGGTAAAGGTACCTAGATATAAGTTTGTTTTCTATGGAAAAATTACCCAACATAAAGAAAAGTGTCTCCGCATAAGTAGTTGCATAAAATTTGTTAAACCTACAAAATAGATGGTACAGAAAAATTGTGATGTCACTTTTTATGGTTAGTATTTTTATCCAATCCCTAAGGATCACAGCTGTCCTCCAAGGCAATTCTATCGCACAAGAACAAATAAATCAGCCCACTCAGGAGAAAGCATTTTTTCCCAGCTTTCACTCTGCTGCCATTGTAGACTTTCGTTTATGATACATTCAAGGGATAAAAACCTGGCATGTATTTTAGTCTGTTCCACAGAAAAGTGGTTCTGAGTGAGTAACCCCCATATCATCTAATTCCTATTTATTCACATACACTGATTTTGCTCTACTGCATGTACTTTACCCAAAGCTGTACTACAACGTTCATGGGCCACTTCACTTTATACCAACTATGTTGATATAAAGATGAGTAGATTTATATGATATATTAAAACATTTTTTCAAAATAAAATGTCATTTTTTTCTGATTTTAAAATAAACAAAAACATTTTTGTGGCTCCCCTAGAAGTTTGGTGGACTTTCATCACACTATGCCTACTGTGTCTAATAATAAAGTTGGCCCTGGCTTCATCTTCTTACTAGTTTACAACTTTATCTACTGTCCAAGCAAGAATGCACACTTTTCTAACTCTGAGAGAAAAATAAAATGCCCAATTTTAAAGATAGTTAAAGAAAAACTTTTTCAAACCACAATGAGCTATCATCTCACCCCAGTCAGGAATGCCTATTGTCAAAATGATAAAAAGAATAAATAAATAATAGATTCTGGCAAGGATGTGAAGAAAAGGGGACTCTTATACACTGTTGGTGGAAATATAAATTAGCACATCCGTTATGGAAAACTATATGGAGGTTCCTCAAAAAACTAAAAAGAGAACTACCATATGATCCAGCAATTCCACTGCTGGGTATTTATCAAAAGGAAAGGAAATTAGGATACTGAAGAGATATCTGCATCCTTGTGTTTTTTGCAACACTATTCACGAGATATGAAATTAACTTAGTTGTACATCAACAGATGAATGGATAAAGAAAATGATATATATACAGAATGGAATACTAATCAGCCCTGAAAAAGAATGTAATCTTGTCATTTGTGCCAAAAAAGATGAGCCTGAAAGACATTATGTTGAATGAAATAAGTCAGGCACAGAAAGACAAATACCTTATGTTCTCACTCATATGTGGAAACCAAAAACAAAAACAAAAACAAAACCCCAAACTGAACTTTTAATAGTAGAGAGTAGAATTATGGTTACTGGAGACTAGGAAGAGGAGGTGGAAGGGGGGATAGGGCGAGGTTGGTTAATAGACACAAAATTACAGCTAGATAGGAAAGATAAATTCTAGTGATGTAGAGCAGTGCTAGACATCTATAATTAACAATAATTTATTTTATGGTCTCAAATGGACCGAAAAGAGGAGCTCAAATGTTCTCATCACAAACAAACAATAAAGTTTGCAATGATGAATATGCTAACTACCCCAATTTGAACATCATACATTGTATACATGTATTGAAATATAACTCTGTACCCCATAAATATATACAATCAATACATTACAAGTAAAAAATATATAAATTCCTATATGTTAAAAACACCTTCTTTCACTTGAGTAAAAATATACTTCTTTAAGTACTATGTCTTAATTTAACAGATCAGTCCTTTTATGAGACTAACAGACATTCTCTGCAGATGGAAATATAAGAAAAATTATTGTATGTATTAGTATCACACATTACCATACAATCAAGATTTTATCTCCAGGCTTTATATTTAATCATTTAATTTTGAAAAGATAATTATATGTAATAAAAATAGATATATTTAAATATTTATTAAGTTTGGGAAGATAAAACACAAGGTTGTTGAGGTACAATATTAGAAAAGTGTAAATATTAAGATCATATTTATCATTAAAAGCTAACTTTTACTATAAACTTTTATTTAAAATACTTAAGAAAAAATGTTAACGGTCACTACTTTTCTTTATTTCTTGAATTAGTGCTTTTCCCCAAATGCTTTTCATCTACCTCCCAACAAATCATTTATAGATTCCATTTCCTTAACAGCACTTTTAAATTATCCTGGCCACGTACCCATATTAAATAGAAATAACCCAGAAGCAGATCCATGATCTAAGTAAATTTACCATGGCAAATAAATTTGCATAGAATTTCAAAGGACATCCAGATTTATGAGAACATACGTAAATGCATATATATGTATACATAGAAACTCATATGCAAATACATATGTGTATACATTTGAAATATAGTATATACATATGAAAAATATAAAAATTTATATGAATGTATATTTTTTCATATATCTACTTAAAGTATAGTTTATATTTGAAATATAGTGCAATATCATTTTGGGACATCACATGTCCCCCAACAATGAGGACATATATGTATATATAAGAGTACTTCGAACAGTTCTTAGAGAAATGGAATTAAAAGATAATATGAATTTTTCCATGAACTTTTGAAGACTGCTGGTATATAAACTACTAATATATAAATAATATCAGTATATATATTTATTTTATTGAAACATAATTGATTATACATATTTATGGGATACAGAGTTGACTATCAGTATTTGCATACAATATGTGATGATCAAATCAGCATTATTAGAATGTTCATCATGACAAAGCATAATTATTCTTTGTGTCCATTATCCAATATCTCTCCAACCTTCCTCCCCTTCCCCCTTTCCCACCTCTCGAAACTACAGTTCTGGTCTCTCCTTCTGAAGGTTAAGATTTCATTGTGGTCTTTCTTTCCTTTCCTTATTTTCTCTCCTTTTTTCTTTCCTTTCTTTTCCTTCTCTCCTTTCCTCCTCTTCTTTCCTTTCCTTCTCTGATTTTCTCCTTCTCTTCTTTCCTCTCCTCTCCTTTCCTTCTTTCTTTTCTTTCCTTCTTCTTTTCCTCTTCCTTTCTTTTTCTCTTCCCTTCCCTTCCCTTTTCAATGTCTCACTGTTATTCACAAAATTCAGTCTTTCTCTTTCTGTGTCTGGCTTGTTTAACTTAACATAATTTTCTCCAAGCTCATCCATGTTGCCATGAATGGCAGAATTTCATTCTTTTTTATGGCTGTGTGATGTTTCATTGTGTGTATATACCACATTTTCTTATACTGTTGTCTATCAATGGGCATTTAGGTTGGCTCCATATCTTGGCAATTGTAAATGGAGCTGTGATAAACACGGGGGTGCAGCTAGCCGTTCAACATGATGATTACCATTTGTTTAGGTATATACCCACTAGAGGATTGCTGGTTCATACTGTAGTTGTATCTGTAGTTGTTTGAGAAAGCTCCATACTGAGAAAAAAATCCATACTGATTTCCATAAAGGCTATACTAATTTACAGTACCACCAGCAGTGTGGAAGAGTTCCCCTTTCTCTGCTTCCTTGCCAGCATTTGTTATTCTCCATCTATTTGATAATAGCCAGTTTAACTGGGTTGAGATGATATCTCAGTGTGGTTTTTATTTGCATTTCCCTGATGATTAGTGATGTTGAGCATTTTTTTATGTGTGTTGGCTTTTTGTATGTCTTCCTTTGAGAGATGTTTGATAAGTCCCTTTGTCCATTTTTAATTGGAGTTCCTTGTATATTCTGGATATTAATCCTTTGTCATATGCACAGTTTGCAAATATTTTCTACCATTCTGCAGGTTGTCTTTTTTACTTTTTTGATTGTTTCCTTCGCTGACCAGAAGTTCCTTAGTTTGATATAATCCCATTTGTTTATTTTTTTCTTTTGTTGCTTGTGCTTTTGAGGTCTTATTCACAAAGTTTTTGCCTAGCCATATGTCCTAAGTTCTTTCCCCTATGTATTCTCCTAGGAGTTTTATAGTTTCAGGTCTTATGCTTAAGTCTTAGACCGTTTTGAGATGATTTTGGTATATGGCAAGATGTACAGGGCTCATTTTATTCTTCTGCACATGGGTATTCAGTTTTCTCAGCACTATTTACTGAAGATGCTGTCCTTTCCCCACTGTATGTTCTTGGAGCCCTTGTCAAAGATCAGTTGACTGTATGTACATGAGAATATTTCTGGGTTCTCTATCCTGTTCCATTGGTTTGTGTATCTGTTTTTATGTCCATACCATGCTGTTTTGCTTACTATAACTTTATAATACAGTTTGAAGTCAGGTAGTATAACACTGCTTGCTTTATTTATTTGTTTTTGCTCAGGATTCCTTTGACTATTAGGGATCTTTTGTTGTTCCATATGAATATTAGGATTGTGTTATTTTGGGGTTTTTTTGTTTTGTTTTTTTCTATTTCTGTGAAGAATATAATTGGTATTGATGGGGAATGCATTGAATCTGTAGATTATTTGGGGTAGTATTAACATTTTTAAAATGTTAGTTCTTCCAATCCATAATCATGGAATGTCTTTCCATCTTTTGGTGTCCTCTTTAATTTCTTTCAGCAGAGTTTTGTAGCTCTTATTGTAGAGTTCTTTCACCTCTTTGGTTAAATGTATTCCTAGGTATTCTATTCTTTTGGTAGCTTTTGTAAATTGGCTTGCTTTCCTGATTTCTTTTTCTGCTTGGTCATTGTTGGTGTGTACAAATTCTACTGATTTTTGTGTATTGATTTTGTATTCTGCAACTTTCTGAATTCATTTATCAGCTCTAGGAATTTTTTGTTAGAGGCTGTAGGTTTTTCTATATAAAGGATCATGTCATCTCTGAACAGGGAAAATTTGACTTAGTCTTTTCCAATCTGGATGCCCTTTAATTCTTTTACTTGCATGGTTGCTCTGACTAATACTTTCAATACTATGTTGAATAGAAGTGGTTAGAGTGGGATCCTTGTCTTTTCCTGTTCTTAAAGAAACAACTTTCACCCTTTCCCCGTTCAGGATGATGTTGGCAGTGGGTTTTTCATACATGGGTTTTATTGTGTTGAGATACTTTCCTTCTATACCTCATTTGTTAAGAGTCGTTATCATGTAGGAATGCTAAATTTTGTCAGAAGCTTTTTCTGCGTCTATTGAAATAATCATATGGTTTTTGTCCTTGATTTTGTGGATGTGATGTATCACATTTATTGACTTGTGTATGTTAAAAAAAAAATTCTTGCATCCTTTGGATGAATCCCACTTAATCATGATGTACAGTACTTTTGATGTGCCATTGTGTTCTGTTTGCTAATATCTTGTTGAGGATTTGGGGGTCTATGTTTATCAAAGTTATTGGTCTGTAGCTTTCTTTTTTGTTATGTCTTTGTCTAACTTTGGTATCAAGGTTATACTGGCCTCATGAATGAATTTGGGAGAATGACCTCTGTTTTAATTTTGTGGAATATTTTGAAAAGAATTGGTGTTAATTCTTCTTTAAAGGTTTGTTTGAATTCGGTAGTGAAGTTGTCTGGTCCTGGACTTTTCTTTGTTGAGAGACTGCTGATTACTGCTCCAATCTTGTTTTTCACTTGCCAGTTTGGGTTTTGTATTTCTTCTGGGTTCAGTCTTGGTGGCTTATATGTGTCTGGAAATTTATCCATTTCTTCACATTTTCAAGTCTGTTTGTGTAGTTTCTCATAATAATCTCTACTGATTCATTGTGTTTCTGTGGTATCAGTTGTAATGTCTCCTATTTCACTTCTGACTTTTGTTATTTGGGTCTTCTCTCTTCTTTTTTTAATTAGGCCAATGCCTTGTTTATTTTATTTATCTTCTAAAAAAAAAACCCCACTTTTTGTTTCATTCTTTTTTTGTATCATTCTTTTGGTCTCTATTCCATTTAGTTCTGCTCTGATCTTAATTCTTTCTTTCCATCTACTAGATTTGGGGTTGGATTGTTCTTGTTTTTCTAGTTCTTTGAAAATTAATATTAAGTTGTTTATTTGAAGTCTTTCTGCTCTTTTGATGTAAGCACTTATTGTAATAAAATTCCCTCTTAGTACTTCTTTTGCAGGTTTTCATATATTGTGCTTGTGTTTTTATTTGTTTCAATAAATTTGTTTATTTCTTGCTTTATTTCTTCTTTGACTCATTGGTCATTGAGGAGCATGTTGTTTAATTTCCATTAATTTGTATAGTTTCCAAAGTTTTGTTTGTTTTTAATTTCCAATTTTATTCCATTGTGGTCTGAAAATGTACTTAATATGATTTCAATTATTTTAAATTTGCTGAGACTTATTTTATGGCCTAACACGTAATATATTTTGGAGAATGATCCATATGATGATGAGAAGAATGTGTATTCCATAGTTATTGGATGAAATGTTCTGTATATGTTTGTGAAATCCATTTGGTCTAAAGTGCTGTTTAAATCCAATATTCCTCTGATGATTCTTTGTCTATATGATCTGTCCAGTGCTGACAGTGGCATGTTAAAGTTTCCAACTGTTACTGTATTGAGGTCTACCTCTCCCCTTAGATCAAATAACAGTTGCTTTGTAGATCTGGGTACTCTGATGTTGAATGCATATAGAATACTATATCCAGCAAAGCATTCCTTCAGAAATGATAGAGAAATAGTATTTTTTCCAGACAAACCAAAGCTGTGGGAATTCACTACCATAAGACCAGACCTTCAAGAAATCCCCAATGGAGTTCTACATCTGGAATCAAAAGAGAGATATATGTCACCACAAATACACAAGAAAGAACAAAAACCACCAGTAGAACAGATACACAAATAAGAAAAAAGAAAGAAAATGAATCTTATTATTACAAAACAATACCTAACAGCAATGATGAACAATAAAAGGGAAAGATAGGAACAAAAGAAATATAAAACAACCATAAAGAAATTAATAAAATGGCAGAAATAAGGCAGTATGTTTTAATAACCTCTCTGAATGTAAATGGATTAAATTCCCCACTTAAGAGATAAAGAATGGCTGAATGGATTAAAAAACTAGACCCAATTATATGCTGCCTACAAGAAACTCACTTCAGCAATAGAGACAGACATAGACTAATAGTGAAGGGATGGAAAAAGACATTCCACCCTAATGAAACCAAAAATAAGCAGGAGGTGCCATACTTATATCAGTTAAAATAGACTTCAAACCAAGTACTATAAAAGAGACAGAGAAGGACACTATGTAATGATAAATGGATCATTGCAAGAAGGAGATATAACAGTCATCAGTATGTATGAGAATGTATGTTTAGGACATATTTTATATATATTTGAAATATAGAGAAGATATATAGTTTATATTTTAAAATAATTTAACATAATTTTGAAATACCAAATATCTGCATCCTCATTATGTGTGTGTAAAATGTTCCTTTTAAATATATATGGAGTAGCAATTTAAATTGGTATACACAGCCACAAATATATAGTCATGTGTTGCTTAATGATGGGGATAAATTCTGAGAAACATGTTGTTAGGTGATTTCATTGTTGTGTGAACACCGTAGAGTGTACTTACACAAACCTAGATGGTATAGCCTACTGTACACCTAGACTATACAATATAACCTATTGCTCCGAGACTACAAACTTGAATGTTACTGTAGTGAATACTGTAGGCAATTGCAATACTATTGTAAGTATTTGTGTATCTAAACATATCTAAACATAGAAAAGTTACAGTAAAAATATGCTGTTGATTGAAACATTATGGGAACTATGACTGCATATAATAATAATTTAAATTGTGACTATATTTGAGATGATTTCAGAAGAACAACGTGTTACAAACTGTTTAGAACTATAAAAGAGAAGAGTAATTTTCAAATAATCATAATTATTTTGGATTTAGCAAAAAATAAGTTGTAAAATAATAAAAATGTGCCAATTTATTAGAAATGAAACCTCTTATTTTATGATTTCTTTTTCATGTTAAAAAAGTAACTTTTAAAGCTACTTGAAATGTTAACTGTTCATTGCTTTCTTGTCTTAAAGAGAATGACATAAAATCAGTGATGTGTTTCTTTGTTTTAGTTTCTAAAGTCTAGTGTGAGGAAATAAAATCTACTTAGCATGAAAAGATTCTTTTTCCTATCAAGATGCTTCTATTTTTATACTTTATTATGTGCCTGTAAGAGAAAATTACGGTTTACAGGAAAGAAAACATGGAATTTGGATATCTCAGTTTTTGATAATATGATTATGAAAATGGCCAAGATATAAACACTGAGTGAAATAAATTCATGAAACAAACATGCAGCAAAGAATATTTTCATAAATTATTAGTTATAAAGTATCATTCTCCTACAGAATTTAAATACTGATAAAATTCAATAAATTAACTTATGCAATTCAAATCAAATTTTTGTTTTTAAATATCTTTTACAAAGAGAAAACAAACTGAATAGCCATTATATTTGTTTACATATTGGGGATTACGAGATCTTACTAGAACTCACTAGAACAATATACCCTTTAGAAATATATGTAGCAAATATAGTAAGAAATATAATTGAAAAGCAAATTTTGATCAATAGTACTATCTTTTTGACTGCTAAAGATTTTGAGCTGTTATAAATCAAGCAGAAAGTCACCAAAAACAAAACAAGAATAAAAAACAATGCTCTGATATCTTTGTGAAACTACACAATCACAGTGCTTTGTTACAGAATGACTTAGAATTCAACTCTTTTCATCTATATCTAGCCCTACCTTCTTTCTCCTTCCTTTTCCTCTAAGGACTCTTAAACATGCACAATTTAGGATAAACACTTGCTTTTAAATTCATTTAATTGGTAATTTTAAAAGCTCATGACTACTTATAACAAAATACATGTTGAGTGAAGTAGTATACACGTAGTCTCTGTGCTGGACATCTACAAATGCTCAAGAATAACTGAATTTTGAAATTACTTGTTTAGATGCAGGATCCCCGGGCAAAAACTGCAATTTCTAAAAATATGATTTTTGCTATCTCTATGTTAACAAATTGTTATGAACAATATTTCAGTTCAAAATGAAATTATTTATTTTACATGACCTTAACCATACCTAAATAAACTTTGATTTTTGAACTCAGATCTAACTTTTTAAAAAATCTGAGCAATAAAGAATATGCAAAAATAGATTTTTTTAAAATCTTTATTGTTATATAATGCAAACCTTTTTAGAAATCTGCACTCCTATTTTATCTCAGCTCTATTTATAATAGCCAAGAATTGCAACCAAAATAAATGTCCATCAACAGGTGACTGGATAAGGAAAATGTAGTATATTTACACAATGGAATACTACTGTGCCATAAAAAAAAAAAAAAAAAAAAATGAAATCCTGCCATTCACAGCAACATGGATGAACTTAGAGAAAATTATAATAAGTGAATTATTCCAGGCACAGAAAGAGAAATACTGAATGTCCTCACTCATAAGTGGGAGCTAAAAAATAAAAAATAAAAATAAGAGAAAGATATACAACAATGAGAATAATATGTTGAATTTTCAAATGGAAGAACAGAACTGAGGTTACCAGAGGTGAAGGTGAGGTAAAAGAGGAATCAATAAAAGTCCATAGAAAATGATAACACTGTATAACATTGACTATACTAATATCCTGATTTGAGCATCACATATTGCACATAGGTATTAATATGCAACTCTGTACCCTATAGACATGTACAATCAACTATGTTTCAATTATGAAAAAGAAAATGACAAAATTAAAATAAGATGAAAATAAATAGTCCAATGACAGAGCAACAAAGATAGTGATATAGATGACAATTGTGCCCATCTAGAGAGTTTTTGGATAAAATAAAAGTAAGTCCAATAGTAGCAAGTGGGGTACACTGTGACCAGGTGATTTTGTCTGGGGTGTTTTGGGAAGTCATAAATCTAACTGAACAAACAATAGTTGGTATCAGCTGCTGGAAAATATTGGATGATGCATTTTAGAGCAATATATTCAACTTTAAGTTTGAATATTTGGGAAATATTTAAGAAACATACTGTTGGGTACTTTATAAAAATCATGATAATTATATCAGTAAAATAATGGTAGTAATCAGCACTTCTCTCATATGGTCAGAATTACTTCCCTCTACTTTGAATATTTCTAAGTCTCAAAGAGAGACCTTATTAATCAGGAGTAACTATTGTATGTGAAAATTCCCTATTAATTTTTGGAGAAGGTTATAGGAACAGAATCATTAACTTTCTTTGAATCTGAATTCCTTTTGTTGTTTTGTTTTGTTTTTAACCTAAAATAGTCTTTTCATAGCCGTGAAAACTTGTCCTGGGAGATAATCTTTAGAAAATTGCTTTCTTCTATATTTATTTATTTGTGAAGGAAATAAAACTCAATTTATATGTGTAGCTGCACCTCTACCATAGATCCTCTTCAACTTATTTCACTTCACTTAATATTAGAGGAGAGAAAGGAGGTGTTTTTGAGTGGGAATAGAGGGAAAAAACAGGCTTTGGATGTAGGATACAGGATATGGGGCTGGGATGATTTGTCCATTCCCCTCATAACCCACAGGTGTTACAGTTAGAAGAATGAAGTGCTGAAGGTGAAACTTTCACTTATATACAGGACTAGCTTCAGAGACTTTCTTTAAAAATGTAAATACCACTGAGAGGTTTAGTAGTCTAAATGAACCTCAGTTTTAAACACTTCAAAGTTTACTTGTTGATTAGCACTCTCTCTTTGCTTTAGGTAGTGTCTGTGTTCTGACCATTAAAAAAAGACAGAAAGGCAAGGTAAGAAATGTATTCACTGCAGAGAATTAGCAAGCAAGAATGGGGTGCCATCATGCCAGGGGAATCATCAGGAAGCTAATGAATGAGGGGAGAAAGGCAGCTAATGACAATTCACCATTTATATGTTTTTTCCCCCTGGGATATGTGGCCTTGTGTTAAATGTTGTCAAAGCTATAGGATAAATATAGCTCTTCCTAAGTGTTAATTCTACTGCAACTTTTGGAGGAAAAGGTCAATAATTTAACAAAGCAATTTAAATGTTTATATGTTAAAGCAAAATGAATATATTATGTAGAAGAACACATAGATCATATGCTGTTTTAAGTTAAAATAGGAACTTCAAAAAATCTTGAGGCTTTAGGGTGGCTATTCTAACTAAAATCACAACTTCACAGATGCACAAATTCTGTTAGCAGCACTTTAGATGGAATGTTTGAAAAGCACTAGTGTCTTATCTTGCCTAGTCTGTACCTGACTGAAATAATTATTACGTACAGAAAACAGCCTGATACTGGGAAAGATGTTTTAAAAAAGAATCTAACTAAACAAGATGGACTTGAAAATAAAGCAATAATAAATGAAAATGAAGTAATGCTCCTTCTTCATATTAAAAGCACCTAGGAATATATTATACTTGAAACTATCAAACATCTTAACAGAGACCAAAAAGAAGTAAAATATATACACAGCTTGACAAAGGAATTCATTACAAAATCCTGGCTTTTCAAAGTGTTTCTGAGGCACCATCATTCAGGTTTTTCTAGAAAGATATTATTGCCTGATGTTGAAGTCATACCACTTGACTCTACTTATGATGACAAGAATACATCACCTGAAAACATAGACATTTTATTAATATTGGATGTTCACAATCAAGTTTATGCTTTATGCTAGTTACTCTTTCAAGAGCTTTACCTATTATAGCTAGTTTACTTTTCTCAGCAACCTATTAGGGAAAACTAACAAACTACTGGTTTCAGAATTATTGTTATGACTATTTTACAGATGAAGAAAGGAGAGTTCAAAAAGGTTGGATAATTTGACAAGGTCACACAGCTAGTGAGCTATAGAGCCAGGATTCATACCCATAAAATCTGGCTCCAGAGTTTGTACTTTTAATCATTATGCTATATTGTCTCTCCAATTAACTCACAGAAAATACTCATGGTTTTCCTGTATAAGGTGTTTCCTTGCCATGTATATTTCTGTTTATCTTCATGGATTTTTAGATCCAAGCAAATCTCCATAGACAGCAGTAAATAAAGTCTGCTGTTTCAAAAAAGAAAAAAGAGCTTTGTAAGTTTATAAGTAAGAAATAGCCACAGATCCAAACTAGCATTTTTGAGAACTAAATGAAATTCAGATCATGTTATAAGCTGTCAAATTTTTAACCACTCAGGTGCAGTGACTTGCGTTATTACCTGGCCAGCTTTTCTCAGTACCTTTACATGGTGCTGAAGGAACTGTTACCTTGGCCTAAAAGTGCTCATTTACTCTCCAGTGATGACAATTACCTGTCTCCTCCTCTTTCACAGACTCTTAATCTCTAAGCAGAAAGTGCTGTCAGCCAAATTTATAGATGTCCTCATTTGAGACAAGGACACCAAGTCCAGAGATTATATTGAACAGCAAGTATGCCAGCAAATCAAACCCATGACATAGAAAGTAAATAACACAGGAAGGTGCCCAACAGGCAACAAAGTCAAATGATGGCTGCCAAGCAATGGTTGCTTGATCAAAGGCAACAGGCCAGTTTCCCAGGATCAGGTTAGAATTAAATCATTAACCCACAGGGCTGGAAGAGCACACTGGGATACCAAGCAGAATCCCAGTGCCATAGAGGACTCCGCACAGACTGAAGCAGCTGCTGCTTCTACTGTAAGCCCTGGTGCCTGTAACACACAGGCTGACTTCACTTCTATTCATTCCCTCAGCTTTCTAAATAACACTAGGAAACACATATCATGGTTTATAGCCCATGTTTTATCAAAACATGGTTGGACTAGATGGTTTCTTTTTCTAAAGTATCATTGCAATTATGCATCAGAATTTCTCAATACGATGCCTCGGCAACCTGCCTCTTGCTCCTTTGTGGAGTACAATAGGATGGAGTCCATTTTAAGCTGCCTTTTTCGCAAAGCATTTTAGGATGTAACCCAGGTCCTCCTCCAGATCCTTGCCCCCTCCTGACTGGTGGGGAGACAGCTCTCCAGTTCTCCGGATCTGTGACCTTCTGGAAGAGCAAGGACACCACAGCCTATACCTTGTCCCGTTCTTCTTTCTCAAGTCCTAGTGCTCTGACAGTTCATCCCATGTTGCTCTTCTTCTGCTCTAAAACAAGACAGTATTTCTGGCCTGTACACCAGCACATGCTTGTACAGTGACTGGAAGTTTTCAAAGTGATATCACGTTATTGTCTCATTTCTGCTTTAAAATCTACTTTAAATCTAAATCTGCTACAAATTGGAGAGTGGTTGAGATTCTCACTGTAGAAATAAAGAAAGGAGGCTCAAAAGATTACAGACTTCCTCAAGGGCACACGGTTAATGGAAAAGCAATTCAATGGCCCCAAGTCTGGCATTTGCACAAGCAGGCATTTCTTGCTTCCTCTTGCTACTAATTGCTTTGTGTAGTCATAGTGTCTCCCTCTCCAGAATAGGTTACAGGACTCTGCATCTCCTCTAGCACTTAATTCAGTAAAATATGCATAATATGTCATCAATAATATTCTGTAGATTACCTGAGTTACCATTCTTAAAATACTATTATACAACTGGGGAACTCATTCCTTAGGATTAATAAATATAAAATTTAAGTTCAAATCATGTAAATGACTTTGATTAGAAGAAACCACGATACCAATGTCAGAAAGAGACTTTTCCTTTTCTTTTTTTTAAATTGAAAATGTAATACATCATTAATGTTCTGACCCTTAGATGTCTGAAAAACCAAACACCATGAAGAGAATGTTTCTGTTCATTCATTCAGCAAACATTTATCAAGGACTTACTTGCTGTAGACATAATTAAAGCCTGGATAACAAATCACATTTGTACAGTGATGGAAGATTCAATGAAGAACACCTACCTTTGAGGGGCATAGACTACCTTGAAGTTTGAGCAAACTATTGAAATGGAGCTAGTGCATATTATATACCTGCTATGTGCAAAGTACTGTTGGATAGTTAACAGGCTTACTACATTTTACAGATCAGAATCCTGACCATAGAAATTAAGTCAATTTGAACATAGCCCAAATTGCTCAGTGGATAATAGTCAAAGTGAATTTAAATCAAAATATACTTAAAGCAAAACAAAACGACCTGATCAAACACAACTTACTGGCTCTTTGGACCAAGTTATTTATTCCTTCTGTCTTTTCCTCAAGTTAATTTACTGTACAATCAAACCAAAAGCCCTCAAATATTTTATGAATAAGCCAGCAAGAGTCACCTAACTGAAAAAACAAGAAATAGTCCCGCAAATATGTATGAACAAGAGACACATTTATGGGCTTTCTTTGACCTCTCTGATGATCAGAGAGAGCAATACTTAATCTGAAATGCTATATGATGAAAAGAGTATGAGAAATATTCCTTCCCCAGTATCTCAGGTGTGTGTAATGGGGAGGATTATGGCAGGGAGGGCAGGAGATGGGTTGGAGAAGAGTGCAAGAAAAGATCTAAAAATCTGCACAAGGATAATTATGGTACAGAATGGGACAGGCAAGTTGCATCATCCCCAGGAGCTCCATATCCCATTATCATAACACAGTACCCTTGTGCTGACAGCATCAATAGTTGTGTAGTTACCACATGGAAACCACCATAAATACAGCCATACCTCATTAATCATGAGGAACATCTGCAACTATTACTCATGCGGTGAATAATGATTTAGCAGCTGTGCATGCTGCAATAAGGCTTTTGTGAGTTTTGGAAAAATAGAGATAATACTTATATCATTTTGATAGAAACCCCAACTTGTATGATTTATTTTATTTCCTCTAGGAATAAATACAGACTATCTCTCCTGAAGACAGCAAATAATATGTACATATTTTTTTGCTGGAAGCAATGTCCATGGATGTTAATATTTTGGTGACATACATTTGGTTAATCAATAGAACAACCATAAAATAAATTGCCTTTTTTTTTTTTCTGGGGTGGGGGTTAGTTACTTTGAAAGATTTTCAGTTGCTACTAAATATATACAACTTAATGGATACTCTTAAGATATGAAACTTTTCTGTGATTAATGTGTCTAGTGATCTCTCCCCTGTCCTGTTTAGGTTCTGTGTTTGGTGGTTCTGAACACAGACTCAGGAGCCAGACTGCTTGAGTTCAAATCTTGGTTCTGATGCTGATGGCTGTGTGGCTACCCTATCTCTCAGGAATTTTTCCTTATCTGTTAGCCCCATTCTCTGACCCTCTTATTCCCTGATCCCTTCACTTCAGTATTTTAAAGTTGTCCAGTTCTGTTCATCAGTCAATAAAACTCATTCCTGCCCCAGCTCATGTGAATGTCCTCCCCATGTCTCTTGGTTCATTTGTAGCCAGACTTAGTAATCTGTGCTCATTGTTTATTCTTCCTCAGCTCCCTCCCAACCCCAGTTAGTCCAATCTGGTTTCTGCCACTACCACTTCACTGAAAATGTTCTTACTCTTGCCCCCAAAACCTCCAGTTGAATTGGCCAATGGAAAATTTTTTTACTGATCCTGTTTCTCATGTGGCATCATTTGGCATAATGTCATATTTCTTAACATTATTACTCCCCCATGCTTCCATGATGGTATATTTTCCTAGTTTTCCTCCAAAGATCAATTGTGCTCCTCTATTTCTGGTCCTCACTGATACAATCCCGTCCTAGGTCTGTCACAGGTAGAGTTCTCTAGAAGAGGACACTGAGATGGAGACTTGGGAACAAGGCATTATTTAAAGATTCTTACCTGTGATTAAAAGGGGAGAAAGCAGCATTAGCAGGCAGGGGAGGAGGAATGGCTGTAAGGGCTATCAGTGTCATGGACAATCAGGCAGTGTTATTTGGAAAGAGTGTTCCTCATTAAAATGTTTCACATTAGACCAAAAAATTCTTGCCTTTCTATACCTACTTCACTCAGTCACTGGATATGAACTTCCCAGGGAAAGTCTTGATCTTAAGTGGGGACGATTTCTGCAGCTGAGCAGGCCCTGAAGGAGATGTCAGCTGGAGTCTACCTACTGCCTCCTTTCCCTGTAGACTCCTTTCTTCTTTGAAGAGGGATCTGAGAAGAACATGTCCATGTCTACCTCAAGGTTCTTTGTGGTTTTCTGAATTAATCTCCATGTCACTTAAATAATGAATCCTATCTATAAACTGATGACTCACTAGTCTTTTCTTCATGCTCTCCACTTAGATATTAAACAACCACTTCAAATTCAACAAGTACAGAAATAAAACTACCAAATACTGTACCTTTACTATAACTTGAATGCCCAGCATCAGTCCCAACCACCACCTTCTAAGTTTTGATTTTACCCCTATAATCTTAACCCAAAAAGTCTTTGATCACAATGAAATGTTCAACTTTCTCATTGCTTGGAATGTATGTCCTCAGTTCCCTCCATACATGGATTAGATTTCCTGGCTCATTATCATAATCCTTTTAATTATATTTGCCTGGCTAAATTGTAGCCCAGTAAGCTCAACCATTCAATTACATTGTGGCCACTTTAAGACTGATGAATGTGCCTAGAGAAGAAAAGAATTTGTATCGCTTCAAATTTCTAACCAGTAACTTCATGTAAAGCTCTGATACTTCACACATTCCCCATGACTAGTTCTAGAAATTACTTCCTTTTGGATTGCCAGTGACTCAAATGACAAGATTGAAGTTCCTTTGCCAGTGGCTCTCAAATATAATGGATTCCAAAGTATTCTGTTTAAAATAGCTACTTGAAAGAAAGCTATGTAATTTCTTGTCTAGAGGTAATGGGATTTTTCTTTATAAATAATATTATAATACAGTTGTATTCATAGTTTACTTAATTAAGAGCTGAATTTTATGGAAAACTACTCTCACTTTACAGGATGATTGTTTTTTTCCTTCTTTGTGATACACTGTATTGTGCCAGCAAGCACATTTAACTTTTTATAGAATAAAGCAGTAAAGAAAATGCAGTAGGAAAAACAAAGAAGGAAAAAATTATTAAATGACCACCTGTGAAATATTACCTTACATTGGTGCTAGAAAGTCACATTTTAAAAACATGCTCCAGTCAATTGTATTGTCTAAAATGATTTATTATTTTCAATAGGCTTTATTCAGTAATAAAGTACAACTTATAGACCATTCGGCTCTTCTTAGAGCTTATGAATGGTTATGTACTTGGCCAGTATAATTTCCTTAGAAGTTTACATAATTTCTTTCAGAACTTGAAAGGTTCATAAAGGAAGAATCAATTATGATACTGTAAACACTATATATTACACAAAGAAAATGCTTGACAAGGAAAAAAAATAGAATATTTTGTAAGTCTAAAATTATCTAATACTTTTTTATTGGTCAAGGATTATTTGGCTTTCAAAAATTATTTTCAAAAAAGCTAAATTTATATGCATTTCCAAATTTCTACCATCAGATTAAGTAGTAATATTTCCTCCAAAATATTGTAATTTCTTTAGTTATAAAATGTCTGCATATGTGTGCATTGTTAGGAAAATAACTGGCAAAAATAATGAAATGAATGATCCAATGTTAAATGAATGTGTAGAATGCTGAAAAATGGAAAAAAAAAAAAAAAAACCACGAACTCAAAATGTTCTCCCTTAGCTTAAAGTAAATCAACTACCAAAGAACTACCAAAGAGTTGTAAGATATAGCAGCAACAGTGAAATAATTTATATTTTAGAAAAAGCACATAAAATTTGGCACACTGATAGAACTGAAATGATACCTTCTATGATTTTAAAGCCTTAGAAAAATACAACTCCACCAAAACAAATAAACAAATAACACACTTTTATCAAAGGTAACGAAATTGCTCACAACCAAGATTTATAGAAAACTGAGATTTTAGAAAATGCTTTTGACCCTCTCTCTTAAAAGAATTTTCATTTTAAAAGGAAAAAAAATCTATATATTTTGTGTATATGTAATATATGTGTTATGTTTATAATAATATTTTATATACTATGTATTTACCTTAAATATATGAATATTTTTGTATCTGCCTTGCATTTCAGTGCACTGATTTTTATAATTAACACTAAAATTGTATGAAATAAATAAGCATGTTTATTGTACTGTTAAATAGCTAAAAATCACATATAGCTTGAATGAACTGTACTGTATACATGACAGAATGCCTAAATAAATCTAATTCAAAAATTGCTTTAATAAAATTTATCTCAGCAGGCTACAAAACCTGGATCAAAAGATGCTGACAGACTATAAGTTCTATTAGCAAAGTATATTGAAAACTAGGGTAATTGCTTGGTTTTAAAAAAATGAATACACAATGATCTGAGATAGTTTATTGATGAGTATAATTTATTTCAGCCTCAATCAGATAAAGACAAATATTTTCTTAGAACATAATAACAATGTCATTTTTAAAACTGTAAATGCAATGTAAATTATAGAAGAGGCCATAAAAAAGCATTTTTTTTGAAATATTTTATATTTTTAAAAAAGTTTTAGGTTTACAGCAAAATTGAGAAGATACAGAAATATCCCATATATCTCTCTCCCCCACCCATGCATAGCCTCCCCATTATCAACATCCCCTGCCAGAGTGGTACATTTGTTACAATTTATGAACCTATAATGACACATCATTATCACCCAATGTCAATCGTTTACATTAAAGCTCATTCTTGGTATTGTACATTTTATGGATTTGGATGAATTTATAACAACATGTATCTACCATTATAAAATCATATAGTGTATTTTCACTGCCTTAAAAAATCCTCTGTGCCCCATCTATTCATCCCTCCCCCAATCTCTGGCAACCACTTATCTTTTTACTCTCTATATAGTTTTGCATTTCCAGAATGTCATATAGTTGTAATCATGCAGTATGTAGTCTTTTCATATTGGCTTCTTTCACTTAACAATATGCATTTAAGTTTCCTTTGTGTTTTTTCATGGTTTGTTGCTCATTTCTTTTAGCACTGACAATATATTCTGTTGTCTGAGTGTACCACAGTTTATTGATCTGTTCACCTACTATAGTACATCTTGGTTGCTTCCAAGTTTTGGCAATTATGAGTAAAATTGCTATAAATATCTGTGTACAGGTTTTTGCATGGACATAAATTTTTAACTCCTTTGGGTAAATTCCAAGAAGTGTGATTGCTGGATCATATGTTAAGAGCATGTTTAGTTTTCTAAGAAACTACCAAACTTTCTTTTTAAATGGCTGTACACTTTTGCACACCCACTAGCAATGAACGAGACTTCTTCCTATTGCTCCACATCATTACCAGCATTTGGTGTTCTGGATTTTGGCAATTCTAACAGGTGTAGTAATATCTCATTGCTGTTTTAATTTGCACTTCTCTGATGGCATATGATATGAAGAATCTTTTAATATGCTTATTTGCCAGCTATATATTTTCTTTGGCTGTTAAGTTCTTTGGCTCATTTTTTAACCAGGTTGGTTGTTTTCTCATTGTTGGATTTTTATGTTTTGGATAATAGCCCTTTATAAGATATATTTTGGTCTTTTTATGTTTTGGATAATAGCCCTTTATAAGATATATTTTGCAAATAAATATTCTCCCAGTCTGTGACTTGTCTTTTCATTCTCTTCACAGGGTCTTTTGCAGAGCAGAAATTCTTTACATTAATGAAGGCCAGTTTATCAATTTTTTTTTCATGGGTTGTGCCTTTGTTGTCATATCTAAGAAGCCATTGTCAAACCATAGGTCATCTGGATTTTCTTCCATGTTATTTTTTAGTAGTTTTATAGTTTTGAATTTTACATTTAGATCTGTGATATATTTTAAATTAATCTTTGTGAGGGTGTAAGATCTGTATCTGAATTCATTATTTTGCCTGTGAGAGTCCAGTTGTTTCAATACCATTTGTTGAAAAGCCTATCTTTATTGTTTTTGTTCCTTTGTCAAAAGCCAGTTGATTACTTTTTGTGGTTCTATTCTGTTCCATTGACCTATCTGTCTAATATGCCACTCTCTTTATTACTGTACCTTTATAGTAAGTCTTGAAGTTGGATAGTTTCAGTCTTCCAACTTTGTTCTATTCTTTTAATATTGTTCTGGCTCTTCTGGGCCTACTGTCTCTCCATATAAACAGTAGAATCAATTTACCAATATTCACAAAATAACTTGCTGGGATTTTTATTGGGATTGCATTGAATCTATAGATCGAGTTGGGAAGAACTGACATCTTGACAATATTAAGCCTTCCTATTTAGGAATATGAAATATCTGTTTGTTTAGTTATCGTTTACTTTATTTCACCAGAGTTTTGTACATATTTTGTCATGTTTATACCAAAGTATTTAATTATTTGTGGTTCTAATGTAAATGGTATTGTGTATTTAATTTCAAATTTTACTTGTATATTGCCAGTATATAGGCAAGTGATTTACTTTTGTATATCAACCTTATATCCTGCAACCTGCTAAAATTGCTAAGTTTTTTTCTATTTTGAAACTGCTTTGCTATGAATATATATATTAGTGTTTCTTTCCTATATGAACTAAATTATATAAAGAAATTTCCAGCTTGAACATTTGGTTTTAAACCAATGTATTGCTTCATTTTAAATAAAGAATTTTCCTTAAAACAAGGAAGAGATGAAACATCCCTGGTCTTGATATAAAGAGCTTCAAATTAAAAATGACATGAAATGATTAATAAATAAAAGAGTTCATAACTTAGTTTTGTAAGGGAATAAATAAGGGATATGCATAAATAAATTTTTACAAAAATTTTTTCTCAACATTATTTACAACAATAAAAAAGTGACTATAACTTAATTGTGAACATTAGAAGAGTGATAAAATAAATTATTTCAATACCTCAACAAAGTTAAAATATGCTATAAATATTTAATAAGATAAATATATTCACATTTTATGAAAAACATACTTCTTATTTGAAGAGTAATGAAAAGCAGATTTTTTAAAAAAAGGGATACTATGTGAGGCTTGGCCCAGCAAGCCAGAGTTGGCCCCTCATTCATTAAACGAGGCTTAGGCAAATCACTCTGTTATATATACCATGCAATACTATAAGTTTACTCTTTAGAAATAATGAAGAAAAAATTACAGATGATTAATAATGAACTTTGAGCAAATATGGAATGCTTTGTTTGTACAAGGGAAAGAGAAATTACAACATATGTTTCCAGCTTATTTGATGTTCTTTGTAGCATATCTCTACCTTTTACAAAGGTTATTTTTATGAACAGATTTGGTGGAAGCTTCCCATAGCAGATTGTAACCCAATAATTTATTATGATACTATTCCACTAGAAAAAGTGATTCACCTAACCTGTGATTTATTTTTTCAGTCTTACCATGAGCCAGAGATTTTTTAAAAAAATATTTTTCGGATTAGTTTCAGCTGTAAAGGAGGAATAGTCTTCCTGAAGGCAGAGAAACTTTGAGAGAGCAACATTCACCATTCTGGCTGTGAATGTTGGCCTCTACAAGCTAAACTGACAAATAAACAAGGTCTCTAAGCTATATACTTCCCTGACCATCTGTCTGGATGGCATGATGCCCTACCTCCAAGGGCACTGCCAAATTTGTTTTGAAAACACATACAGTCAAGATAAGGTGACTTAGATTTCCTCTGCAGGAGTAGGACTTGCATTTCATAGGTCTCCATACTTAGTTTTGATTCTGGTTTTGGTTTTGTTTTATTTTTGTTCTTTTATCTTCTTTACTAGAGAAGAGGAGAGGGCATGCTAAATGAATCCTCAAATAGCATGAGGAAAGGAAAGACTCAGAGCAAAACAAAATGTTACCTCCCCAGTAAAACTGGCAATGTGTGAAATTACAAGCATCATTTTATCAATGTGATGGTCATTCTCAGCAGTATCATCCACATTTACCAGCTCATGATCTTTATTAAAAAAGAAAAAAATCAACCTTAAAAACAAAATGAATGAGAGTAATATTAAGAGAGGCAAAGACTTGCTTCAGAGAATGTTTTGCAATTAGAAATTAAGCAATTGAAGAACACAATAGTGGTTAGTAGTGTGCCTATGAGATAAAAGAATTAACCAGCAGGCACTTCATTCAAATGAAATCCCTAGAAAGATATCACCATCTAATCTAACATTAACAGAGCAATAGAAGTGATCTCAACCATGAACCTTTTATAATATTGTTTTGGCTTCACATGTTTTTTGTTCTTTCTTTCCAAGAAGCTCAAGAACCTAGTTAATAAGCAATGAGAATACAACCCTTAGAAGGCCATTAAATAATTGATTTTAGTTTGTTTCTTTACTGTTTCGGTGAATTTTTCGTCTTATTCCACCACCATCCCCAACCACCACCCCCATGATATTGAGGTCAAATGCATGCTTTTCACAGCGTTTTATGTTTCTCCTTATGCTATTGTTGGAGCCCAGAAAGCAACACCCCAAACTGAAAGCCTCAGAAGCAGCCTCAAAAGCAAAATTTTCCTCTAACCTTCTCCTGTCCTCCTGTCTCTCAGCCTCATTCTCCCCTGAGGCAAGCCACAGAAACTAGAATCCCTTTTCCCCAAGGCAGATCAAATACATACTCTAATCTTCCCCCTGCCTCTCTGTCTTGGAGTTGCCCATAAAGAAATTCTCTGACCTAACTTGACAGATTGTAGGTCATGAGGCCCTCATTCCAGAGAGTCCTGCCCCATACCCTCGAGGAGTAAATGCTGCACAGAGAGGCCAAGAAGAATCTGGACAGACAAGCCTTGCTAGGTTTCCCCACTGAGTCTATTCGCATTAGATAATACTCTTCCTGTTCAATCACATTTCTACATGGCTGTGCGTGTTTCATAGAACCTAAGCATAAATATGGACAATTTTCTCTCTATCTTAGTATCTTTATTCTGAAGTCTCTTATGTTGTATAAAACTATGATATAATAAAATTTGTTATACCTTTTCTTCATATTAATTTGTGTTTATCAGATGATTTTTCCAGAGAACCTTCTGGGGGTTCAAGGGGATGCCTTTCCTTGGCCTCTACATTATGACTATAGAGATTGGCATTACAAATTCTGACTGATGAGTCTTTGTTCTCAGAGATGTGGGAGGCTGAAGGCTAACTATAGACCAACCTTTACAGATCTTGCATTCAAATGATGATGCCTATAGTAAAATGCATAATGGCTTTTACATCAAGAAACTACATTGTATGGCCAACAAGTATATGAAAAAATGCTCAACATCGCTAATTATCAGGGATATGCATGTCAAAACAACATCGAGATATCATTTCAAGCCAGTTAGACTGGCTATTATCAAAAAGACTGAGAATAACAAATGCTGGAGAGGATGCCGTGAGAAAACTCTTCTACACTGTTGGTGTGACTGTAAATAACCATAGCCATTACAGGAAACAGTATGGAGGTTTCTCAAACAACTGAAGACAGAACTACCATACAATCCAGTAGTCCTACTAGTGAGTATATACCCAGAGGAATAGAAATCATCATGTCAGAAAGGATACCTGCACTCTCATGTTTATTGCAGCACCATTTACAATATCCAAATTATGGAACAAGCATAAATGTCCATTGACAGATGACTGGATAAAGAAAACATAGTATTTATACACAATGAAATATTACTTAGTCTTAAAAAAGAATGAAATTCTGCCATTACAGCAACATGGATGAGCTTGGAGAAAACTATGTTAAGTGAAATAAGTCAGGCACAGAAAGAGAAATACTGCATGTCCTCACTCATAAGTGGAAGCTAAAAAATAAGAAAGCAAGAAAGCACAATCCCAATAATACACTGAACTTTCAGAAGGAAAGAACAGAACTCTAGTTACTAAAGATGGGAAGGGGGGTTTCAGAGGGAAATTGGTTAATGGATACAAAGAATGATTATGGTAATTATCCTGATTTGATCATCACATATTATACACAAGTATTAATAGTCAACTCTGTACTCCACAAATATGCATTATCAATTATGTTGTAATAGAAACAATTATAAAGAGTCATGCATATTTGGCCTTTTCCAGTGTGCAAACTTAACCACATACAATATAAGCTGAGTTGTGCATCTTAGGTTTCATTGATTTTAAGGCAAGACCTATAGAATAAAAATGAAAAAGATGCATGCACTTAAGTGAGTAAAACTAACAATCTAATTGTCATCTTTTCTAATTTCTCTTTCTGTGCCTGGCTTATTTCACTTAATATAGTTTTCTCCAAGCTCATCCATGTTGCTGTGAATGGCAGAATTTCATCTTTTTTAAGATTGAGTAATATTCCATTGTGTATGTATACTACATTTTCTTTATCCAGTTGTCTGTCTATGGACATTTAGATTGGTTCCATAACTTGGGATAAACTTTTGTTTCCAACCTAGCTGTGTTTTTCATTTCTTCTAGAACACGATACTTTAACAGATGACTGTACTAGAATATATTTTAACTTCAGTCTCATTTTATGATCACATGTATTGAAACATTAAAAATCTTGGAACAAAAAGGAAAAGAAAAAAAGAAAGAAACAACATTATAAGAAAGAGAACATTTCTTGCTGAATGTTGCTTCCCTCATAATATATATTTCTTGTTATAGGCCCTTTCTTTTCTCAAGGTAAGTATCTTGTGTGCTATCTTATTTAGAGATATTCTGAGATAGAATTTTACCCTTTATTCTCTTTATCTAATACAATGTATAATCAAATATGTAATTTATTTAACAGAAGTCACATAGAAGCATTGTTTAATAAATAACCGTATTTCTAAACCTTAACATCTTTTTATCAATGTTGTCTTTAAAAATTAGCAAAATCCAAAAGAATCATTTTATGCTGTGTATCAGTTAACCCATCCGTCTATCCATCCATCCATCCTCCATTCTTTTCACATTTCTTTAAACCTTAGTGCCAAGACTGTGAAGTGCATCCTGATAGTAAGCATCACCTTTTTGGATGCTGACGAGATTGATTCAGTGAAGGGCTGGTGACCCAAGAAAGTTTAGGAAGATAAAAAAGGAACTAAAATCCCTAAGAAGGTTAATATGGATGTGCTCCAGAACCCCAGTGCAGAATTAAGAATCACTTCCTTTATTGCAAAAGAGGAAAATAAGGGAAGATGGCACAAACACTTGCTGCTTTACAGATTTAACTATGAAGAGTAAAAGAAACACTTGTCTAACAACTCTTAGTTGCTGCATGAAGTATGACGTAAGATCTTCAACTAAAAGCCACATGGGAAATAAGGAGAGAGTTTGGGAAAGTGAATACAAGGTATGAAAAGTTCTTGTGAAGGGAGGAAGAATGAATTTACTATTAAAAGAATCTGTACCCACCTCAATAGTACCCACCTGAGTTATTATCACTATAAAGTCAAGACTGCCCATCTTCCTAGTTGTGTTTTGTTCTGTGGCAATGAATAAATTAGCTGCTGGGCAACTGGTTAAATCAGGTTTAGGCTTTTGTCAAGTAAATGCAACAGAGTTTTTGAGTGTATTTGTAAAGGAGATGTAATAATTATCAATAAAGAATCTAGGCTAGATAAGAACGCAATAGAATAAAGGCAGCAAAGGAGTTAGCATGGTAAATGCTGTGCAATATTGGCAATGCCCACACAAAATTGTACATGTTGAATAATAATGCAAAATACATCCTCTCCCAGTATGTTTCTGCCTCAGTATTTGGTTTTTGCATATATCAAAGAGCAGTATGGGCATGCTCAGAGGCAAGAATTAAATTGCCCATTCATACACTGTGGGCTTTGAGGACCTATAACTATTTGAACCTGTGTGTGTGTGTGTGTGTGTGTGTGCGTGTGCACGTGATGTATTATGAAGTCCCATATAGATGGGCCTTTTTATACTGAAAGTTTATAAAGCTGTTTTCCTGCAATTTTACAAATGTAACAACTGTGAAACTAATGATCTAAAAATTACTTTACATATGATAAAAATGAATACAGTGAAACTTATTTGTCTAAGATAAAATTATTCTCACAAGTGTTTTTCAGTTCATTATAATGATTTGATAATTTTGCATATTATGATCAAAACCCCATAAAATATATAAAAGAAAATAAATTAATAAAAGGACACAGGGTACTATTTCAGTCTATTGAAAAGCAGCTTCCCCAGAGAGAATATGGTAACTCATCAGCATTCACACATTAACACTACATCTAACTAATTCCTTACAGAAATCCATCTTATTCCATAATAATGGATTAGTCTTAACACTACATTTTTAATCTATTTCAAGGAATATTGCTGCCAACCAGTTGTAGTTCAGATTATATGAAGAATTTTTCTATAGGTAAAAATTGTCTAATATGAAAATGGAATGTTTCATTCTCCTAATTTGAAAATCAGTTTCAAAAGCACTAAAGACCTAAATACAACTATGTTTTACAACATTATTGTACCGATCCCATACCTTATCTCCTTCACTAAAGTTAACATATCTGTATTTTCTGTTCTTTTTTAGACTTTAGACATTGCTGAGGACTGACTTGTGTCACCCACAAACAACCCAAAGGTGGGGCTTCGAAGAAATGATTAGATTGTAAGGACCATGCCATGGTGAATAAATTAATAATGATAGTCACAGGTGTGGTTATGAGATCTTTAAAAGGAGAACATACCAGGATCTCTCTCTCTCTCTCTGCTCTGCCATTTTCTACCATGTGGGACCCCTGCATTGCTGTAAAGCCACCACCAAAGAAGACCCTCACCAGTTGTGCTACTTGAACTTTGGACCTCCCAGCCTCCAAAACCGTAAGCAATAAATTTCATTTTCTTATAGATCACCTAGTTCCAGGTGTTTTGTTGTAAGCAACAGAAACAGACTAATACAGACATTTTATCTTTAATGGAAAGGAAAATTGAATGTACAAAGAATGTTGTATCTTTCAAACAGCTAGAACTCTATAATGTACAAAGAGATATCTAGAGTAATGTAGAGTAGTTTACTGCTTGGGAAAAATTGACCTTTCTGTTTTTATACTTCACATAGTTTCAAACATTGAGGAAAGGAAAAAGGTCAGACAGACTTTACAAACTTGGTAAAGTAGAAATAAAAAGCTGGTGAAAGAATCAGTTAAATTTTATGCACATGACATTATCAAAAATAAGCCTCTAATACTGAAATGAATTAACACGTTAGCAATACCCTCACTTTCAATTATGAGCATAAGTTGACCCTTTATTTTTTGTCTATAAGCAATATATGTCATAAGCAACAATTTTCACAAACAGAAATCTAGGTTGATAAAATTTATTATTTAAAATCCAGACAATGCAACAGCATCTGTAAACATTAGCCTCTACATAGAAATAAGTATAAAGTTGGAACAAATCTCAGTGATCCCCATTTTCTCCCACTCTGCAGTAACTTCTTCATCCCCATACTCAAACCTTCCCTGAGCCTTTCTCTGGAAACTACATTTTTGAGGTCATACCATAAAAATATAACATTAAGGCCAACTTTAGAGATGCAACAGTAACACATAAATAGCTGGATCAGAACATAAAGGCTGAGAGAACTACCTGTGGAGAGAGGAGACAATCAGATTTATTTTGAGGTGAGAGAGCAGCCTGAGAGGGAAGAGACTGAATTCCTAGATAGATAGCAACAGAAGATCAAACGTTTTCCATGTTCCTTTGACTCTTCGCTATATGGCTCCAGATGGGTCACTGCATGCCCTCCTTGATGTGGGAAAGAAAAATAGTGCTGCCTACCCTTTGCTAACTGTTAGCTATAAGTAGCATTCGGGCAGCACCAGAGCTAGGTTTGTTGGAGAGAAGATAATGAACAGGCACACAATTGACTCTGAACATACTTTCTTCCATCCCTTCACTCCTCACGTCCCTCTTTCATATTACCATGGTTTAGATTATTTCAAGTGTTGAGCTCAGCATGAAGAGAAGAAATCTATCTCCTCACCTACAGCAAGTTTTCCTTTCTCTTCACCCCAGATCCTTATTTATAGTTAGCAGACTGTTCACAAGCTAGACTCTGGGATTTTATCCCTCCCTGAGATTCACATTATTTCACACAGAAGCTGCCAAAGTAATTGTGCATTTTCAGGGATAAACAACACAGTATTTGAGGCAAGACACCTTAATGTTCCCTTTAGTGTGACGGAACCTTAGGCTTCTTCCTGACTCTAAACCCCTGACCTCCCATTTCTTAGAGCAATTACTTTAGAAAACTTTTCATTATAATTCTTTTCTCTGCCCCTATAAAATGTAAATACTTTTAAAAGCTCTTGCCAGTTTTATAACCCAGGAATGCTTTTTTTGAAAACTGGGATCTATCCCTTTAAAATGTAATCAGCAAAGAAGATCATGTCCTAATTTCCCAGTGTCTGTGGAAGGGAGGAGCCTACTTCAGACGATGCTTTGCTCCATGTTCTAAACTACCTCCTGCCATAAAGATATAAGAAAATGTATTTTTCCTTTGTGTAAAGCCGATTAACAAACACAGGTAGGAACAGTCTCAGTTTAAGATCTCCTCTCACTCCAGCTCTTAATAAACCTGGAAGCTTCCTATTCCAACGGAATTGAGTTCAGACTAATATTCTGGTCTTTCTTCCCTGTTGTAATAGACTGTAGCAGAGTCTCCCTTACCTGCTTAACATTGTTTGGTGCAATTCTTGCTTTGACACAATTTATGGAAAAAGTAGGATTGATGGACCAAACAAACTTATAATTTTAATAAACATAAAAATAAATTTAATAAGATAGGAAAGATATGGATACATGAAGCAAAAACAGTTATACATAAAAGTGACCAACTGGAGTCATTGGGTATGAAAAATATAATAACTGAAATAAATTATTCAATAGACAGATTAAGTAGCACAGTTGACACAGCCTTAGGACAAATTAGAGAGCAAAGAAAGAAGATCAAGAAATTCAACCAGAACCGTATCAGGAAGAAATAAAGAATGGAAAATATAAAATAAAACTTGAGATATAGAGATGCAAGTGTCACCTTCATGATACAAGATTGAGAAGTATAAAAATAGAAAACCATAATGAAGTATAATTAGAAATCCAAATAATAGTTTGAAAATATCCTAGGCCTAAGAATTAACAAAACAAACTTAACAAGGGTAAGTAAAAACCCATGAGAAAAATGTACAAAATGCTTTTATACATAATAAGTTACATGAAAACATTTAGGCAACTTGTTAATGCAGTGTTTAAAGGAGAAATCGAGCTTTCAATACATTTTTTATATTTAAAAAACAGAAATAGAGCTTTAATGTACTATTTATCAAAAAAATACACAAAAAGGAAGAGTTATACATTCAATCCAACAATCAGAATAATGGAATAGAAAACTATCAAAGAAATATGAAATAATAATAAACTACAAGATAGTATATAAACTTTAGAAAGAATAAAACTAATCAAGAAAATAAAAGACTTCTGGCAAGATTAATAATGAAAAGTAAAAAAGAAGGTGCAAATATACAATAATGAAATACGTTTTAATAACTAAAAACAAACATTTTAAAATAGAATAATTATTTTGAAAAACATAAAATGCCAAAAGTGCATAAGAATGGACTAAAATAGTTGAAAAAAATGGATATGGTAGTCATTACCTAACTTGCCAAAACAAATGCCACGTCTAGATAATATTTTCAGTGATTTCTGGAAGACGTTCAAACATTCAATCCAATGTACAGGTTAATACAGATAATAAAAACAATCACTAAAAAGAAAAGGTGAGGGAGATTTGTCCAGTTTGGAGTATGAGAACAGTATATCTTTATTTAGAAAACAATGCAGAAAAACAACTATAGGCCCAATCAATTTGTAAATGTACAAGATAAAAAACTGTGAATAAAACTTTAGCTAAACCTCTGCAACAATGTGTCAGAAATTATACATTATGATCAAGTAGGGCATTGCTATCATCTCTTGCCTGAATAATTGTAATATGCTTCTAGCTGGTCTCCTTGCTTCCACCCCAGCCTCCATATAGTCTATTAACTATCCAGCAGTGATCATTTTAAAGCAGACCTAATATCATGCCACTCCTCTGCTTAAAACCCTGTATTATCTTCCTATCAAATTCACAGTAAGAGCCAAAGTCCTTCCAAGGCTCTCAAGGGCCATTACAGTCTACCCCTGCCCCCAACACTGCCTGCCTTCATTTCCTGCCTCCATCGCCCCATCTCTTTGGTCACTCTGTTTCAGGCACACTTGTCTTCCCACTCCAACACCCCAAGCCTGTTTGAGCCTTGTGAATTTGGCCACCTGTCACTTCTGCCTGAAACACTCTTCCTGCAATTATTCCATTGTCTTATACCTCCATTTCTTTTTTTTTTTTTTTTTTTTTTTTTTTTAAATTTTATTTTGTCGATATACATTGTGGCTGATTATTGCTCCCCATCACCAAAACCTCCCTCCCTTCTCCCTCCCCCACTCCCCCCCAACAATGTCCTTTCTGTTTGCTTGTTGTATCAACTTCAAATAATTGTGGTTGTTATATCTTCTCCCCCCCCCCCCCGGTTTGTGTGTGTGTGTGTGTATGTGTGTGTGTGAATTTATATATTAATTTTTAAGTTTCTTTTTAAGTATTACAGTATCAGGAGCTTCTTTACTAACAATGCTATAGAGAAGTATAAATCCCCCTATGTCTTGGCATTGACATACATTTTTTTTCCCCCACAACACTATTCACCACCTAGCTGCATGAGAGCAGTTACTCTGTCTTCTCCATTCACATGCCAGTATCAATAAAGAAAATAGGCAAATGATGCAAAAGGGAAATACATGAAAATACAAATGTATAAGAAGTACATGAAGAGAAGAGACCTCTGAATCAAACAGCCTGGTTGGAGTCTCACCTCTACCATTCATTAGCTGTGTGATGTAGAGCAGATTACTTAACTTCTCTGTGCTTCAGTTTCCAATTCTATGTGACTGCGATAATAGTACCTAGTTCATAGGTAAATTATTATGGGATGTAATGAGAGCTAACTGAATTATTAGAAATTAAGGTCCTAGAAGGGTACCTGGAAGATAGTAATTGCTAAATAAATGCTTGTTAAGTAAATAAACATAAAATGATGCTTAAAATCACAGAAATACTAATTTATATATATATATATATATATATATATATATATATATATATATAAAATGAACTCTGTCAGAAGTTAGAATGCTAGATAATATAAAAAATTTATTCAGATGTAGGAAGATGAAAAGTAAAATGTAAATTATACAAACACTTTGGAAATACCTGTGACAACACTCAGGGAAGTTGAATGTGCTTGTAACCCATGACAGCAACCTTATGGCTAAGTTTAAGCATCCAGGAAACACTTAAATATATAAAGATGTTCATTACAACATTGCTTGTGATAACAGGAAGTAGGAAGCAAGATATACATATATACATATATATATATATAAAACAACACTGGAAAAATTTTTTAAAGGATGCAGCTAGAACCATGCATACATTATTTATCACATTCAAGTGAATGCCTATGGTGTAAGGAGGAATGGGATTTGGGATGTGGTAAAAAATTAATTTAAAAAAAACAGATTTTCATGAATGAACAATAAAGTAGATCTTGATAGGCTGATAGAACCATTCTGAAGGACCAGGACACTGTGGCCCTTCTTAACACATGCTTTGTCAGTTTTTGTACTGCCCTCTGCTTAAGGTCAGTCCTGAGCATTGTGGATGTCTCCAGAGGAGTAAAAATATTTTATAACGATGAACATGATTCTTTTGGCAAGAGTAGAAAAAAGAGAAGAAACTCACAAATGTGACATCATGAGATTTAATATTATTTTCCTATGCGGTGCTCCTGTCTAGTAACTTCTAATTTGAACCTGAATGCTTCAGGCTCAGAATTAATGAGTACCTACAGAAAAAAAAAAAAAAAAACAATGCAAAAAGAGTCTTCCAGGTAGTCATTAGGTAAAAACAAATGATATTTAAGAGTGATCAAAATCATTGAAATCACATTGCTATTATGTTAGAAATTAAATCTAAACTTTTGTATAGTGTTTGAAAATTTTCCATTCAACAAACAGTTATTGAGCTTTTTCTAAGTTCCAAGCATCATGTTATGCTGGGAAAATAAGGCCTAGCTTTCCATTTCAGAGAGTTCAATTTTCAATTAATGTTTATTTATACTCTCTAAAGTAACTTCGTGGACACAATTTAATAGTTTTTATTTCAGCATATTTCCTTTGAATAGAATCATATTTTATTTCCTAAATGTTTAGATTTTACACTATTCAAATCTGAAATTACTGACAAAAATTTCATGTTATTAAAATCACTTCAATATTTGATAACTAAAATTCTTATTTAAAATATGTTTTTCTTAAATATATATATGTGTATGTATATATAAGATAGTATAGTGTATTATTTTACAAATTTTTTTCCATTGAAATAAACAGAGACAAAAATATAATAAGAGTTTTTCTCAGAGTAATTGGGGGAAACGCCAGACTAAGGTCAGGAAATGTCTTAATTATGAATCATTTTACAAAGACGGTTATTGCTATTTTTTCAGACATGTATGGTCACTTGAATTCAGCTCTCCTAGAATTCTGGCTACCAGGGTGATTAAATAAGAGTAATAATAAGATTAAATAAGAAGCAGAGAAAGAACACCAGCTTAGCAGGTAGGGAGATAAGAGTCTGGTGTCTCAGCTGCTGTAACTGGCTGGTAGTGCTCAGATTGACCTGTCTTCCTGGTAACAAACATTTATTCAGCAAATTTATGTGGGGAACCTCCTGTGTTCTAGGTGCTATGGATAGACTGAGAAGTAAACAAATCCCTTGCTCTTTGGGAATTTCCTTGCAGTGGGGGAAGCAATCAATTAACAAGTAAAAATTGAACCTATATAGAGGATCTTTCACTATTCATTACTATGGAGAAAATTAAAGCAGGTGCAGAGATGGAAAATGACACACATGCTGTTTTAGAAATGGCATCTCAGAAGTCTTCCATGAGGAGATAGCATCTGAGCAAAGTCCTGAAAGAAATGGAGTGTGAAATGCAATTATATGGGAAAACGCTGTTCCATATAGAGGATACAGCATTTCAAGGGAGGAAATAGCAAGTTAGAAGACTCTGAAGTGTAAATGAACTGAGTAATTTGAGAAATAGGAGGAAGGCCCAACTGGCTTGAGTTCAATGGTCTGTAGGATGAGTGGTAAGGAAATGATGTTGGACAAATAGCCAGAGGGCAGATCACACAGACCTTGACACCAAAAAAATTTATATTTCATTGGAGAGAAACAAGACCTGTAAGGAGCCTACTACTAAGAAATAATGGTGGCTGGTTTCAGGGTGGTAGGAGTGAGCTTTGTGAGGGAGGCATGGTAAGACTGAGGATTATTGTAAAGTACAGCAGGAAGAATGTGCTGGGCATTTGGATGTGGCTAAAGAGAGAAAGAAGAGCAAAGATGATATGAGGATTTGTGGTTTAAACAATAGGGTGTATAGTGTTACAATAGATTGAGATGGACAAAATCTTGTGTGGGGGGAGAAAAAGTGTGGTTTGGGACAGATTAAACTTGAAATGTTCATTTGCAATCTAAGTGTAGATGTTGAGCAGACAACTGAATATCTTTGTCTAAATTTCAGGGGCAAGAGTGCAACTATAGATACGTGTTTGGGAGTCAAATTTTCTCATTTCTCAAATGAGGGTACTAAAATGAGGATCTGAAGTCTCATAATATTTAGAGATCTACTTATTATGGACAGGTTTATGCACAAATATATATAACTACAGCAACATAAAAAGAAAAAATAGGACATTGTAAAGAAGTTTAAATAGAGGCAGTTATTACTAGAGAAAAGTTTTTATAAATCCTCTGCTATAGATGCAGCAAGTATATCAGATGGTAAAGTTGTTATGAAACTATAATAAGGATAATTATTTTGTAAGTATAGTCCAAAGAATTCACAACTATTTTTAAATTAGTTGAAAAGTGTGGACTTTAAATATTTAAATTTAAAATATATAAATTTTTAGTATGAAATATTTAAATTTTTAAGTATTTCACTTAAAAGTATGAAATACTTAAAATTCATTTGGATACATTAGTGATATTTTAGTGCTGATTCTGAAAACATAAGCAAAATAAAATATTCCTGAAGAAAAATTTTAGAAACTCTTGGTACACAGAATGTTAAGGTAAGGATTTAGATCAGCTTTTAATGAACCATCAGAAAAGTTGGTAGGGATTTCTTTAGTGTTCATCAGAATGCAATAAGGAAAAATATTCCGAATTAGTAAATATTATAAGGGTTTTAGCTGAACTGTGTTCAAGTAATCATCATTAAGTAAACAAGCACTAGTGTCTGAAAAGTTTCCAGCATCTTTCAAAAGAGACATGGATGATCCCATAAAGATTTAAAGCTTTATTAACTTAAGGTCTTTAAATAGCAGGTATTTCAGAATACTTTATAGTTCTATTGGCAATAAATTTCAATATTTATTTTTCCACACAAATATACATAGGCTAAGACTTCCAGAGGGAAAGTGATGGTATGAAGATTTCAGATGAAATAAGTTGTTTTGCGAAGGTAAAAATATTGTTACGTAAAAATTACTCAAATATATCATAATTTGGCCACCTAGAATAAGTTACAGATTTTAAAAATTTTATTGTAATTCAGTTAGCCATGCAAGGTCAAAAGGATATCGACTTAACAACAGATAGATAAATAGATAGAATATTCGGTTTTAATGTGAAAAATAAAATACAAGTGATCATTTGGAGTAACTAATATAAGTAGTCAGGTTTCTAAAACTTATTTTCCCTTTTATACATTTAAAAATTTATCACAAAGTAAAATTCACTTTTTTATTTACAGTTTTATGAATTTGAATACATATACAGATTCATGAAATCACAAATACAATTAGAAACAGTTTAATAACTTCTCCCCACCAAAATATTTACCCCATGCTACCATTTATAACCATATTCTGTTCCTATTCCTAACCCCTAGAAACCACTGGACAGTTTTCAATCACTATAGGGTTGTCTCTTAAGAGTGTTTTTTTTTTTTTCTTCTTCTTCTTCTTCTTTATGTATTTTAGGTCATTATACCTTTTTTTGAAATATGGCCTATCATTTTCTTAAATTTACAATAAAAAATGTGTTCATAGTTGTTACATATTCCACGGAAACATTTTTTTGGAGTGTTTGTCACCTACAATCTTATTTTTTCCTGTTTCTTGTACGTTTGCATATATGTGTGTGTCTCTGTCTATATGTATATGTGTTTTTTATATATATATATATGTACACTTATTATTATATATAATTTTTAATACAAATTTTTGAAAAAATACTTTTTAACTTGGGATACATATTTGAAAGATATTCTCCTGGGAAAGCAAAACTGGGTTCCAGGCTTATGATGGAATGTCTTTTTTTAATTTTATTTAGTCTTTACTTCTTCCCCAGATAATAAAGGTAGCAAACACGGGTTCTTCAATAAGGAAAAATTTTCTTCTCCCCATATCCCATGGAAAAGACTGCTACTTGCAATTATGACCTATTTTTTGGTTCCATGTTTACATACACCAGCTGATTCCTCAGAGTTAAAGCCCAGAGAAGATTCTGATGGCAACCCCTGAACCCCATCCCTGCTTTTGAAAATACAAGCTTCCGACCTCAGGTGATTCCAGTCCCCTTCCTGAAATGTACTTTGCAGGCTCCTTCAGAGAGGCTACTGTGGCACCTTCTCACTACTCCCTAGCACAGGAACCCTACAGCTTGTCAACTTAGGAAATTTCTTTTCTCCTAGCTTCCCCAGAAAGACAGTTTATATGTTATTTCTTTTTGTTCTTTTATATGTTGGATAATTTTTGTGAAAAAGGACACGTTAACATTATTCCCCAGTTTTCAAATTGAAAATACCAGATGTGACATTTCTTCAAACAGCTTTTCTCAGCTTCCAAAATCCCTCATAAAGGACTGGAACTCACAGAAATATCTACGTGATGTTACAACACACTCCTTTCATACGTAAGGCTCATATTGCTCTTCAGGAAGAACGTATATAATATACACTCTTCCATATAATAGTTTTGCAGACATCAGGCTCTCATGGTTTGCTTCAGCTTTACGAAAACCAAAAATTAACGAAGATGTCTCCTCCTCTTGCTAATCTGGAAAGTATTGCACCAACCTTAATTTTCTAAGATGTATTTTTTCAAAAGCACTTAAAGATCTGTTGCAAATGTATTCTCTAAAGCCCAGTCTGAAGTATTTTCTCACAGTTAGCTTTCCTGTTCATTCATACTATGCAGATAATGCCAGAATGTTCAAAGAGCTTTTTAATTAAAAAGTGACTGTAAGTGACATATAATAACCAAGTAGTTGACACACAGTAATTACATTATTATAGTTGGTTTTCCCAAGATTTTTACAATCTATTCTAAAATGTCCCAGGTACCCACTTTGTAACAGTATATACAATAAGACCTTACTCAAATTAATAGAGAGCACCATAGAAATTTCTGCCTTTTCAGGGAAATTATATGGTCTTTTAGTTAATGTATGTAGAAATCTGTAATAATACTAAATTTTCTCTCTGTGCAACTCAATAATGACTTACAACAATAATCAGTTAAAAGACTTTAGCAAAGATGTTCTAGAAACTGAGGTTGTTTAGAGAATTGCAAAGTTCAGTGGTATTTATAAGCAGTGGCCTCAAATGTCCCATTATAACAGTTCAGGAAAAACTCTTGATCCTGTTCCCTCCAACAAAAGTAGATTCATGCATGTACACACAAATGTGTTTACATATACATGCACACACGTGCATACACACACATTACATACATACACACATATATACATGAATATATGAGTGTTAGAAATACTTAGTGAAAGCACTATAGGTAACTAAAAAATAAATTAGTTCCTAATTTCAACACAAACTTCCATCATATAAAATACATGTCATATAAATTGACAAATATGATTATTTTTTGTTTTATTTTCTTTAAAAAAATTACATATGTCTAATGATTGTAGTACTCTGGCATCTCCTGATATGGATTTTAAAATACTGCAATTTTTCATTCATATTAAAATTTTGAGAATTTACCACCCTCAACTCTAATCCTGGTTAATTGTATTCTATATTCAATTATTACTTTAATCAGGTCATTTCATGTTTAACATATTTAAAGCCTTCTCCGTGCTATTTGCCCTAACAGAATGATCAAGCACAGTCTGGTTTCCCTTTATCCTGCCAACCTCCTCTCTCATTTCTTCTTCATTTTTCATCTCTAAACTCTGTAAAGTGTTCCATGACCTGACAACCCCATGTGAACCCATCTGAATTTCTCTAACACTTTTCACCTTTGCAACTCATTAACACATTTATTTCTGTACCATTATTTTTCATGTATATTTTTATGTCTCCCAGTTACATTATGATTGTATAGAAAGCAGAAGGCAGATATAGACTTGCTTACTTTTTTAGTCACAAATGTTAAATGCATTTGTTCTATTAAATGCAGTTGATTGATTCACTGTGAACCAGTTTTGTTTGCACATTGCTTAACTGATGATAATAAGTCTTTAATAGTGGCATTTAGGTTAAAATTCTGGGTTAACATATTTGATCAGGAAACTGTTCCCTTCACTCTTGTATTTAATGACATATCTATGCTTAAGATTAATCCTGAACACAAGTTAAAATATGTGTAATAATAGTAGTCATTATTTCTGAAAAGTAATTTATGTTTAAAGAAGCTTCCTATTGACATCGTTTTTGGTCTGGACAGTTAAGACTTAAAATATATACTTTTTAACAATTTAAGAGTGCTTAAGCAGGCAGTACTGGTTGTGGGCTAAAAGGAAAAGTTAAGTGTCAAAGAGCCATGGAGCCCTTACTCATTGGCTGTATGACCATGGCAAATCCCTAAAGTTCTCTACATATACTGTATTAGTCAGCCTATTAAAACAAAATACAATAGACTGGATAGCTTAAAAAATAGACAAATGTGCTAGAGTCTGGGAAGTCTGAGATCAAGGTACCCACAGATTCAGTTCCTGATGAAGGCCCTCATTCCTTGTTTGCAGACAGCTGCCTTTTTGCAGTGTTCTCACATGGGAGAGAGAGAGAGAACTCTGGTGTCTCTTTCTCTTCTTATAAGGCCATGTGGGCAGCCTGCCAAAGCTACCTGCACAATCACCACCACTGCAGGGACAGCCTGCTACCACAGCAGTAGCTGTACAGGCAGACTGCTGGCAACTCAACGGTACTGACACAAGGAGGGTGACCAATGGAGCCTAGGGAAAGACAACAATAGAAGAAGCTACTGTTCTACCAGATGACCAGACATCAACATAGACATACTAGAAATATGAAAAAAAAAAAAAAAAAAAAAAACAAGAAAATACGAGCCCACCAAAGGAATACAACAACTCTCAAGTACCAGACCCCATAGAGCAGGAAGCTCTTGAAATGAATGAAAAGGACTTCTGAGTAAAAATCCTAGGGAAACTCAGTGAGATACAAGAAGACACAATGACACAATGAGCTGAGCAAAATTATCCAGGATATGAAAGAGAAAATTTACAAGGAGAACAGTACTTTAAGAAAGAATGTAACAGAATGCATGGAACTGAAGGAGTCATATAATGAAATAAATACAACTGAGAGCTTAAGCAGCAGGCTAAAACAGAAGAAATAATTTCTGATCTTGAAGACAGTCTCTTTGAAATAATTTAGATGGAGAAAAAGAAAAAAAGAATTTTTACAAAATGAAGTAAATCTAAGAGAGATAGCAGACAACATTAAGCAAACAAACGTCCAAATCCTGGGTATTACTGAAGGGAAGGAGAAAGGAAAAGGCTTTGGGAACATATTCATTGAAATAATAGTGGAAAACTTCACAGGTATAAGTAGAGACATGGACTTTCAGATCCTGGAGGCTCAAAGATCCTCAGACTCAATCCAAAAAGGTCCTCTCCAAAGTTCACTGTAGTCAAACTGGCAAAATTCAAAGAATCCTAAAAACAGCATGAGAAAAGCACTGAGTCTCCTATAAGGGAGTCCCCATCAGACTAACAGCAGACTTCGCCACAGAAACTCTACAGGCTAGAGAAAATGGGAGGATATATTTAAAATATTGAGAGGAAAAAACTGTGTAAAAATCAACCCACAAATATACAGTCAACTGATATTTGACAAAGGCACCAAGAAGACACACTGGGGAAATGACTGCCTCTTCAGTAAATGGTGCGAGGTAAACTGAACATCCATATGTAGAAGAATGAAACTAGACCCATGCTTCTCACCATATGCCAAATTCAACTCAAAATGGATTAAAGACTTAAATATAAGACCTGAAACTATAAAACTCCTAGAAGAAAACATAGGAGAAACACTTCAGGAAGTAGGACTAGGTGCAGACTTTATGAATATGTCCCCCAAACTTTGGCAAAACAAGGAAAAACAAACAAATGGGAATATATCAAACTGAAAAGCTTCTGCATAGCAAACAAAAACAATTAACAGGGCAAAAACACAACCTACAGAGTGGGAGAAAATATTTGCACACTATGCATCCAAAAAGGGACTAATATCCCTAATATACAAGGATCTCAAACAATTTAACAGTAAAAAAACCCAAATAACCATATCACAAAATGGGCAAAGGAACTGAGTAGGCATTTCTCAGAGGAAAATATACAAATGGCCAACAGACACATGAAAAAATGCTCAACATCACTCAGCATCAGGGAAATCAAAGCCAAAACCACATTGAGATATCACCTCAAGCCAGTTATACTGGCTATTATCAAAAAGATGGAAAATAACAAATGCTGGCAAGGTTGCAGAGAAAGGGGAACCTTCTACACTGTTGGTGGGACTGTAAATTGATGCAGCCACTATGGAAGACAGTATGGAGGTTTCTCAAACAACTATAGATAGATCTGCCATACAATGAAGCAATTCCACTATTGGGTATATACCTGAGGGAATGGAAATCATCATGTTGAAGGGATACCTGAACCCCATCTGATATTGTAAACATTGTAGCTCTATTTACAATAGCCAAGAGTTAGATTCAACCTAAATATCCATCATCCAATGACTGTATAATGAAAATGTGGTATGTATAAACAATGGAATACTACTCAGCCATAAAAGAAAAAAAAAAAAAAGAAAAGAAAAGAAATACTGCCCTTTGCAGCAACTTGGATGAACTTAGAGAAAATCATGTAAAGTGAAATAAGCCAGGCACAGAAAGAGAAATACTACATCTCATCTCCTCACTCATAAGTGGAATCTAAAAAATCAATTTAAAAAAAAGGGAAAAGAAATAAAGGTAGAATAATCACAATAATACATTGAACTTTCAGGAGAGAACAGAACTGTGGTTACCAGAGATGGTAAAGGGGGAGGAAAATTGTGTTAAATGGCCATGAAAAATGATTATATCGTACAAGGTTGAAGATATTAATTATCCTGATTTGAACATCACATAATGCACACAGGTTATGATTTTCAACTCTGTGCTCCACAGATATGTACAATAAACTATGTATGTTACAATAAAACAACATTTTAAAAATTTATGAAATATGGTAAAAGCATGTCTCACAGGGAGTTGTATAGTTGTAAACACTTTTATTTAAAAAGAACTCTGAAATTAATAATTAAACCTTCCATTTTAAGATACTGAAAAAATAAGCAAAATAAACACAAAACAAGGAGAAAAAAAGATAATAAGTTTTAGGGTGAATGTGAGTAAAATAGAGAATCGGAAAAACAAGAGAAGAACTCAATAAAATAAAAAATTGATTCTTTGAAAGGATCAGCAACATTAAAAAACTTTTAGTAAGACTAACCAAGATAAAAAAGGAGAAGACTAAATTACTAAGAGCAGGAATTAAAGAGAGTACATCACTGCCAATCTCACAGAAATAAAATCATTGAAAGATAACACAGGTTGAGTATCCCTTAATTCAATATGCTCAGGACAGAAGTATTTCAGCTTTCACATATTTTTTTCTGATTTTGTAATAATTGCATACTTGCATACACATAATGAGATATCTTGGGGGTAAGGCCCAAATCTAAACATGAAATTTACTTATGTTTTATATAAACCTTATACTCAGCCTGAAGGTAATTTTATATAATATTTTAAATAATTTTGTATGTTTTGACTATGACCTATTACATGAGGTCAAGTTGAATTTTTCACTTAGTATTATGTTGGTAATATTACACTTGGTATTATGTTGACTCTCAAAATTTTTCAAATTTTAGAGCTTTTCAAATTTCAAACTTTCAGATTATGTACTCTCAATCTATATATGCCAACAAACTAGAAAACTTAGATGAAATGGACAAATTAGTACAAAGAAACAAATGACAAAAACTGACCAAGGAATAACTAGATTTATATCCCATAAATAGACAGAAATAAAGAGATATAATTAGCAATCAAAAATCTACCCACAAAGAAAAGCTCAAGCCCAGAAGGTTCACTGGTGAATTCTACCACCATTTTAAAGCAATAATTATTATCAATCCTTCATCAATTTTCCCCAAAATTAAAAGATCAGTGAACACTTCTAACTCACATTATGAAGACAGTATTATCTTAATACCAAAACCAGACAAAGACATCACAAGGACGAAAAAAAAAAAAAAATGCTATGCACTGTACCTCTTATGGATATAGATGCAAACATCCTAAACAAAATACTGTATTAGAAAAACCATATACAACAAAATATAAAAAATTATACAACATAATTATTTTTTCCCAAAAATGCAATATTGGTTTAACATGAAAAATAAATTGCTATAATCTTCTATATCTATAGAATAAAGTCAAAGCCATATGATCATCTCAACAGATATAGAAAAACTATTTGATAAAAAATCCAACATGTGTTCATGTGTTCACAATAAAAAAGATTCAACAAACTCAGAGTAAAAGGGAGATTCCACAACTTGATAAAAAGCCATCTATGAAAACCTGCAGTTAACAACACACTTAATGGAAAAATAATAAATGTTTTTGCCTAAGGTCAAGAATATGACAAGGCTGTCTGTCTCACCACTTCTGTTCAACACTGTACTCCAGAGTCTAGACACTGCACATAGGCAAGAAAATAAAGGACATCCAGATTGGAAAAGAGGCAATAAAAATGGCTCTATCTGCAGATTGCAAGATGTATATAGAAAATCCTGAAGGACCACTAAAAACCTATTAGAACTAATAAAAATTTCATCAAGGTTGCAGGATACAAAATTAATCTACAAAAATCAATTTCATTTCTATATTTGCAATGAACAATCTGAAAATGAAACCAACATAATAGTCTGCTTACAATAGCACCAAAAAGAATAACATACGTGCAAACAAATTTAACAAAATAAATTCAGAACTCTTACTCTGTGCTATGGTCTAAATCCTTGTGTTTTCTCAAAATTCATATATTAAAATTCTAACCCCCAAGCTGATGGTATTAGGACATGGTGCCTTTGGGAGTTGATTAGGCCATGAAAGCCGAACCCTGTGGATTGGAATTGGTGCCCTTATAAAAGAGACCCCACAGACTTAGCTAGTCCTTTCCACCAAGTGAGGAAAAAGCAAGAAGGCACCATCTATAATTCAAAAAGCAAGCCCTGGCCAGACATAAAATCTGCCTTGATCTTGCACTTCCCAGCCTCCAGAAATGGGAGAAATAAATTTATGTTTTAAATAACTACCCAGGTTATGGTATTTTGTCATAGCAGCCTTAATGAACTAAGACATTCTGAATACTACAAGAGATTGTTGAAAAAAAGTAAAGAAAACCTTAATAAATGAAAAGACATCCCGTGTTCTTGGATCAAAAGGCTTAAAGTAGTTAAGATGGCAATACTTCTCAAATTAATCTACTGATTAAACATAATCACTGTTAAATCCCCAACTGTTTCAGGCACTGACAATCCAGCATTAAAATTCATATAAATAATCAAGCAACAGTAATAGCCAAACAATCTTGAAAAATAACAAAGTTCGAGGACTCCCATTTCCCAATTTCAAAAATTACTCCAAAGCTTCATTTATCGAGACAGTGGTATACTGGCATAATCTATACTTGACCTTTTCTCCGATTCAGAATTTCAGGAATATCAACCTGAGTAAGTAGATACATAAGCTATTTAGACAGAAAATTAAAACAGTAAATAACAAAGTAAAAGTGTCCTCCAAGAGCAAACTGATGTTCTAGAAGCAAATTAAATTGAGAGAAATCCTCAGAAAAGATATTATACAACTCTTTGAAAAAATATTTGAGTTTAACAATTTTCTCTCATTATTCAAAATATATCAGAATGCTTGTAATTAATACTAATAGCAGGATAAAATTTTTTTTTAATTTTTTGATTAATTAAATCTTGCAATACCTCAGGATAAGCTTTCTAAACTTTTATTATTTTTACAATTGTGCCTCTTCCAGGTCCAATGCAGGAGATTTACCTGAAAGGATAGAGATGTAGTTAAGTACCAAGTAGAGTAACCAGATGAGAATAATCAGAGTTCAAATTATAACCTAGTCCAGTTGTTCTCAAATTTTGAAGTCTGGAATGGTAGCATCAACCTCACCTGGGAACTTATCACAATGTATATTTGGGGGACATACTCCAAATAAGAAATTCTAAGAGCGTGCCAAAACAAGCCCTTCTCCTGGTGATTTTTATAAAAATAAAATTTGATGAACACTGTCCTATGGAAATAGTATGAGTATAATACACATATGGCAAGTCATTCAATTATTCAATATTATAATGGCTTTGAGTACACATCCATAGCAAAGACTAAGAAAAAATAAAGTCAGGTGTCTAAGGCCAAGAGTATTGAAATAATTAGTTACACATATAAAGCCAAAAGCAGACAGATTATCTGAGATTACAAAATGGGTTTATAATTTAAAGCTTGTGGAAAGTTCTGTGTGAATCATTAATCTTACACTATTTGAAACCTTTGTCTTTAAGCAGCTTGAGAATATTCAGATGGTGACAACTACTGTTCCTTCCAGTAATGAATCCTCTCCATGGCTATTCAAAGGGTGTGGTCATTTTGAAGCATGGTATCATCTGCAAGTGTCCACAAGTACCTGATGGGTTTGATAAAAATGAGAGGTGAGATCTAGTTCTAATCTTGAATTTTTAAAGGCTCTTCGACTACTTCAACCAATAGAAAAGAGAAGGTGGTAAAAACACTTAAAATCTACTCTTATCAGTTTTGAAATATACAATGCATTATTATTCATTATAGTCACCATTCTGTGCAATAGATCATTAAAACTTTTTCCTGCTGTCTAACCAAATTCTGTACCATTTCACCAACATCTCTCTTTTCCCTGTCTATCCCCCAGCCTCTGGTAACCATTATTCCACTCTATTTCTATGAGTTAAACTTTTTTAGATTCTGTGTATAGGTGGTATTATGCGATATTTGTCTTTCTCTGCCTGGCCTATTTCACCCAGCATAATGTGCTCCAGCTTCATCCATGTATGTGAGGGGATAGATTTGTTAATTAGCCTCATTTAATAATTCCACATTGTGAGCATGTATCAAAACATCACATTGTGCCCCATAAATATATACAATTATTACTTGTCAATTAAAAAGTAAAAGAAGAAAGAAAACAGGAGGTGTGACACTTTAGGCCCAGAACCCAAGAGACAGGCCACTTCCACTTCCTGTTTCATGGAACAATCTCTTTGGGAGCCCCGAGACTCCAAAAATGTCTGACTATGCTGAGGTAGCCATGCATGAGAGTCTATGACATGTTGGTTCTTCAGCTGACAATCTCAGGTGAGCCCAGCCTCCCAGCCATTCTCAAAGAAGCAGCCAGATATGTGTGAGAAGCCACCGTGAACACTTCAGGTCAACCCATCTGCCAGCTGAATTTTACCAAGAATTCTCAATCTGTATTATATAGAGGAAAAGCATCATCCAGCTGACCCAGGTCCTGAACTTCCGACCCACAAAGCTATAACTTATGACAATGTGGTAGATTTTTTTAACCCTGAGTTTTGTAGTTCATTGTTACATAGCAATAAGTAGCCAGAACATCCAAGTGTACACATTTGAAGGCAGGTTCCATCCTTCTGATGCACGGGAATTTCAACAGGTGTCAGCATCTTTGAGTAAAGTTCTGGAAAGGCTCTGAGAGATGATATGAGGTGGTCCGTGATCCAGGATCATGCCACCTTGTTAGATTTTGTTTCTTGTTCCAGGGCACAGGTCCTACCAGCAGCTCCCTGGATAAAGAACACACCAGAGAGCAGAAATAATTTCCTTATGATAATCTTTTCTTTTATGATAATTTGCCTATTTATGGGTGGGTGGTATAGTGGAAAAAATTCCAAATATCCATTGGATTTTGTTTTTCATTTGTTGTTTTATGCTTTGTCTTGTTTTTCTAAAGAAAAAACAGAGAAATGAGTTTTGGTGACTGGCCCAATGTGCAGTGAGTGTTGATATTTGAACTCAGTACAGTACTTAATTTTATTTAGCACACTTACCTATGTTAATGCAATCAAAACCTTAATTATTTCTGCAATATCATCTATTATTTTCTTACCTATAGGTTAATTATACTGAGCAGGTCTGCTTTCATATATGAAGCTTAAGTAAATTGTCTATAGAAAAGATGTTACATCTGGGTACACAAATATAAGAAAGGGAATAACATAATATCAAAACTTAACACTAAGCTCTAATTAGCAGAAGATGTTTCTGTATCAGTTATGGAATTCAATAATTATGTAGAAAGAAAAAAAAAACTAGCAGTACTATGACTATGGAAGTTCATTTGTTTCTCATTAAACAAAGGCCTCTAAAGAGATCAGCTTACCAACCTAACTTTGAATGCTAGAGGGGTGTGTGTGTGTGTGTGTGCTGCTTTCTAGGTTTAATTTCTTCTGTAAGGTAGCCACAATCACCATGTTCTACATATAGACAGACCAGTTAAATCCCTCCAACTTGTAAAGTTTTCCTTATATTCTTCTGCAATAGGAATCTCAATCCTTATTTTATTTCACAAGTTTTAGGCCAGACTCAAATTGCGTCAGTGAAAATAGGGTCCCTAGCAACCTTCCACAGTAAGGAACAGGCTGGCAGCTTTGAATGACACACTGACAGTGGTGACCAGCTGCTGGGAGAATGAATACATCCTCTGAGCATCAAATTAATCCTTTGATAATGTTTCCCATTTTGTCAAATCAATTATTTATAGAGTGATAGTTCATCTAAACTAATATGAATTTTCTTCATGGCCTTGACACTGCTCACTTCAACAACATAACCAGGTACTATAAATGCATACCAAAAACAGCTTAACTATTTATATGAGGGGTTTTCAAAAGGCTCATGGAAAGATTTGTATTATCTTTTAATTCTATTTTTCCATGAAATTTTTGAAGTACCCTCATCTTATTCACATGCTTTGATCTATGATCTCAAGAAGAGCACCCATAACAAATAAATTCAGGTGTTTATGCATAAGTCTGAAGATGGCCCAAGGGAAGATTCTCCACCTAACTTAAAAAGTATCTCAAAGACAAACAATGAAATAGGGCATTTCATACAATAAAGCAAACAGCGTTATTACAGGGCAGCTTACTTACAGAATAAAGTGTAGGGCAGATGGTGACTCAAAGGCATATGCCAAGATTCTCCATACTATCTCAAGGTTGAGCTCGAGTTTATAAACAAGCTTAGGAGTTCAAATGTCGATGCAGGTGGCCAGGCCAGCTTATCAACACACCCATATTTAATCTTTCCTTCTTCACAGTCAGCAGGTTGTACCTATCTGTTATTCTAACTACCTTTCTCCTAGTTACTGTATAACTTATGGGAAGGGCCAAAGATGGAGTTGTTTATGCTCACAGTCCCACACCATATTATAACAGAGCTTTAAATACTAGCCGAGAAGTCATATGATTAGTTATGGAATCAAGAGTGTAGTTGGAACATCAACTTCCAAATTCTGATGGTAATTGCTTTTCTGTATCCTTATTTATAATAAGTTGGATTTTTCCTGTTTTATGTTCATGTTAGCTGTCTACAAATGTTACCTGATGGGAGTTAGTGTCAGTGTCTGCCCTGAGAGTCCAACAAAAATTATTCATATTTTTTTAATGACTACAAGTGTCAGTCAGCACCTTAACTTTACACTGCAGAACTCTGGTGCCACTGTTCACTCCTTAGGCACCAGAAGCCTCTTGATCCTTTCATGCATTTCTAGACTTTAAATCTAAAAGACGATGACTTTGTTTACTGTCTTACATTTAAATTCTCCTGTCATGGCCCGATGTTCAGATTCCTTATTCTGTTGATATTTGGTTCCCCTTGGATACAACTCCAAAGTGTCACTACATATGTACAACTTCTAAATTCCTCTATTAAGTAAGCACTTTTCCTAAAGTCTTAACCCTACTCTAACACGTAAACTAAATCTGGCGCTATTACAGTCAGGTATGAGTAAGAATATCAAATAGAGAGATCTCTGTACCAGTAATTATTGTAGCTGTCACCTCAATAACCCTCACAGAGTTACTTCAATATACATTGTCCACATGCTTTACATATCAGGAAAGTGAACCTCATTATAATTAAATAATATTAAATGATTGAGTATAGAAACACTTCCTCCATCAAAGGAACAAAAACTCCACTTCTTTGGTGGTCAACTCCTGGAAACTCTAAACATAGTGTGAAGGTTAAATACAAAAAAAAAAAAAAAAAGAAAAAAAAAAAAACTGAAATGTAAATCAATATAACTTACTAAAACAGGTATTTTCATAACAGCAAAACGCTGTTTGCTATCTTATTCCTCTTCATACCTTAAACCCTATATTCATAGAGTTAATATGTAAAATTATCCAGGGTAATTACTAAGCACTAAGAACACTCCAAAAGAAAAATATAGAAATTGTTCTAGTGTGAGCTGACAGCACAATGCCCACCAAACTGAAAGGTGTCCTGAGACTAAAGAACAAGGCAGGCAACTTCATATGGTTTACAAAGAGTTTATAATTATTATTATTATATTGGTGATTGGTTACTTATAGGGATCAGGAGAAGTATCAATATATCTGAGTGCTGTGCAGTTGCTTTTTCCATACCCCGGGGTGGGAGGGTAGGGGTGGGATTGAGGATTATAAGGGATTTAGAGACAGAAGTGGAGCCATGCCAGAGAGAGAAAGGCTATGAAAGTGCTAGATTTCCACATGCTCTGTAGCTTTCTGTTGCTTATCTTTGGGGCTGCTGGCCTCACTCCCCTTATCTTACAAGCATAGCATTTTGTTCCTGTCCCTCAGTTGCTGAGCAATTTGTGCATGGGAAAAACTGTAACTATTGAAGCCATAGAGCTCTGAAGGCCATGAGAATGGAGTGAGTTCTGACCGGCATTCTACGTTCTATTTCCTTGACACCCAAGAGATCCGCACAATTGTGTCTGCCAATTTTCCACGAGGGCCCTAGGGCCAAGTATTGGAAGGTGGATTGCTAAATCACAGCAGCATTATAAGCAGCATCAAGAGCATAGAATCCCCACTGGAAAGAAGAGGATACGAAGAACAACTGTCCCCCAGCTTCTAGGGAGAGAAGCAAGTCATTGGGTAAATGTACCTACAGAGGTAATCTGCCTAAATAAAGAATATACATTTTATTTTGTGTCATCCAGATTAAACATGGCAGTGGGTTTTGTTTTAGTATTTAAGGTTCACAAGGGGTCCTCAGTGTGAGTAGTTATCAACCCCACCCAGAGATCCCATTCAATTATGTTAAAAGGGATAACCTTCCATGGCATCCTTTCTGACCTGGACACCAGCAGTAATATACACACCCAACAATTTGATCAGTTGTGAGCTTCAGGATAGGTGGCAGCTAGGGACAGAAAGGCATTCACTGTTGTTGCAGGCAGGGACCTGAAAATGAGGAAGGTAAAGACAATAAGACAGATCTTTTAAAGGCATCAGACAAGATGAGTCTTCATCTAACAATAACATAGTTGCTGTTTGATCACCATCGGCCGACACCACCCCTGGTTTGAGAATTTTCCTGGGTGGGCAATACCACACATTTTGGCCTTTGATGTTATCAGTAGGTACAAACATATCATAAATGGGGGCCTCAGTTGTAACCTATAATAGTAAGCTAACTTCTGTCCCTTTCTTTATAAATCCTGGGAAGGCTATAGTGGCCAAGTTAGGCCTCCCCATTTAAAGGAAAAGGGGGACCGAGTGTGATGCCGGATGTAAGTCCATCCCCTCCATCAAATGAGAATACCACGCCACCTGGGAGAGGGATACCATTTTAGTTTCCAGTCTATTAAAGTATACCAGGTGGGAGGTCCTGTGGCAAACATAGAACAAGTCCCTCATCCCACTGGATGGGCCACAGTCCTTCTTGTACTTGTACCTTGAGAACTCTGGTTTTCGGTGTGTGTTCTGCAAGCCAGTTGTATGCAAACATGTGCATTGTGGGGACAGCATTTATGAGTCTGATGGCTTCAGTCAGTTAGGGAAACCATCCCTTCAAGGTCCTCTTAAGTGACACAATTTTCAGTGTCGCTTTGAGCATGTCATTCATTTGTTCAATGTGGCCAGTGGTGGTATGGTTATAGGGCAGATGAAAATCCATGTTATGCTGTGGGCCTCAGCCCACTTCTGTACATCATGTCCAGTGAAATAAGTCCCTTAATCATTCTCCATTTGGGTGAGGGTCCCATACATGTTTTCTAACTTGGTGAGTACCTTTATTTTAGCAGTTTGATTTGCCCCTTTACAGACAAGTGCCTGAACATGTCCTGTGGCAATGTCTTCACAATCTCTGCCCAATGTACTTGTATCTCTCCAGTACCAGCAGTGAGCCAATGTAGTCCATCTGCTGTCGAGTGACAGGGAAGGTAGAACACTCTATATGTCCTGGCATGTGTCTTAGGTGAGTCATCTCAATTGACACTGTGGTCAATTCCTGTCTGCAGCCTGAAGATCTGAATATGTTATGGGCATATGTAGTCTCTTCATTATCTTCCATGTTGTTTGTGGGCCCCAATGGCCAACTTACAATGATCCTAGTCAGCCATGTCGGAGGCTGTTAGCAAGTCCTCTAGTAAAACAGTTCAGGCTCTAACTAAGGCATTTGCCTCATGATTTCCTGGCAAGGTGGTTGAAGAGTGAGCTGACACATGCCCTAACAGACACCTGGGCTATTGCCTGGGTACAGGCTCCCCATATGTCCCTCCACAATTCAGCACCCCATAGTGGCATTGTCCAGTTTTCTTGGTGCTACTGTGGCATCCAAGTAGTCAGGTCTTTCCAAACAGCCCAGCTGTCCATAGCTATTTTAAGTGGCATTGGCTTGTGGGTCCATATGATCCACATCACTCATAGTTCAGCACATTGACTGCTCTATTTAGCTCCCTGCTCAAACCGGATAATGTCAGAGTCCAACTGGATGGCAGAAGAATGCCACATGGGTGGATTTCCCTGGCTGCTACCATCTTGGTTTGTAGCAGGTGTTCTGGGGAGGGGGCCCCTACACCTCCCTGTACTTGTCGGGGAAGTGGAGCAATGTCTGCTGGTGTTGGGGTAGCGTCCTGATCCATGGATGTAGCCAGCCCCAACAGAATGTGTAGTTCTTGTGACAACAGACTAATGTTGTAAGAACTCCATTGCTGTAAGTAGGTGTCCCATTTCTGTGCTATGCCTACCTGAGCACAGGTACTCTTTACGTTCAAAAACATGTCTTAATCCATCCACTTCCTGGCAAGAAGATGCACACTTCCACCTGCAAGTCAGTTGTCAAGGCTTTGATCTGATGCAATGCCAGATAGATGGCCAGGAGCAGTTTTTCAATAGAGCTGCACCTGGTTTCTGCACCTTTCCATAGATGTGACCAGAATCCTAGTGGGATGCATTTCCCATTCTGCTTCCACAGCAGACCCAAACCAAATCCCTCTGAATAAACACTAGCACCCAATTTATATCTATTTTCTGGCATCAAAACTCCTAAGACCTGTACATGTTTGACAAACAATTTACCTTGACCAAATGCCTCTGGTTGGGGAGTACTCCAATCTCATCAAGCCCCCTTCCTCACTATAGCATAGAGGGTTGTGGAATATTCTATGAAGCATATGTACTTCACATGGCCTCGTTTTCCAAAGCCTTTCAGTTTCAAATATTGACCTTGCAAGGACTGGAAATTTCCCTCAGGCTACAAGTCTCTTTTGCAAGATGAGAATTGTGGCACAGCAGGTTGCTGGCTCAAAAGACAGTCTAGTTACTGACTGTTATGTAAAGATACTGAAAAATTGCTGTTAAGAAGGAATGTTTGCTAAGATCAAACTGTTGTTGACAGGACCACTTATTTGCCTTACTGAAATGTCTTCTGACTTGTTTCATTGAAAGTTACCAGCCTATATTGTTAAACTATAACCCAACCTTTGTTCTCTTCCTGTAACTTCCTGGTCTGGACAATAAATGCAGGAAGAGAACCCCAATTTGGTGTTAATTTCCTGAGGAAGGGATGGCTCTCACTTGAGCGTCCCAAAGGGAGATTAACCACTTCGGGTCCTCTCACTGCTCAGAAGAGATGGGCTTTGAGTAATCCTTTGCATCTCCATTAACCAGGGGATGTGGGGTGACAAATCCGTGGGGGGCAAAGCAATGCAAAGCAACAGAGGGTTCTCAAGATTTGTGTTAAATGAGGGATAAAAGGATGTGAGTAGCCTAACAACCCTATAAAAGTTTGTAAGTACTTCACAGTTTTAAGTATGGGAAAATTCTGTATTTTATCAATCACAGTCTCCAGCATAACTCTCGTCTTGCCCTACTAGATAACTCCTAGGAATTTTACTGACTGCCTCAGCCTCTGTATCTTGTCGGCATGTACTTCCCATCCCTGAGTCTTCTGTGTGTCTCTTGGGAGGGAGAAGGCAAATCAACACTGATTAACATGACATCATCAATGTAGTGATACATGTTTAGGGACACATCTGTTCTGGGACACATCCATTCTCCATTATCCTTTACCTAATTTACTAATTCTTAACAATTATATTTGAACTGCTCACAGAAAATAAAGCTAGCCATGTAATATATGTGTAGAGCTCTGGGGAAGGCCTAGCAGCCTGTTCTTAAGGCTTTAGCTCAGGAGCAAATCAAGCATGTATCAAGAATAACACAGGAGCAGCAGTTTAAAACTAGTTTCAGTTATTAAAGATAACTAGAGTCACATGACTTTATATACATTTAGGTTTATTTATTTAATCAGTTTGGTACTATGTAGACGATATACAAATGCATGTATAGAGATCAACACACATGTAGACACAACATATAGCTTACGTATGTATACATGTATGCATAAAAAACAGTAACAAAGATCTTACAGCTTTAAAGCAAGGTAGAAAATTTACAACTCAAAGCACAAAGAAAGAAAGCAATTCTTTCCAAGAAGGAATTTGGGTGTGACAGAGAAGACACAGAGGAAGATTAAAAATAAATGTCAAGGTAAAACAAAATCATAAAAATTTGCCATAAGACTCTACAAGGGCTGAACCTATTAACAACTTTTAGGGCCTCAAGAGGAAGCCAGCAGGACCAAAAAATAGGTCATTGGCACCATGGCTATATTCCTCTTGGGGCCTCTGAGTTGCCAGCAACCCTTGGCAGGAATCATACCAACAGCAGAAGCAGATAGAGGGAGTGCACATTCCCCTGGGGAGAAACAAAATCCAGCAGAGAAAAATTGAGAGGCTTTAGAGAAAATACACTCAAACAAACTCAAAACAAACCCAAAAAGGTGCCAGCCCCTGAAGTTAGCTAAGTTTAGCCAAAGCAACAGTAATTTACATCTCTAAAGAGCTGTCTCCCTGGCTGGTGGGACTGAAACCCTGTTTCTTTAACCAACTAAGCCAGGGAGCCCTGAGGGAAAGGTCACAATCTTAACCATTTAGTTACCAGCTGGTAATGTCCTTTCATAAGTCTTTTAGAGGATCCAAAGCAGGCAGCTTGAGTTTTTAAAGGAAGACAGCTGTCTGAGATAGAAGCTTTTTAAGAAAAAATAATTTTCATTTTGAACATAGCCAAGACTGCCTAGGCAGAAGAGACTGTTGGCACCAGCACCTGAGCCTGTAGTCCCTCCTGCCTGCTTTGCAGTTGCAGGTACGGAATTTAAGTGAACAGAGCAGAAGCCAGGCCACAGCTGCAAAAGCCTACTCACTTACCCTTCTCCACCATTTTCAGTTACTCTGGTTAGGATACATAGCAATCTCTTAGGTGTTTTGTGAGCATTCTCCTACTCATATAGTCTGAAGCACTGTGACATTAGCTAGGCACACCCCCATACACTGGCCAGTCTGGGATTCCCCTCAGAAACAATGGTGGTAATGGATTCTCCTGCAGAAAATAAACTAAGCCAGGTCTCCCCACATGGCAGTCACTGGCTATGCTGGGCTTCATGGTCCCTTCACCCAGGCTTGTGTCATTCTTTGGCCACCTGTATGGCTCATCATGTAGTTGAGCTAACAGTATAAAGCCTACATATTGAAAGATATTCTGAGACCAAAGAATGAAGCAGGCAACTCCATATTGCTTACAAGGAGTTTATTGTTGTTGTTAATACTATTATTATATTTATGAGTAATTACAGGAGTATCAATTCATCTGAGTGTTGTGTAATCATTTTTTTTGAACACTGTGTTGGGGAGAGTGAGGGAGAGTTGAGGTTTATAAGGGATTTAGAGGCAGAGGTGGAGCTATGCCAAAGAGAGAAAAGCTGTGGAAATGCAAGATGCTCAGATGCTCTGCAGCCTCCAGTTGCTGATCTTTGGGGCTGCTGGCATCACTCACCTCATCTTATAAGCATAGCATTCTGTTCCTGTCCCTCCCTCAGTTGCTAAGTGACTTGTGTAGAGGAAAAATTGTAACTAATGAAGCCATAGTTCTGAAGGCCATGATAATGGAGTAAGTTCTGACCAGCATTCCTACAGAAATTCATTCGACTTTGCTCATGTATAAAAGAAACACAAAATTCCACACAACTTGCCTCTATATGGCACTAATTAATTAACTTTTGACTAGTATTAAGTAAATTGCAATGTGGAATAAAAGCATTATTAATTACTACAATAGTACAATCATTTATTTTAAGCATGGCTTTCAAATGCAGTATTTAGATGTTGAATTAACATAAATAATAATTCTAATGTATGTTATATACTAATTCAGTGATGTGTGCAAGTGTAAGAGACAATGTATACTGACTCATTAGAGCTAATTACTAAATCATGAAAATTTTACATCTTATAAAAAAACTATTACTAAAACTTATTAAGAATTAAATTCCTTAAACAATTAAATAATTTATAGTAAGTATGAAGGTAATTAATATTAAAAACTCATCATTTCCTGATTATTTTATCCCATGTTATAAATTACATATGGGTTTGAGATAAAATTATGAATTTTTTTTAAAAATTTTATTTTGTCGATATACATTGTGGCTGATTATTGCTCCCCATCACCAAAACCTCCCTCCCTTCTCCCTCCCCCCTCCCCCCCAAAAATGTCCTTTCTGTTTGCTTGTCGTATCAACTTCAAGTAATTGTGGTTGTTATATCTTCTTCCCCCCCCCGTTTTGTGTGTGTGTGGGTGTGCGTGTGTGTGTGAATTTACATATTAATTATTAGCTCCCACCAATAAGTGAGAACATGTGGTATTTCTCTTTCTGTGCCTGACTTGTTTCACTTAATATAATTCTCTCAAGGTCCATCCATGTTGTTGCAAATGGCAGTATTTCATTCGTTTTTATAGCTGAGTAGTATTCCATTGTGTAGATGTACCACATTTTCCGTATCCACTCATCTGATGATGGGCATTTGGGCTGGTTCCAACTCTTGGCTATTGTAAAGAGTGCTGCGATAAACATTGGGGAACAGGTATACCTTCGACTTGATGATTTTTTTATTAATGATAAAGCTGTTTGCAGAAGCTTCTTTTAGATCTGCAAACAAGCTTTCTAGTCTTACTGCATAATTAAATTGAGTTACTCCTGGTCATCAGCCCAGCTGACATCTGCAAGCTACCCTTGAGCAATCAGTCCTGAATGCAGCCACTCTTCGGGCAGACAAATCTAAAGATCAGGAACAGAGAGACAAAAGGCTAAGCCAAATATGCTCTGAAATTTCTCTCAAAGTCAGAGTATCAACTAGTTTATATTTCACTTCTTGGCACAGAAAAATTCAAAATGACAATGGCCAAACAAGATAGAGCCCACATCATAAAAATTTGGAGGTAAGTGTTCTGTGCACACTTTGGCTCTGTTTAACGTGCTGTTCTGCCACCCTGAACAAGTCACTTCACGATCAAAGGTGACTGAAGGAGCACCGTCTCATCTGCACTCTGTCAGTGGGTAAGAAAAATTAGAAAAAAAGAGCCTGTCCTCCCCTTTAAAGGAAACTCCCTAAAACACCATTCAATTCTTTCCATCTCATGAGTGACTTAGTCACATGGCCACAACTAGCTACAATGAAAACTGGTAAATGTAGGTTTTGGTTAGAGTTGATGCGCAGGATAAATTTTATGTTTTATTATTAAAATGAGAAGGGAGATGTATGTAGGATCTTTGCCATACTTACCAATTACATAAGAAATTGAATGAATAGGAAGAGAGGCCAGAAAGGTCAAAGTTGCTAAATGCTAATTTAGAAACATAAGGCATGGTAAATCAGTGTTCTACCATAACATCCACTTTCTCTCTCCTTGATTCCATTACAAGGAAGATAATTGAGATCGCATTCGTAACAGTGTATACAATAAAATTGCAAAGCAACTGCAAAGGACTACACAAAAACCAAAGAATTCTAAGTGTGTGTAATTAGTCCTTGGCTTACAACATAATGGGGAGAAATTACATATTCCTACAAAGTATCACATATATTTCACATAAAAATGATTTAAGTGAAACTTTAGTAATTGTGACCAGCTGGGGGAAAAAATTACGTTACACGAAAGCTAAAATATAGTACATTTTAAAGAAAAAACGCAACTTGATTCAACTATGTTACCAGTTGTCTCCTAAATTGCATTAAAAGTTTGTGACAAGTCTTTAAAAATTGGCTGTAATAAATGGACCAAAATAATCTCTAAACATAAAGATTACTTTGAACTAAACCTGATTTTCCGAAGAAATGAAAGATGTTCAAAGTGTGTCTTCTTAAGTAGATTAGCCATTGTTACAGTAGGTATTTATGTAGGGAACACTGTCTTCATAGGTACTATGAGTTTAACCACTATTTTGATGCTTACCTGAATTTTGGCAAATTCTGAAACACTGATGTCTGAATTTGTGATATTTTATTTTAAATTCTAATTTTTGCAAGGGCATAGAACGTTTCATCATCAGCAATGTACTTTTCAATCCTTGATGAAATGCCTGAAATAAGTTCTATGTCATTATAAAGTAATTCAAGTAGAGGAGAGTATTGAATATGCCTTAATATTCCTTGGTAATATGACTTTGCAGTACTTTTGTAAGCATCATTACAAAGACACTTAACATTATGTGATTAAGTGAGCATGTTTTAAACATTTCTGATTTTTATGGAACTAGCAATAAATCAGCATGTTTGTAGATGCTGTTGAGGAAGAGTAACTTCCATCTACAGAACAGAAGTTTGAACATTTGCCTAATATTATGTCCTTGCTCTAAGATTTCCTTTGCATGCAACTTCACCATATGAATCACTTTTAATCAGAGAAAAGCATGATAATCAAATGCAAAGCAACACATTCTGACAGTGAATGTTTTTTCTAATGAGAACTGAACTTCTGCTTATGTCAGATAATTTAGCTCTCAAAGATATAACTGAGTATTAAGCCGGGGAAAAGTCTAAGCAAATCTATAATAAATTCCTCCAGGAAACTAGAAAAAATTCGCCTGTAACATTTATGTATTTTCTCATCGTTAAAAAGGTCATAGCTTATCTGGAGCTACAAGTACACCCACATCACATGCCTCATTGATTCTCAGTCTGTGTAGATCCCTTCAATTAATATCTAGGATCATGTTAGAAACACTAATAAAAACTCACTTGATCTTGCTAGGATCATTTGTTAAGCCTGCAAGGTTAAATAAGTCTAATTAAAGGTGGTGGTGAATTTTAAGTGACTTTTGCATCCATTCTTTCATCCTCCAGACATTGTTCAAAAGACCTGAATGTTAACACTGTCTCCAGGCTCATTTTTAATGACACAAATCTTACACAGTCAGCTCATGCTGCAAAAAAACAGAACTAGGCAAACTACCTGATATCATGAGAAAATGTTTTTTCTTGAGCAGGAGAACAGACACGCTTTTGATTGCCTTAATCCACTGAGAGTCACTGAGATGGGTTTTCCCCATAGCTGGTTTTAGAACCTTGAAAGCAATACTTCAAATCAGGTGTGGTTATAGAAAAAATACTAAAGATGAATTTTAAAATAGTATACAATGTCTATAATTTATTCATAAGTAGATGTAGACTGTGATGGTAGAAAAGGCAAAATCAGATACCAAAGAAAAGTGTATGAAATGAAGTTGGGAATCATTTTTGAATCTTGCTGAGTTAAAATTATCAAATCATCCACTTCTTCCTCATTTAGAATAAATAGAATCCTCAGACACAAAGTTTAGACAGAACACATGTGTATTTGGGGTAGATACTGGGGTAATACTGAACTAATACTACAGTTGCACAGTGAAGATTGAAAAGTAGAGGTGAAATAATATCAAAAGTCAGGTGTAAACTTATGGCTTCTATTTAAGGTCTAGAAGGCAGAAAATATCGCTTCCAATGTAAAAATAAGAAAAAGCTGGATTATCTACAAAATCATAATGTTTTTGAATTGGCCTGAGAGCTGAGATTGCAGGCCATCCAACTATTTCAAAGGGCAAGGAAGTGCAAGCACCTCCATGGAGAGAGAACACGTGAACACAGATTTACGTAGAGCAAAGAGTGGGAGGAAGACAAAGCCTGCACACCAGCAGCTGAGAACTCAGCTTATCTTTTTTCTTTTTTTTTCTTTTCTTTTTTTAAAAATTAATTGTTAAGGGTCAAATGTGGATTAGAGTGACAATATAGAATCCCTTTGGTCTGCATACATAAAGGTAGTTTTCAACACAGTCACAGACTGAGAACATGATTGAGGCTCAGGAAAAAGAATGTGGGCAGTGATGCCAGATTGTGGGGCAGGTGTTGTGGCAATTACTGCAGGAAGCCATGACACCCTGCAGAAAGTCCTTCCTGCGTTACTACTGCTATAGGATAAAAGCTCTAAACTGCTATGGAAAGGGAAACAAGCCTGTTATACCCTAAAATAGATGGCAAGACACACTTCGGCTGGGAGAAGGGGAAATGGCATAACCTTGTACCAATGAAAAAGGGTGATTGAACCACCACTGTCCAGACCACAAGAGAACTCCTACCACTGGGGGAAACTGAGAAAGCCCCACTCAAAAGATCTAGGGACTCAGAGACTGCATGTATCTGAGTCTTAGCAGGACAACAGAAAACATCTCCACTCAGTAACAGGCCAGCAAGTCTTGAGTTAATAATCTTCTGTGGGGGAATAGACATGAACATGGAGACAGACTCTATCGAGAGAGTAGTGAGGAAAGCCCTAAGAGTGGAAAAGAACAAGAAAAACCCTTCAATTATCCACCCTTCCCCTTATGCACTGGTTAACAATAAATAAATAATAAAGCCAGTCGTACACCAAAGTAACCATTATAACAGCAAGGGCCAAATTAGGTCAATTTCTGAGTATATCAATTTAGCTCCCCACAGTAGAGTCAAAAGAGACAAGGAGCCATGCCCGTGCTCAGACTTCAATACAGATATCCTTAGTGTCTACATTCCAATACAATGTCCAAGTTTCAACAAAATATTACAACACACAAAACAGCAAGAAAAAAATGACCCACCACCATCAAGAGATAAAGCACTTAACAGATTCAAACTTAGATATAGCCCAATTATTGGAACTACCATAGAGTATTTAAAATAACTATAATCAACATGTTAAAGACACTGGTAGAAAAGATGTACAATGTGTATGAAGGATCAAAAGCACAGAAGGGAAATTGAAACTACAAGAAAAAATAAATTTAAAATGCTAGAAAAATAAAAATAAAACCACAGTAACAGATACAAACATCATCTTTGAATGGAGTGATACTTACATGGACACAGGAAGAATCAGTGGAATTGAGGACAAGTCAATAGAAATTACCCAAACTGAAAAACATGCAAAAAGAAATAGCTAAAAATACTCATATATAAAAAACAAAAGCAACAGAATCCAAAAGTTGTGAAAAACAATATCAAATAGTTTAACATATGTGTAATTATTTTCAGTAAGAGTAAAAACACAGATTAGACATACTATTAAAAGATATAATGGCTGAGAACTTCAAAAAATAATAAAATATTTTAAAAATAGAGCCAAGAATATCAGACACCCCATCAGGATATATATGTCCTTTCCCCAAATAAAAAGCCTCAGGCACATAATATCTAACCTCTAAACATAAAAGATAAACAGAAAATCTTGAAGGCATCCAGAGAAAAAGACAACATATAGAGAGGAATCTAATAAAAATTCTGTCAGATTTCCTGTCAAAAAATATGAAAGCCTGAGGGCAATAAAGTGGTGTAATTAAAGAATGTAAAAAAAAAAAAAAAATCTGTCAACTCAGAATTTTGTATTTCATGAAAATATTATTCAAAAATTACAGTCATAATACCAGTTTTTGATAAACAAAAACTAATATAGTTAACCACTAACAGCCTTGCATTTCAGGAAATGTGGAAGAAAAATTTTAGGGCATAAGGAATATTAGAAGCGTCAGATATTTCCATCTACCCAAAGAAATAATGCCCTACCCAAACACTTAAAATAAATGTAAGCATATTAGATTTTTTTCTTATTTTTTCACTAACAAACTATTTCCTCTCTATAGAAAAACTAGGAGGAATATAATAAGTGTATGGCATTCATAATTAAAGTATTTCCTAAAAAGCTACAAAAGAAAGGAGAAGGAATTACATGCCGACTGGTGTATGATTCTTATACTATATGTAAAGCAATGTAATATTATTTGAAGAGCAACTATAACTAACCAATATTAATTAATATGGTAATCACTGACAGCCACTAAAATATAAAAATGAATATGAATCATAAACAATAGTGGAGATTAAATGTAATCATAAAGATAATCAAAGATGACAGAAAAGGGAGAAAATGGAACAAAGAACAGATAGAATAGAAAACAACTAACAAAATTGTAGATTTAAATACAACCATATCAGTGACTGCATAGAATGTCATTGGTCTAAACACAGAGGGTCAGATTGAATAAAATGGCAAGACCTAATTATATTTTTACAAGAAACTACTTTAAATGTAAAGAAAAAAATAGGTTTAAAGAATAAAATTATATGATGCAAATCCTATTTTTTTTTTTTTTTTTAAGATTGGGAGTGACTATATTTATATAAGGCAAAATATGAGGGATCCTCAAAAAGTTCATGGAAATATTCATAATAACTTTTCTTTTTCCATGAACTTTTTGAAGTATCCTCATAGATTTCAGGATAAGAAAAATACCACAAGTAATGAGAAACATTACATCATGATAAAGAGACTACACTAGGAACATAAAAATTATAAATGTGTATGAGTCTAAGTGAAGCTTTAAACTACATTTTAAAAAATATCCAGTAGAACTCAAAGAAATCATAATAAAACATAATTATTTGGGGGCTATCTATCACAGTAGTGGAAAAAGTATACATAAAATCAGTAAGAATATAAAAGTCCTGAATGATACTACTGAAGAAATTGATTTAATTGATAATTGATAACCCTGTATACAGTAACAGTGAAATAGATATTTTTTCAAGATCACACAGAACATTCACAACAGTAGATAATGTTCTAGGCCATGAAATAAATCTCAAAAAAGAGGGAAATAGCACAAAGTATATTCTCTGACAGTAACAGTATGAAATTAGAAATTAAAACCAGAAATATAGGTAGAAAATTACAAATATTTTGAGATTAAACATCATACCTTTAGGTAACCTATGATTTACAAAAGCATCAAGATAAAAATTAGAAAGTACTTAATGAAAATTAAACATAACATTAAAATGTGTGAGATGCAGGTAAAGTAGTGCTTATTAAAAATAAACAGCATTAAATGCTTATATTGCTTATATTAGAAAGGAAGGAAGGCCTCAAATCAATTATCTAAATTTCTATCATATAAAACTTTAAATTTAAAAAGAACAAATTTAATCCAAAGCAAGCAGTATGAAGAAAACAATAGAGAAGAGATTATTACATCCCCCCAAAAATCTAGAGAACAGTAACAGAAAAAAATAATAAAATCAAAAGGTAATTGAAAAAAGTTGATAAAAGCATAGCAATTAATCAAGTAAAAATAAGACAAAACAAAGATTAACCGATGTCAGGAAATAAAGACTCTACACTCACCAAAATCTCTACAATAACTTAAGACATAATAGAGAACTATAACAATAAATGTATGCCTCAAATTTTGATTATTTAGATAAGATGGACAAATTCCTTGAAAGGCATGAAATACCAAACTTACATAATAAGAAATGGATCAACTGAAGGAAATAAAATATGTATTTTAGAAACCTCCAAATAAATCTACACAACATTTCTTCACATCGGTATTTAAAATTTCCCCAGGTCAATTCAATATACACCTAGAATTAAGAATTGCTGCTCTGGGCTGTACATTAATACTTGGTGGGAGTTTTTGGTGAGCCACATGATGATTATCGGAGTTACCCAAAGAGTTTGTAACAGCTGGGCTGGTCCACTAATGTCAAAGATGTTGAGTCAAGGCATTTGCTTCAGGGTAGGGATGGCAGGCAGAACTGACAAGTGAGAAAAGGCCAGGGTATATGCCTGGATCAATGATTCTCAGCCCAGGCTGCAACAGAATCAGAACCTTTAGGTGTCAATAATTTTTAAGCTCTTCAGGTGTTTTCAACATACGGCCAATTTGAGAAACACAAGGCTGACAGGTGGAGATTCTTAATGAGATTGGAGTTAAATCTTTATAAACACAGATAATATGTTTTAAAAGGCAGTATTTTATATCAGAAAGCCTTCTTTTCCTGAGTTATAAAGGAAATTATCTTGCCTAACAGCTTCTGTATATTTAGAAGAGAAGCCTGCCCATCTAAACTCCTTGTGCACTTACCTTCGTAGCATTCCAGAAGTCTCCTTTTCATGTGAGATTCTTGCCTTTGGACTCATACTCTATGAATGTTGTAAGGGAAGTAAAATTTTACCATTATAATCTTTGAGATTTTTGGCTGGGTCTGAGAATTAAACTGACATAAAAGAGATCAACAGGAGAAAAGCATACAAACTTAATTAATATAAGTTTAACATGACATGGGAGCCCTCATAAGGAAGTGAAGACCCAAAGACACAGAGTTTAATGCTTATATACTGCATTGGACAAAGAGTTGTGGAAAAATAACTAAATTATGTGGGCAGGCTAAATTAAGTGGGGAAATAAGAGTCATTTTAATAAGGTCTTTACAGAATTCTCTCTGACTCGAATTCCATTCGTGATTTATCACAGGAATTTATCAGAAGTAATGTTATGTTTCTTCTAGTATAAAGAAGACATCTTCCACACAGGAGTTTCATCTACTGCTTTTAAGAAATAGTTAAGATCAGAGTGATCTTCGTGTGTCTGCTGTTTCTCAAATAACTTTAACTCAAAACTGTCAGTATGCTGCAATGGCATATTTTGGGGTGATATATTCTTAACTCATTTAATGTTAATGGATTCCATATCAGATACAATCTAAATAAAAATCATGGTAACAGTGCAGTTATATAAACAAGCAAAACAGATGACCTTGAAGTTTAAAAAATAATGCAGAAAAAAAGAAAAACACATGCAAATATTTTAATCTGTATTTCAAAACAAAATTTGCATTGAAATAAAACAATAAACAAAGAATTCAAGTAATTAGAAATGAGCAATATCTGAACTGTAAGTCATTACACAGGAAAATGGAAGAATAACTAAATAATTGGAGAGATTACTATGTGCACGATTCAGAAAACTCAATAATGTGTAAATGTAAATTTTCTCCTAATTGTTTTAGATTTAGGGCAACACCAGGATAAATCTCAACTGGTGTTTTTGTAAAAATTGATGAAATTATTTAAAAATTTATATGAAAATGCAATAGACAAAATAACTGTGAGAAGGAATAACATTAGAGGACTAGCACTACCTGTTTCCAGGATTTATTGAAAAGCTACAGTAATAAACACAGTGTAGTGTTCATGTAAGGACAGACAAAAAGATTAACAGAACAGAATAGAAATGCACATATATTTGATAAAGATTCAAAAGTTCAGTGGATAAAGAATACTCTTCTTAACAAATAGTTCTAGAACAAATAGTTCATTCACATTTCACCTCCCTGGAAAAAATGAACTGAAAATGTATCCTAGAGTTCAATAGAAAATCTAAATTATAAAATGTCTAAAAGAAAACACAGAAGAAAATATCTGTGAGGGTTAGGCAAAGATGTTTTTAGATATAACACAAAAACACAATTTTTTAAAGAAAATATTGATAAAATGGAGTTCATCAAAAATAAAAACTTCTGCTGTTTGAAAGACACCATTAGAACAATTAAGAGTGTGATGTTTCAATGCATGTATACAGTTTGTAGTAATCAGATTAAGGTTACTGGCATATTCATCACCTCAGACATTTATCACTTCTCGTGGTGAGAACATTAAAAAATCCTCTCTTCTTGCTATTTTGAAATATAAAAGATATTATTATAGTCATTCTATTGTGCAATGGAACACTACAACTTATCTAAGTATGTAAAATTATGCCAATTAAAACTAAGTACATTTAAAGAATAGAAAATGAAAAGACAAGCCAAAGACTGAGAGAAAACATTTGAAAATTATACATTTGATAGATAACTTGTACTCAAGGAACTTTCTAATTTCAATGATAAAAAAATAATGGCCCAATTTTTTAAAAAGCGGGTTGAAGATTTGAGACAATACTTTACCAAAGAAGATATATGATGCCAAATAAAAAAGAACCGTGCTCAAGAAGGAGCTTAAGAAACTTGTGGAGATAATGGATAGGTTCATTATCGTGATTAGAGCGATATTCTTGGTTGCATGCATATGTCAGACTTACCTAATTGTGCACTTTACTATGAGTAATTGTATGTCAATTATACCTCAATAAAACAATAAAAATCAAATGAAAATTCAAGGAAAACCAGCAAAAGAATGGCTATAATAGCATCTAGAACTTATGAATCATCAAAGTCATGAAAAAAAATGTACAGAAAATTTTATTGATATACAAAAAAAACATGGAGGAAGAAACTGGTGAAGAAAAAATACAGTCAACATAAAACAATATCTTTTAACTTTCAAATCATATTCAATCTATCATTATGTTCAGTCAGTATTTCCTTCACAACATATTTTAGGCAATCTGATATCTGAGAGAAGACTTGAAAACTTCAAGAATGCACAGTCTATGAGCCATAAATATTCATATGACTTTGGTAATAAAATAAACAAAAGCAATTAAAGAAACATTTTTCTTGAAGAAGTGACAACATATGTCAGTATATAAGAAATCTAACTATTCCTGCATTAATTTATTTTAATCAGTTAACTGAAAGTTTAAATTGAAATCATATTTACATGTATCAGCATCTTTGAAAACCATAAAAATGAAATTGCATCTAAAATAATAGAACTTTTTAATTATCTGGAGGTTTTTTGCTGAGGTAAAATACATATCAGGAAATAGCTAAATTCAGCCAAAATATTACTTCCTTTGTGAATATAGGTAGTTATTTAAACTACTCTGTTGCTGTGAATTGAATGTCCTCCCAAAGATTAAGCTCATTGAAGCTTAATCTCCATTGTAGCAGTGTTAAGAGGGTGGGAAATCCTACTATGGTAATTGAAAGGTGGGGCCTTTAAGAGATGATTAGATTGTAAGGACTGTAATCTCCTGAATGGATTAATCCATTGATGGTTTAATGGATGGTCATGGGCATCCTTCTGATGGCTTTAAAAGTAGAGCAGGTGAGGAGGTTAGCACTCACTCTTGCTCAGCCCATTCTTGCCATGTGTCACACTGCCTCACTGTAGAGCCACAACCAAGAAGGCCCTCACCAGATGCATCCCCTGGACAGTAGATTCCGCAGCCTCCATACTGTAAGAAATAAATTTGTTTTCTTATAAATTACCCAATTTCAGGTATCCTGTTATAAGCAATAGAAACAGACTAATACATTTGTATTTCCTCAGTAAGAATGAATCTAGAGAAGTTGATTGATTGTGGGAGTAATGACGGCACTCTGACAATGCTGTCATGCAACTCTAGGACAGAAGGGCACATCTGGTATTTGACAGAATAAAGCAAGTACTTGATGTCTAAAAGCTGCCATTTCCTCACATGAAGATGATCTTAAAAATTCCTTACATATTGAACGTCTGTAATTACCAAATATTATGACACAGTGATCATAAGAATCAGCAAAATTTGAGTAATACAGGTTACTCCATAATTGTCATGAGTATGCACAATCACTGTAAAGGAAAAAAGATTGAAAGTCTTAACTTTTCCTGCCAAGAGTGAAACAGTATTTTGCATCACACTGTAGGGGAAAAAAAAAAAGAAAAAAACAAAAAAGACAAATCAGTTAAAAAATGCCACAAGAACAATCGTTAGAGAGACAGGTATGTGAATATTTCATATTATGTATATGTGGTGTTTAGCCACATGCATGGAGGGGAGTATCCCTGGAAGTTCTTGGCTGTTTTCAAACAGAAGCAGAGCCTGTTTGGATGGCACCTAAAGAAATAAAATAGCAGCAAAGAAATGTTCAGTCTCCCAAGAAAAATGCCACTGTGTAGGGACTAACTTGGTAGAAAAATATAAATAGATGGGGTACTTGAATAAATAGCTTTTCTGTTGTCTTGAACTTCAACGTAATCAGATATGAAGTGGTTGCTGTGTCTAATCCCTGGTATCTCAGATTGTTCATGCAAATGCTCCTAATCAATTTCATTTAATTATATTTAATGAGCAACAGGGAATTTGGGAAAATATAAGCTAGAGAAAATGATAAATATGTGAAATATTTGTTTAGTGTACAAGAATGTCCTTGGTATTACAGAATAAATTGGAAATTAGAGGATCTCAGAAAAGTATGACCATGCTAAAGTCATGCAAATTATACACAGGTCTCATCTTCTTCCCAGTAGATATTCTACAGGAGACTGTCTAGGAATATAGAGAAGTTTTGTTTGAAACTCAATGTCACATAATTTGAATCAAGAAATTAGAGCCTACACAATTTGTATAAACCATAACTTGATAAGAAAATAAGTAAAATGTAGATAGACAATGTACTACTAAACATTTAACCAACCAACTCTTCCCTCTACTCCCTAATAAAAATGGTGCTAAATAAAAGCATTCATGATAACAAAATGACATAAGAAAAAAAAAAAAAGGAAAAATTTCTACACAGTCCATTAATGGGATACCTATCTTTTTGATTAATCAAGAAATTTGTCATAGCTTGTAATAGCAAATATTCAGGATTTTTAACAATAACTTTAAGAAACCTTGGAAAGTTTCTCATTCTATTATGCAGTAAAGTTAAAAATATGAAGTACTTTATTCCTTTTTTTTCTTCTCCCATACAAAACTACAAAAAATGTAGACTAAGTTTCATCTTTTGGTAAGTTTCTCTATATCCAGAGCCATCTTTTAGAAAAAGAAAAAATATATATATCCTGTCCTAACTGATCGGTGCTTCGTGAATTTGTTAAATTTGGAATAGAGCATCTTCACTGTCTCACTCAAACTCTCAAAATAATTGTACTTTCTACCTGAGAGATCATACAAGTTCTCAAGGCATTTGTCCCTCACCTAGTAGTTATTGTTATCTAAATCACCAGAGATCTAATTTTAAGTTTTTGGCAGATATAATGTCCTAAGGTGTTGAAGTAAAAGTGACAACTAAAATTTGATGTTCTGGTTCTTCAACTTGCCTGTATTTAACTAAATATTTTATTGTATTTCATATAGAAGTCAAATTCAAATTCTAATTTAGTGAAGAGATTTTTTTTTAAGTTTTCACATATAAAAGATCTATCAGTCTTTTCGACCCATGATGCACTAATCCAAATATACCTAAACCTTCAAAGAAGAGCATTTCCTTAAAAAAAAATTATTTTTCAAGATAGCTTTATATAGTCTGCATGCCACCTGAGGAAATGCATCTGAAAAAAATTCAAGGAGGGATCATTTTATCATTAAAAAGTGAACGTTAATAAACAAAAAAATAAAGCCACCTTTTAAACAAACAACAAAGAATATAGATTTTTCCAAATAAAGCATCCCTTTTTAAATTCTTATGTAGACCAATAGTATTTATGTTTCATATGAACAAATTATTATTTCTCTGTTGAAAATGGCATATTAATAAAAGTTATTATGCACGAGTACATAATAATAAAAATTATCAGTGTTTTAACACAGTTAAACTTAATTATATTACATTTCCAGTAATCATTGACACCATAAATTGATACTCAGTTGACATTTATTATATGAAGAATTCTAAAAATGTGTGTAATAAGTATGTTGCAAGTTAACTACAGAGACAAATGAGAGCTACCTTACACTTATATTACTTCTGAATCCTCTGACAGAAAATTTTCTTTAGATTTATAACAGGACAAAGAGACTGAAGAAATCTATTCAGCAAAATTATTCATTCAACAAATATTGTTACCATGCTTTTTTCTATATGCTGAGATATATCAATAACAAAATTACACATGCCTTCACAAATTGTATATTCTAATGGACCTAAAGTTGGAATAATAACTAGGGTTATATGGGATGACTGTGGGAAGTAAAATTTTAGGGGCATGATCAGCCATTTGGTTTGGGATTTGTTACACTGATAATGCCTATTAGTCATCAAACTGGAGGAGCTGAAAAGATATTTGCTTCTGGAGATCAGATTTCATTCCAAACAAGATTATACATTTGAGAGTCACCACCATGAATGAATGAGATTTGAAGCCATGAGACTGGATGAAATAAGAAAAGAACTGTGGATAGAGTCTGGTCTGAGCATCAAGTTATAAAGCACCATGGTGAGAAATCAGGTAAATATGGTAAAACCAGTTAAGATGACTGGAAAAGCATAGCCAGTGACATATAAGGCCAATTTTCCAGGACCATTTGTTTAAAAAATGAGCCTTTTTTCATTGAATTGCCTTTTTATCTTTGCCAAAAATCAGTTTTTCATGTAGGTATGAGTGTCCATATAGGGGGTCTATTTCCAGACTTTCTATTGTGTAATTCATCCATATTTCTAGCTTGTTGGAAACTGCACTTCCTTGATTACTGCAGTTTTTAATAAGTTTTGATATCAGATAGTATGTCTTTGTTGTTTTTCAAAGTTGTTTTGGCTATTCCAGAAAATTTGAACTTTCACATGAATTAGAATCAGCTTGCCAATTTCCACCAAAAAAAAAAAATGGAATTTATATTAGGATTATCTTGAATCAATATCAATTTGGGGAAAATTAACATCTTAACAATATTGAATCTTTCAGTTAATGAACACAGTATGTCTCTTTATTTAGATATTCATTTATCTTTTTCCAGAAATACTTAGTAAATATCATTATGTAGGTGTCGCACATAGTGTATAATATAAATCACAATATATTGTATACTTTTGATGCTATTATGAATGTTTATAATTTAATTTCAATATCTGAGTTTTCACTGCATGTACACCATGACCACCATGATCCCTGAGATGCCTGTGCATGCCAGAGCAGGTAAGCACCAATGCGGGACCACCCCCAGCCCAGGCAAGTGTGCACAGCCCAGAGAGGCCCGAGGCTCCGGCCCACAAACACCAAGGCAGCCATTCCAAATTGGCAGTCCCAGCAGGATCCTAGCCAAACAATAGGGTCAAATGAGTGGACCGTGAAATCCCCTGCCACAATGACTAAACACCAAAGGAAAGAGACTAGAAATATAAAAAATCAAGAAATTACACTACCAAAGAGTAATAATAACTCTCAAGCTCTAGATCTTATAGAACAAGAACCTTGAAATGACTGACAAGGAATTTCGAGTGATAATTCTAAGGAAACTAAATGAGATACAAGAAAACTCAGTTAGACAACATGATGAAATGAGGAAAAGAATACAGGACCTGAAAGAAGAAATGTACAAGGAAATCAATGCCCTGAAAATGAATGTAGCAGAGCTTGCAGAGCTAAAGAATTCATTCAGTGAAATAAAAAACACATCAAAGAGTTTAACCAGCAGACTTGATCAAGCAGAAGAGAGAACTTCTGACCACGAAGATGGGCTGTTTGAAATAACACAGGCAGAAAAGAAAAAAATAATTTAAAACATTGAAGAAAATCTAAGAGAGCTATCAGACGACCTTAAGTGCTCAAATATCTGAGTCATGGGTATTCCAGAAGTGAAGGAAAATATAGATTGCATTGAAAACATATTCAACAAAATAGTGGCAGAAAACTTCCCTGGTATAGGAAAAGACACAGATCTTCAGATTCAGGAAGCTCAAAGATCCCCAAATGTACTCAACCCAAAAAGGTCTTCTCCAAGACATGTTATAGTCAGATTGGCAAAACTCAAAGACAAAGAGAGAATCTTAAAAGCTGCAAGAGAGAAGCATCAAGTCAACTATAACGGAGCCCCAATCAGACTAACATCAGACTTTTCATCACCAACCCTAAAAGCCAAAAAGGAATGGGATGATATATTCAAAATACTACAAGACAGAGATTGCCAGCCAAGAATACTTTAACCCGCAAGGATATCTTTCTGAAATGAAGGGCAAATAGTATATTTCTCAGACAAAATGAAAACAGTGGGAATTCACTACCACATGACCACCCTTAAAAGAAATTCTCAAGGGAGTACTTGGTTTGGTACCTGAAAAATAACCACTACTGCCATACAAACTTAAGAAAAAGCAAAACCCACTAGTGAAATAAAAATGCTAACAATGGAGAGAGAGAGAAAAAGAAAAAGAAAAAGTTTATCTATGACCCCAAGAAACCAACAAATACAGAAGAAAAACAGTAAATCAGAAAGAGTGGAACAAAAGACACTTAAGACATCCCCCCCAAAAAATCAATAAAATGCTAGGAGTAAATCAACATGTTTCAATAACAACTCTTAATGTAAAAGGATTAAATTCCCCACTCAAAAGATACAGACTGACTGACTGGATTAAAAAGTTGGACCCATCTATATGCAGCCTTCAAGAGACTCACCTCACCTGTAAAGACACACATACACTAAGAGTGAAAGGATGGAAAAAGATATACCAGGCAAATAGAAATGAAAAATGAGCAGGAGTAGCTATTCTTTGTTCTGATAAAATAGACTTTAAGCCAAAAGTCATAAATACAGATAAAGATGGCCACTATGTAATGATAAAATTATTTATCCATCAGGAAGACATAACAATCATAAATATATATGAATCAACTTTGGAGCAGCCAGATTTATAATGCAAACACTATTAGACCTAGAAAAGGAAATAGACACTAATACCATAATAGCAGGGGACCTGAACACCCCACTATCTATATTGGACAGATAATCTAGGCAAAGAATTTAGAAAGAAACACAAGATCTAAACAACACTTTAGACCAATTGGACTATGCAGAAATCTACAGAACATTCCGTCCAACAACCTCAGAATATTCATTCTTCTCATCAGCACATGGAACATTCTCCAGGAAAGATCACAAGTTAGGTAACAAATCAAGTCTCAAATCAAGTCTCAACAAATTTAAAAAAATGGAATTATTCCATGTATTTTTTCAGATCACAATGCATAAAAATTAAAAATCAATAACAAATGAAATTCTGGAAACTATACAAACACATGGAAATTAAACAGTATTCTACTTGATGACATATGGTTCCAAGAAGAAATTAAACAGGGAATCAAAAAGTTTATTGAAACTAATAGAAACAATGATACATCATAACAAAACCTGTGGGATACTGCAAAAGCAACATTAAAGGGGAAATTTATCACATTAAATGCTTACTTCAGAAGAATGGAAAGATGGCAAGTATACAACCTAACATTTCACCTTAAAGATCTAGAAAAACAAGAACAATCCAAAACCCAAGGTTAGAAGATGGAAAGAAATCATTAAGATCAGAGCAGAACTTAATGAAAAAGAAAACAAACAAAAAAATAATACAAAAGATCAATGAAACAAAAAGTTGTTTTTTTTGAAAAGATAAATAAAATTGACAAACCATTAGCAAGGCTAATTAAAAAAGGAAGAGAGAAGACCCAAATAAAAAAATTAGAAATGAAAAAGGTGATATTACAACTGATACCTCAGAAATACAAGAAATCCTTACAGACTGTTATACACAACTATATGCCAAAAAATTTGAAAATCTGGAGGAAATGGATAAATTTCTGGACACACACCAACTTCCAAAACTGAGTCAAGAAGATGTAGAAAATATGAACAGACCAATAACAATAAAAGAGATTGAAGCTATTATCAGAAGGCTCCCAACTAAGAAAAGCCCAGGACCAGATGGGTTCACTGCAGAATTCTACCGAACCTTCAAAGAGGAATTGATACCAGTTCTTTACAAACTATTCCAAAAGAATGAAACAGAGGCAATTCTCCCAAATTTATTCTATGAAGTAAATATCACTCTGATACCAAAACCAGAAAAAGATACAACAAAAAAAGAAAACTACAGGCCAATATCCTTGATGAATATAGATGCAAAAATACTAGCTAATAGAATACAGCAACACATATGCAAAATTATACATCATGATCAAGTGGAATTCAACCGAGGATGCAAGGTTGGTTCAACATATGCAAATCAATAATGTGGTAAACCACATCAATAAAATCAAAAACAAAGACCATATAATCATTTCTATAGACACTGAAAAAGCATTTGACAAAATTCAACATTCATTCATGATAAAGACTCTGTACAAGTTAGGTACAGATGGAATGTATCTCAACATAGCTAAAGCCACATATGAAAAACCCACTGCCAATATCATCCTGAATGGGGAAAAGCTAAAAACTTTTCCCTTAACAACAGGAACTAGACAAGAATGCCCACTCTCACCACTCCTATTCAACATAGTGTTGGAAGTACTAGCCAGAGCAATCAGAGTAGAGAAGGAAATAAAGGGCATCCAGATTGGAAAAGATGAAGTCAGACTGTCACTATTTGCAGTTGACATGATCCTATATATCAAACAGCCTAAAGCCTCTAAAAAAATAAAATAAATAAAATAAAAATTCTCGGACTTGATAAATGATTTCAGCACAGTAGCAGGATACAAAATCAACACACAAAAATCAGTAGCATTTCTATTCTCCAATAATGAACATGCAGATAGAGAAATCAAGAAAGCTAGCCCATTTACAATAGCCACCAAAAAAAATAAAATACTTAGGAACAGAATTAACCAAGGATGTGAAAAATCTCTATAATGAGAAGTACAAACCACTGTTGAGTGATATTAAAGAGGACACAAGAAGATGGAAAGATATCCCATGCTCTTGGATTGGAAGAATCAACATTGTGAAAATGTCCGTACTAACCAAAGTGATATACAAATTCAATGCAATCCCCATCAAAATTCCAATTACATTTTTCTCAGAAATGGAAAAAACTATTCAGACATTTATATGGAATAACAAACAGCCACGTATAGCCAAAGCAATTCTGAGCTGGCTGGAGGCATACCACTACCTCACTTTAAACTATCCTCCAAAGCTATAATAACCAAAACAGCATTGTACATGCATAAAAACAGACACAATAATCAATGGAATAGAATAGAGAATCCAGAAATCAACTCACACACCTACAGCCATCTGATCTTTGACAAAGGCACCAAGCCTATACACTGGGGATGTGATTGTCTCTTCAGCAAATGGTACTGGGATAACTGGATATCCATATGCAAGAGAATGAACCTAGGCCTGTACCTCTCACCATATACCAAAATCAACTCAAAATGGATTAAAGAATTTAATATACACCCTGAAACAATAAAGCTTCTTAAAGAAAACATAGGAGAAACACTCCAGGAAGTGGGACAGGGCACAGACTTCATGATATATGAATGGCCAACAGATACATGAAAAAATGCTCAATATCACTCAGCATTTGGGAAATGCGAATCAAAACCACACTGAGATACCATCTCACCCCAGTTAGGATGGCTAATATCCAAAGACTGTGAATGATAAATGCTGGCGAGGTTGCAGAGAAAAAGGAACTCTCATACATGTTGGTGGGACTGCAAAATGGTGTAGCCTCTATGAAAAATGGTATGGAGGTTCCTCAAACAATTGCAAATAGATCTACCATATGACCCAGCTATCCCACTGCTGGGAATATACCCAGAGGAATGGAAATCATCAAGGTAAAGGTATACCTGTTCTCCAATGTTCATTGCAACACTACTTACAATAGCTAAGAGCTGGAACCAGCCCAAATGTCCATCATCAGATGAGTGGATAGCAAACTGTGGTATACAATAGAATACTACTCTGCTATAAAAAAGAATGAAATACTACAATATTTGCAATAACATGGATGGGCCTAGAGAAAATTATATTAAGTGAAATGAATCAGGTACAGAAAGAGAAATACCACATGTTCTCACTTATTTGTGGGAGCTAAAAATAAATAAATACACAAATAAACTGAGGGGGGGGGAGAAGACACAACAATTACAATTCTTTGAAGTTGTTATGAAAAGTGAAAAAGATATGAAGTTGTTGGGAAGGAGGGGGGAGAGGGAGGGGGGAGGGAGGTTTCTGTAATGGGCTACAATAATCAACCACATTGTATATTGATAAAATTTAATTAAATTAAGAAAAAAAAGATGAGTGCTCAGTAGGCTATTAAATATAGACATTAATTTTGTTTACCAGTAAAACTGGATTTTAGAGGAACAATACATGTCATTATATTATTTCACTTGCTAAAATAAGTCTATTATTTTTGAATTAAAAAATATATGAAATGAATGCAAAAATAAATAAATAAATAGATAAGCATGCATTAAAGTATGGTAAATAATAAGTTTCAAAATTCAAAATGTGAGGAAAGATTTGACCTGACCTAAATTTGTCAACAAGAGCCCAAGAATCATATTTGCTCAAAAGCTGAATGAAGCAGTGGTTGCCTTTCTAGATAAGAAAAAGCCCACCCAAGACTTTTACCACATTGTGTCTATAAGTCTTCAGATTTATTTTGGCTTTTACCATACCATGAATATGTTTATGTTCTCATTTGAATAGTATATTAAAGTTGAAGGTATTCATTAAAGTGTTAAAGGAATTGTTTTATAGAGAAAACTATGTAAATGAGAAAAATGTTAAAAATTTAGAGCAGTTATGTTTTGAAATAAACAGAGAAGAAACTTAATGAGCTTTCACAAATATTTAAAGAGATCAGAATTTCACTGACACATTTTTCATTACTTTTCATAGGAGAACAAACAAGAGAAAATAATATTAAAATCAGAAATTGGTTAGACTAAAGTAGGATTTCTTCACTGAAGAGGTTATTAACAAATAAAAGACACTAATTAGAAACTTTATGATATCATTCATAATAAAAATTACTCAATACCTTATGTTAATGTAAGTTAATATATGTCTTACACATGTATGTATTACATTGTATTTTTATTTGCTTTTAATCATCAGAAATACTCTATGTAATAAAAAGGTATTATTGTTAGTATTATTATCTCTGTATTTATATTTATTTCTATGCTGGGGGATTTACACTGGGTCTTATAACTTCTTTTAGTAATCAAACAGGTTCTTTCTTAGATTCTTGATTACATATTTTATACAAACTGAAAGCATATTGTAACTCATTTTTTAATAGTAAGTTAATTGATTCTTCAGGAGCCAGCACGTATTGCTAGTAAATAGACCCTCAGCAGAGCATCAATAAATATATGGTAAAGAGATAGTATATTTTTAAATAAAATATTTAAAGTCTCTATTCTGTGATCCTAATACTGAAATAAACTACATGTCTTAAGAGAAGCATTACTGAAATTGAGATAATGTCCTTCTTAAAGAATACATTTTACTGAAGAAACAATGCACTTTGCTAAGTTAGCTATGAGCATTCAGTATTTCATTCTTTCTAAAGTAAAGAATGGAGAATCTCTCAGAAGTTTCTACATGCTGATCAATAGTCTGGTACATCAGAATCACCTATTGTCACCTAAAATATAAATCTTGTGCTGCTTCTTAGAGATTGTGATTCAGTATATCTTGTTAGGTCTCTCAAATGTACATTTAGGGAAATTTCTCCAGTTATTTGGAACCCAGTGAGATTGATTTGAATTTTTTATATATTTATGTTTGGAAAATATAATTTAAAAGTTTTGTTTGAGAAAGAATAAAATTGTTCATTCATTTATTTAAGGAGGATAAAGATGTCCACATTTGATGTCACAATAATTATTATCTATAAGATTATGAATGCCCTGATTAAGTCCTATCATGTATATAGAAAATACATTAATTCAAGAAAACTGGATATGTGTATACCTCAGATTTCTGAAGGTAATGTACCATAATGCAAAGTTTTAAAACTAAGATAGTTGTTGAGGAAATAAAAGAATAATATTGCAAGTTGGGTCCTCCAGGAAGCAGAATTTAAGATCGATTTCAATGAGCAGAATGTTTATTAGAGAATGCCCTCGTGGTCAACAGCTATGTAAGAGAGAAGCAGCAGCAGCTCTGAGTAGATGGAGAAACAGATGTGCAGTGCCAGCTGGACAACAGCCTCCTCTGATTCCGTGGGAAGCTCTGGAGCCAAATGGCTCATTGGAAATGTGCTGGGTTGGTCTGAAATGGCTGAGCCTTTATAAGCTCTCCTGCAAGTCTTCAAAGGTGGGCTGCCCAAGGAAGGGCATGACTTTGAGCAAAGTAGCTCTCTGCACCTGAGGTAGTCCCTGAATGGGGCTGACAGCTGAAAGATAGCTACTTACAGGGCTCCCAGCAGCTGGAGCTACAAGTCCTTCCTGGAAGATGATGCTGGGCTGAGCTTCACCATGTCAATCACAATCAGCTGTGAGGTGTAAACTTGAGCTAACAAAAACAATTGTCTTCAGAGAACACTATTTATACACTCAAATTTAAACAATGAAAGACCTTTCTTTTGCCACTGGAAGTTACTTTAAAAAATATTGCTATTATTGATACATTAAGTTGTGATAGTATATTGATTTGGTTTTTTGTTTGGTCCTGAAGAAATGAATCTTTCTCTGTTGTCATTTTGCTTTGTTTTGTTTTTTTTCAAAACAAATCACCGTATTCCACAAGCCATTTATGTAATAACAGAAGAAAACTAAATGAGAGAAGCTTGAAGTTTGTTCAGGAACCTGGATATATTTCTGTCAAAAATATCTAAGTAACACTTCTGAATTTTTATGGTTTTCTTTTTTTTTACTGGACTTTTAACGACTTGGGAATGTTTATTGACTGAAGAAGTATCACAAATGTGCTGTATTATCATCTTTCAATGACATGCAGAAAAATCAACATTAAAAATAACCTTTTATGATATTACTTCCTGCTGCATATTAACTCAAATCAATTTGATGATTTACGTTTATTAGTCTCCTTTTGATAATTATCAGTTCTTTCTACAGAGGTAGGTAATGAACATAGGCCTCCTTGCTGAAAACATTTCTATCAGGTATGATATTACAATTGTAAATCTCAGGTGAAATCCTACTACACAAATCTTTATGAGCAAACAGGTTAAGAAATACATTGATAGCACCTGTTCTCTAATGATACTGCAGTCATGGCTCTGTTTTTTGTGTGCTATGATAGCACATTATAAGAAAGAGTCATTCAAGTCAAATACAGCCATATTCTAGAGAGAAAATTCGGCTGAGCTTTTACACAGAGTCACATGACATAGGATTCTCTGAGTTAGTTTCTAGACACAAAACCAGTTTGGAACAATTAAACACAGGACATCATTCCAAATGGAATAGGTTACAGGGGTGGATACATCCTTAAAACCCTGTTTCTGCAAGGGCAAGAATTTCTATACAGTATTTTTTGGCAATTCACACACCATAAATACCACTCTTTTGACCCATAAAATAAATCATTTTTATGATCCATTACTCTAACACATTCTCAGGTATTGACTGTATATTATAGTAACAAAGATACTTAAATAGCTTACTCTGTATTGTGGGCTTCTTAATAAAATCATTTAAGTGGTAACTAGCATCCTCTGGACACTTTCTTCTTAACCATTCTTGGTGGGGGGAGGTAGAGTAAAACTGACCAATGCACACACAAATTATAGACAATTTAAAATTAAATTTTAGTTATAGACAATTAACATTGGCACAAAACATAAAAGTAAAACAACATGAGAACACAAAACTGAAATGCCAAATAAAGTGTAAAATGTTTTTTTTGTAACTTGGCTAACAATAGTAACTGTAGTTGGACATCACCAAATTATATCAGCAATGTATGGTACACTGCTTTCAGTATGCTATCTAATTATGATATGCCCTGGATCATTACAGTCTATTAGGTGTTACTGCCTAATTCACTCTGTAGGTCCATGACTGTGATATAGATTCCAAAATATACCTGATATTAAACTCCAACGTTTGACAGCTGAGTAGATTGGTCTAAACAATTAATTTTTTAAATATTTGTAGTGAAAAAGTGAAGTCAGGAACTGAGCCAGAAGAAGGAAGTATGCATGTGTGTGAGACATTGTGTGTGTGTGTGAGTAAATGTGTGTGAATGTGTGTGTGTGTGCCTTTATTTTCATAACAGAAGAAAAATTTCTGGGCAACAGACATTGGAAATACTAAATTTCTAAGGTCATGCATGAGGACAGAAGAGAACACAGCTTTAAGGAATAAGAACGCTATGAGAAAAGAAAACTTTTTAAATGTCAAAATACCAAAAAGTTAAAATATCAAAGTGCTGCTTCAAGCTACTTGGAATGTATATAAACCTAGGACAATAAATGCACAGCACATAGTGTTAGAAATGGTTTTCTGATAATAATTACTCCCCACACAGGATGGCAGGTGCAGTTTAGTTCACAAAACAGTAGTGACTGTCTTCTGTGTGATTCATGTCATTAAAATGTTGCCTGTGCTTAGAGGTCCCCAACAGAACTAACCATGGAATGATCAAATTTAAGACTTTTATGTGAATAAAAAGCTAAGTCATCAACCACAACAGACAGAGCAGCCTATGTTGTGACTGAGTATCAGAAACTAGCATCTGGGCAAGTCATTTTAAATCCACCACAGGTTTTCACTCTCCCAGCACTGTAGCACGCTAAAGAGAAAGACAGTACAAGAAACACATAATCACAGCCTCTTTGACATAGACGGAAGGGTCATGTGAGTCCAATCTCCACCTCAATGAGCATCCTTAAAAAATCATCATCAGTCTCTCCTTAAATGAGTCCCTCAGCAGGGAGTGTGTCGTGGAGAATGTTCCTTTATTTGCAAAGTTATTGGTCTCTAAAAGTCCTTTATGATTTGCAGTAAAAATGTACCCACTCATTTTTCCTAGTTCTGCATTCTGAAAACATACAAAATACAACTCTCTCTTCCAAATGAAAGTTCTTCAGATATTTTAAGATGCAATAATATCTCTGATTTGTCTTTTCCTCATAAGGCCAAGACTTCAAAGTTTCCTTAGCTGGTGCCTCACATGAACCCTTCAAATATTGGGAAAATTCATTTGAAGAGTATTAGTTTTTCAATCTTCTCTTTCTGTTTGGCCTGTCCAATGGGATGTGAAGCGCCATCTGTGGAATGACCAACAGAGTCATGATCAGAGAATACGTTCTCCACACCCGAACACTGCACTGCTGTAAATGAGAGTGAGTGGGCCTATTCTCAGAGCTGTATGAGTGCCTCTGTTGCTTACTTTCACCAGGCACATCACACACCTGTTTCTACAGAGTGTGTAGCCAAACAAAAATCTCCTATTTGTAATCTAGATGTCCACTCATCCTGCAAGTATGATATTTATTTCTGAAAATCAAAATGCAAAATTTTTACCTCTCACCCTCCTGTATACGTTTTTTGATTTCTGTTTATTGTTTACAACTCTTTACGCCTTCACAGTCAAGACATACTGAATTTCATCACACATGCACCTACATTATTCTCTCCTCTGCTTCAAGGTTTTTGCATTGACTGGTTTTCTCTTCCTGAAAGACCCTTTCCAGTCCTACACTGCCTTAGTCAGCTAGGGCCACCGTTAAAAAAGAAAAGAAAAAAAAAAAGCAAAAACAAAAATGCATAACCTCATTGTCTGAAACAATTTGCATTTATTTCTTACAGTTCTGGAGGCCTGAAGTCCAAGATCAGGATGCCAGCAGTATCAGGTTCTTAGTGAGGGCCCTCTTTCTGCCTTACAGACAGCCATTATTGCTGCATCCTCACATGAAGGAAAGAGAGCTCTCTGGCCTCTTCTTATAAAGGCACTAATCCTATTTATGAAGGCTCCAACCTCATGACTTAACTCCAAAAGGTTCACCTCCTTGGGATGAGGGTTTCAACATATGAATTCTTCAGGGGACACACACGTTCAGTTTATTATGTATAAATACACCCACACTCACTCTTCTTAATTCCTTTTAACTGGCTCACTAATGTTTGCAGACTTTTCACTTCTGACTTTAAAGATCTTCCTGGAGGTCCCCAGTGAACAGTCAATTATATGCTATCTATACACTGAAGTGCTCCTTGTTAACACTCAGTATTCTCACTAAACAGCCAGTACTGGTCTCCCATGTTAACTAGAGCATTCTGAGAATGCACATGCCATGTTTGCCTTCTCCCTGCTGCAGGCCAGGCATGAAGCAGAGGGCCTGGCATCTAGCAGGTGCTCCGTGTGCATCTATTGAGTGAGGGAGTCATCGTAGAATCTGGATTCTACTATGCAGTGAGTCAGCAACCTCTATCTGTTGTCAGTCATCTTTCTCTTTGATATCCATTAAGGTAATGAACAACGTAAAATAGGAAAGGGCCAAGGGTGTCCTACATTAATCTATGCCTTTTAGCTAATATTTTCTACATTTCAGATAATATTTTGCTATGCTATGAATTCTTCTATTTGTATTGCTTTCTCCAAATTATACTATAACACATTTTGATTAAGAGCATGATAAAATCAAAATATATCCACACCATTTTCCTATTTGAAAGACCATGACAATACTTTGACACAACTTCTTAGTGAGTCTGTGTGATGGAGTACAGTGGACAAAATAGAAACTTCAAGACAAGTCAGATCATTGTTAGCTGGTGGGTGTTCAGATTAGTATCATCAGTAAAGTAAAAATACTAATACACCCATATCATAGATTTTTTGACAATGAAATAAAATATGTTAGTAGCTAACATATTTCCATAAACTTGTTGCCTGGTCTCAGTATTCAGAAAACAATTTGTCTAACAATATACTCTGAAATTTTACAAAGGATCAATAGTAAGATTACCATCATATCATTCCCAAACCAACCATTTAAAAATGAAAACAAAATTAAAACTTTTATTCTTCTCTAGACCTTAACCCCTCTCCCACTTTTTGATTCCATCAGAGATTACAAAAATAAAGTAGATACAAAACTACTTCAGTAAGTTTTAGAAGTTCAAAAAATAATTTTTTCTTAATATATGCCAGGAGTTGGCAAACTTTCTCTACAAAGGGCCATATAATAAATGTTTTCAGCTCTGCAGATTCTACCATCTTTGTCTCAGCTAATCAACTCTGCCTGCAGCACAAAAGCAGATATGGACAATATATACATTAATGAGAGTGGCTGTGTGCCAATAAAACTTTATTTAAAAAAATAGGCACCTGGCTGGATTTGGCCCACAGGTCTTAGTTTGCCAACCACTTGTCCATGACTTAGTGGTAATTTGCACGTATATTTTTCTGTCTATGCATATGCTACACTTTTACATTTGAAAAGTGATATATTTGTCGTAAAAGAGAAGAAATATATAAATGATACATTTTTACCTTTATTCTTATAATTCTGATTATATTGCCACATCTTTTATTTGTTCATCTTATAACTACTCCTAAGACTTCAAACACACTTCATTGCTTTTAGAATTTTTTGAAACTCCCACTCTGTGCCTTAGACAGCCCAAGGCTATACTTTAGGTTTCCCAGTAGTACACAATACTTTTCAACATTTCTTTCTATTATTTCTTTCCTTCACAATTTGAGCTTGTAATATAGTGTCAATAATTTCTTCCGATGGCTCACTTTTTTCTTCCTAATTGGAATTGTTCTTAACTGCAGAGTTAATTATAATTATATTTTAGAAACCCTCAATATTCTTTAGCTGTATTCATTTTTAGAGTTTATAATCATAATACTTTACCTAAAGCCATAAAGAAAAAAATATATAAAACATATTGAAAGTGTTAAATGAAAGTGAGCAAGTCATAAGTGTGTTGTTCAATCAGTTTTCACCAAGTCAGCATACTGTATAACTGTCTCCAAGTCAAAAAGTCTGAGTCGGCAATAGAAAAACTCCCAGTCAATACATACCTCAAAAGTAAACATTGTCTTTACTTCCAATACCACAGACTGGATTTACTTACTATTGTGCTTTGTATAATTAAAATAATACACTACATACTGTCTTCTCTTTTTCAGCCTTATATCTGTAAGAGTCATTCACAATGTTAGACATAGCAGTAATTCCTTCATTCTTATTGTGGCATTTGGGTATTTTTTTTCTTTTAAATACAACACAGACTATTGATCCTGTTTAATGTTGATAATGGGCATTCATATGGTTTCCAGGTTGTGGTTATTGTAAACAGGGCTGTGAAAATTCTTGTGCCTTTCTTTTAGTAAACATATACATGAATTCTGTTGTGTTATACCTAGGAGAGGAATTGCTGGGTAATCGGTTATGCCTATGTTCAGCTTTAATAGCTACAGCCAACCTTTTTTCCAAAGTGACTGTACCAATTCACATACGCATCTGCAGTGAATGACAGTTCTAGCCTCTCCACATCCTCACCCCAAATTTGTATTATCATTATTATTAATTTGGAAAACATTCATGAATGTTTAATCTCATCCCAACAGGGTAGTTTCTATTTTTTCTTTTCTTTTTATTGCTTTCTTTCTTTCTCTCTCTCTCTGTCTCTCTCTCTCTCTCTCTCTCTCTCTCTCTCTCGCTCTCTCTCGCTCTTTCTCTCTTTCTCTCTTTCTCTCCCTTCCTTCCTTCCTTCCTTCCTTCCTTCCTTACCAGCTTTCTGATACTGTATTTGATTTATTTCCACCCCTGAAAGTGATTTTTCACCTGACTCCTTTTGAATGACTGCTTAGGAGAAGACAGGTGCATGTTCTTCAAGCTCTTATCCCTGTGTTCTAGCTGGAAAGCTAGTGTGCTTTTGCAGTATGCATTGTAGGTATCACCTTAGGTAAAGAACCCATTAGACAGCTCATTATGTTTCTATACTTTCTGATTAATACTATCTCTTGGTTTAATCCACTAATGAGCCACTATTCCGGGTCACAGTCACACACAGTTACCAACAGATAAAATTCAGTCCACCCAGATTTAAGCAAGTACAAGCTTTTGTGACATACAGTGAATAATTTTGCTTCTCAGAGCTTCAATTTCCTCACCTGTAAAATAAAAATCATAATGATATCTCATAGTATCTGGGGGAATATAACATATATTAAGCATCTTACATGGCATCCAGTGTTTTTATATCTACTAAATAAATAGTAGCTATTTGCACTGTTATTACATCTAACTTTTCTCAGTGCCTATGTGTACTTCTCGTTATTGACAATGTGGGAAAGATTTCAAGGCCTGACTCAAAGTTTTGAAACATATGTACTTTTGTGTTTACTAAAATCTTGGCAGTCCCTGGGCAGGAGCAGTTAATTTTGTTTCTCTCTTCCACAGAACCAAATCTAGACTCTCTCTTTCTCAATAGCATTCTCTCTTCCAAATGCTATCCATAGGCTGTTCATTCCTCCACTTTTGCTGCTAAATACACATATGATTTTTTGTTCATCATTTGGGATACATGGCGAAGAGGGCAAATCTATCTACAAAATTTTCCACAGTCCTTCTAAAAAATATATCATATCACTCAGCAGTATATAATGGGCCACACAGTCAGAAACATTTACTTTTTTAGGGTTCTTCTCTACCTCTTTTTCCATGAAAAACACTGGAACTCAGGAAATCAAAGCACATATGGCATTCCCAGCTCTGTAAAGCTTACAGCTTCCTAGTCGTTCCAATGAAACAAGCAGAGTCCTCGAGCTTGACTTCAGACTATCAGCATTAAGTGCAGCACATGCTGAGTAACCACCTATTTGGCATTTAATTCACATACAACCTTAGGAAATTGCTTAAGTTTTTTAAGCTGTGATAGTTCAGAGACGGAGACAGTAAACCATTTATACATCTCTTTATGTTCCTACACTCCTTAACATAGGCATAAACTACTCAGCAAATATGTGTTGTGGATTATGTGATGAATTGTTTAGTAAAATGAAAGACATAACACATCTTCATGCACAAAACATATTATGCCTCAATAATGTGTCTTTGAGTTTAGCTAATATTCTCCACTCAGAAAATTGTCTCAATGTATTTTTGCTCATCTGAAGCAACATTGCTTTCATATTTTCATTGAAGAACAACAGCCTGGTATCTACATGGAAATATTTTTCTAACATATACTGAATTATTGCTAACATTTATTGAGTACATTTTATGGGTTACACTCCCTTTTGTTTTTCATGTGCATTTGCTCATTAATCCTCTCAAATGCTCTGTGAATTATTATTTTACAAATAAAGACATTAAGTAACTTATCAAACATCATTCTGGTATCTATTGGCAAACGCAGAGATCTGGTTACAGAGCCTGTGATCTTGACTACCTTGCTATGCTGCTTCCCCATTTGAATATATCAAATACACAGTGTCCTCCTTTTAAAAAGGAATCTTCTTCACATTGCTAAAATATTTTTAATAATATTTCTGCATGTTATCCACACAATAGCAGGCTTTTTGAATAACAAGAAAACTGTACCAACCGCTCATGGCACCTCCCATCCCCAGGATGCCTGCCCGTGTGGGGGGCGGTATGGGGGGGCCACTGCTGCTGCTGGAGGCTGCTGCTGCTAGTGCCCCCGGGACCCTCTGCAAGGCCACTGCCACTGCTGGACTTGTAAGCTGCTTCCACTGAAGAAGCTGAGAACTAAACTTATGTCATCTGCCAACAGCTCCTGGAATCTTTCCCAATTACCTAGCATGGACCTGCATGTGAGGGGACTGGCGACCCAGTCTGTACAGTGGGGTTGGATGGAAACTTAGTATAACTAAAATAATGAAACCTTTTGGCTTTAGTTATGATTTGCCTTACTTTACACTACGCATACAAAATTAAGTGCCAAATAAGGAACATAGGCAACATGTACTTTGAGAATCATACTGTGCAAGTGCTTTTTCCTTATATAGGGACATAAGAGCATTGCTTATTTAGGAAGCAGAAAAAAAAAAAAAAAAACACTTAATATGTGCAAAGACTACTCAAAGGTCTACTTTGTCCTTAGTGTTATTAAAGGGACACACAGATGAGATCTTGAACAATCAAGCTGATGGTCAATTTTGAATTTGTTGTAAACCCCTACAATTCTATGACTCACCTTCTTCCTTCCTAATGTGTTCAAGGATAAAGTTAAATGATCTATGACTAATGCTGACATAAAGTCTCAGCAGCTATTTAGTTATTTGGGTGTTTCTTACCATGTTTCTTATCATCCCACTTCACTCTCATTCTCAACTACCAACTATTACTTTAAGTCTTTATGCTTCACCATAAGAGAAACACAGCGAACTGGAAAAAAAAAAATTCATGGAGTTTTCTTCTGACCTCCAGATGGTCAATGAAATCCATCATCTCCAAGTGAGAAATCCAGAAAATCAATGGATACATGCTGCTAAATAGCTGTTTAACATTGCCCCTACAGAATGACATTAAATTCATGTAAAAAGTTGTACATAATTTACGTTGTTCAATCAGAATTTTAAAAGTTTTCTTTCCATCAGAGTTTACATTCTTGAATCCCTATTGAAAACAATCCTAAATTATAACAGCAACAGCTACATAAGAAAACAACATATGGCATGATGTTTGTACTTTATGGCATATTAGTTTTAGTGTGTTATTTTAATAGCATATCCTAGTTAGGTTTCAAAAACTAACTTTCATAGTGTTCTTTGCAAAGAGCAAATCTGAAGGCACTCCGGATATCTGAATTATGTTATGCTAAACACGATAGTTCTTGATGAATTAAAATGCCACAGAGAAAGTCAATAAAGGTATCTAGAAACCAAACCATGTAACAAATAAGGAAAGAACTAAGGATAGGTCTGTTTAGTCTGGAAAAAAGGAAACAGATGGGAGCAATAAGAGTTTTCTTTGAGCATGTGAATGTCATTTCCATTAATTTGACTCCACGTTTAAATTATAATCCTCTATGAGGCTCATGCTCCCCTTTTCTGTTAGGCTTTCATGCTCCTGTCTGAATTGGGATAGCTGCTCTACCCTGAATTAGGTCTTCCCTAGATAACTCATTTTAACTCTGCATTATAACGATAAAACACTGTCATCTGCCTTACCACAGCACCTGTTATATTGACAGATTACATTTTCTAAGTTTATTCAAAACATGCTATGATATATAAAATGCAAAGTCATCAATACTGACACAATCCTGCTGAGATTCACCATTAAAACTTTCCTTGTCTTTTTTTTAACAAAAATGTTTTCAGAATAAGTTAATGTGTTCTAAGTGATTTAACAAAAAGAAAAAATAAAATCTATATTATCAATTAAAGTATTATCCATGAAGAGTTAACAGTAATGAAATCATGACATCCTATAAAATGACAGGATTATGCAGAGTTTTAATTAGCTACCAAACTGTACTTAATTTTACTTAAAAATAAGTAACAGAAACATAGATGGGAAACAAAAGAAATTACATTCTGCTTCAGAACTCTAATGTTAAATATGATTTGTTCAGAAAATAAACAGATATAAAAGATTTAAAGTACCCTTAAAATATTAGTTGATATGTTTGATATTACTTTCATATTGACATATGAAATTGCCAGCAGTCAACCATTTTCTCCTTAAAAAAATATCAATTTCAATTTTATAAATTCCAACATAAATAAAAGTTATTGTCTTGAAAATTTACATAAGGGATTTGCCCTTTTTTTATTTTTCAGAAAACATGTCTTTAAAAATATTAGCGTTCTGTTTAAATTCAGAAAATGAAAGATTTCAAGTATAAAGGACTTTAAAATTGTTCTGAAAGTAGAGACTAAAATATTACAATGCTCATCACATAATAACCACTAAATAAATATGAATCTATATAAAGAGAAAAAGAGAAATTATGATTTTAGTTTACTGGATTAAGAAATTAAGATTCTAGTTTACAGGGATAGGATTATGTAAATGAAATGCTACCACACTTCTACTGTTCAGTTTCCAGAGCAATCTCATTTAACCTCTCTCCTACCTCCCTTGTGTAGAAGGCCATCACAGGAAATTTTCCATTATAATTGGCAGAACAAATATAATTGGATCTTCTTATAATTTTAGTTTTAGTTAAAATTAATAATGAGTTGATGGACTTCTGGTTTTCAGTTAGGATACAAAAAACAAGGACTGTCACTCCTACCAAATGACAAGAAGAAGATAAATAATCAAGAAAAATCACAACCTTTCTTGAACTCATCTGAGAGTTGGATCACAGTCTAACAAACTAAAAACTAAACTCTAAAGAAAGTGTCTCCCAGGAGAGGAAGGACTTGATCTCTGACCTGTAGCAGAGGAACACTGTAAAAACAGGTGAGAAGAATTCATCTAAGAAACTCAGTAATTGTTGAATGAGAAGATGTGCTACTGTGAGAGCACAGAGCCCATGGCAGGCAAAAAAAAAAAAAAAAAAAGGAAGTTACCTTCTCTTGAATCTCTCTAGGAATCTCCACTCTGAATTTTTCAGAAAACAAAACAAAACAAGATTTAAAAAAAAAAAAAAAAAAAAGCAAGATCAATAATTCAGCCTTGAAAGAGGAAAGAGGCTGCAGAGGAAAAGGCAGAAAGTCCTCCAGTCTTTATTCAACTCTGTATAACAAAAGCCATAAGCCAGTGGGAGAAAGAGTCACAAATCTAGTTGCTCCAGCAAAAGGACAAAATCTATTGTAGCTCTTGGAAGGAAAAATAATCAAAACTAAAACAAAATGAAAAAGCCTTCCATACCTAGGGTCAGGAAAATGTCCTGCTCTCAGACCGTCAGAAGGCTTCTACTGCTGGGTGGAAAAAGGAAACTTGCTCTCCTACAAATTCTGCCAAAGGCACAAGGTAATATTTGGCTAAGTTAGATGCAAGGGCAGGGGCACTGAAAAAGCCTCACTCCAGCACCCAGGAACATGAGACCTGCCCAAGACTGAGGTACAACCAGAACAGCAGAGAAGTCCCTACCCTCCACCTCTGGTACCTGAATGTCAATAAAATCATTTGCCCTACATGGTAAAATAAAGGCTCTTTATCATTAATGTCGTTTAGTTGAATCCAGCATAGACATTATTATTTATTGAAATATATGTGGAAGGAAAGACATATCATTATGGATCAATTCAGATTTTACAATTTAATTGAATCCTAAAAAGATTCTTGTACTTGGCTACAAAATTATTTTAAATTGTTTAGGTTACAATGAAGAAATTTTATTTTTACTCAGTCAATCCTGATGAATTTTTCCACTCCTACCCTAAATTCTGATTAGGGTAATAACATTTATCCTAACTTTGAAATTATTTTTGACTTTCCAGCTATACACCAAATTCTACTTTGCATCTTATTTCTTTCAGAAGTAGAGTTTTCAAATAATTATGAATAATCTCTGCTTTACTTGGTGATACACTCAATGAAATGTCAAGAGCACACTTGGTCATATCTCTTCTTAATTTCTCCTAAGGGAAAGCCTTCTTAAAGTCAACTAATACAAATTGAACCTTATGCTGCACATTTACTTGTGATGTTTGCATATTTTTTAATCCTCTCTGTAATATGATCCATAAGAAGGAATCAGGAGTCCTTCCAGAAATAAGAAACAGACAAAAAGCATGCATATCCAGACAGCCAAAAGTCCTCAACTGTTTCTGTTTACCATTCTGGTTTTTTTTTTATGTTCCCATTATTCTCTGTCTAAGTTACTTTAATAATCCCCTTTCTATTGCTATATTTCTGAAATTTAATTTAATATCATTACAGCTGTAGGCTTTTTAATCTAAATAATGTCTAAAGATGAATTTTTATTTTTCCTGTTATGGAATCTACACTGCTTTTCATTTTGGACTTGAGATTGGTCTTAAAAATATATGGAATAGAAAAACATCCAGCACCTCTGTATTTGGAAATAAGTTTATTCTGGTCAATTACAAGTAAACACTTGCTAAGTACTGTGCAAGGAAATTTTTATGTTATCTTTATCCAGTAATTTTCTCTTGATTTATAATCCCCAAACCCTGTATATTTCCAAAAAAATTATTATTATAAAATCTTTAGTAAGTATAAATTATTAAAATTGAAAAATATCAAAAATAATAATTTTTCTTCAGTCTTTTACAGCATTAGTGTATCTTCATGGTTAAATCTCAGTGTTCAAACTATTTACCCGACAAAGTTTACAGCAGATAAATCAAGAGGTACATTTTTGATATCTTTATTATAAAATTTACCTATTTTTATAGCTATCTTACATTCTTGTCGTAAAAAAATTTTAGACAATGTTTAATAATCATGATTTTACTAAAAGTTAAGTGCTCAGTTTTACTATGGGTGTGGTTTTAACAACAGGAAAATGTTAAGAAGTTTAAAATAAAAAGCAGAATGTACAAGTTTAATTGACTAGGCAAACAAGTCTTAAAGGATTAACTAATTTTACTTTTCACTAAACATTTCTAATAGAAAACTGAAAGGAAATAGGAATGAGCCTTTAGGAATACTGATTTGCATTTTATTTACATAGCACATTGCAGTACCTTAAAGGCTTATAGAGGAAGTTAATAAATAAGTGAATAAAAGTGTTCAAAGGTGCTTTATTGGTACAGAATTATTCTGGGTTAACTCTACCCTAAATCTTTTCAAAACACTCTGAATACCACCAGAAACTCTAAAGTCTCCCACAGCAACTTGCTCTAACTCTAATTAGAATATACCCCTGAGATTTACTTTAATATGATTCTTTTTTTTTCTTTTTCTTTTTTTTTGTCTTTTTGTGACTGGCCGCACCGCCGCTCAGCCAGTGAGCGCACCGGCCATCCTTATATAGGATCCGAACCCGCGGTGGGAGTACTGCCGCGCTCCCAGCGCCGCACTCTCCCGAGTGCACCACGGCGTCGGCCCTTTAATATGATTCTTCATGGTCATTTGGCAGACAATGATATGGCCTTGTATGATCATGCCTTAATAATAAAATTCCATCAAAGGTGTGGTCTGAGTGTATTCCTTCCAATTACAAACTCGTCACTCTAAACCCCTGAGTCTCTAAGTAGAGATCTAAGATATCACTTTCCCTTCTGAACCAATTGATAGCTTTGAACATATAAAAATTCTTTGAAGAATGTATTTTATGTGTTCTCCTTATCCTGTGGAAAGAGCTCTGTGTCTCAGTTTAATGGCTATCACTCAAAATAAAATCTGCTAATTTAATCTCCATGATATATTATATATTTTTTTCATGTATTTGGAAGTTTTTAAATAATTATAAACATTGAATTGGATAGATCAGAAGTGCATTTTTGATATCTTTATTGTAAAATCTATCTACGAGACTATCCAAAAATCTTCTTTTAAAGAAATGATTAAAATTGCAATGTTGACACTCTCATTAAATGAGCAATGGCAATCAATTTGATTTTTGAAATTTAAACCTCTGAGTAATGGCTTATGCTATATTGTAGTCTCACAAAGTTATCAAATTATCTTTTCCATCATGAAGCACAGTGAAAGATACCCATATAGCATATGTTCACTGTCTATAAACAGTTGGGATTCCAAAACATATCCAGTCAGGATTCCTTCCTGCGCTTGGTTTAAGATAAAATTGAATTCTCTAAATCCACGATGAAAACAAATTTGGAAAGCTCAATCACCAGTACGAGACTTTTCATTATATTTTCAAGTTTCCGGCTCAGCTGATTCAACTTAACATTAGGAATATTTAAGAGTAAAATTATGAGTTATAATATAAATTATTTTTATTATAATAATTATGTTATAACAGAAATATGTAAATTCATAAATTATGTAATTACATAGTATAGTATTTAAGATTAGCAAAACTACTGATGTATAGCCACAAATAAATGAGAAAATAAGCAATTTTTGTCTTCAATGTATTTTCAGTCATATAAAAATAAAATTCTTAAAGTATTATAGGAAATAAACCTTTGATCCTAAAAGAAACACAACTGGAGTCAAATATACTAGATAGTTGAAGCACCTTGCTTAATAACTGCAGTTTCTTGTTTGGAACTTTATACAAATGCCATATATTTATATTTTTTATTCATGAGTCCAACTAATTTCTCTCTTTGCTACATTTGACATACATCTATCACTTGAATTTATGCATTTAGTAATTTATTCAGCAAATATTTATTGAACACTTACGTGAAGAGAAAAATAAAAACACGTTAGTTGAGTTGCCTATTGCTAAGGCCAGTGACTGCATTTTCACGTAGAAAGAGTATCAGCAGTCTTTTCAAGCTTATATTATTTCTGACCCAAAGAACTGCCCACCTATCTCTAGAATATATATCTATACTGTATTTTCTTATACTCTGGTTAAAATTATTATCTCCAGAAATGCTAACTCAAAATGAAAACTACTTACACATACAGAGTTCCACAACAAATTTCAGAGGAGAGAACACAAATTATTCTCTGAGAAAAGTAGAAAGGAACACACATCCATAGAATATTATATGGACATATGCAATGTACATTGAAAGTTACATAGCATTATAGAATATTTCTTTGTTTGTGAGGTTGTAACCAGAATCCTGGCCATCCTTAATGTCTTTGTCAAAGCCTTTTTATGTAAGAATCATTTGAAAATAGAGCTTTTATAATGACAAGAGGTTATCCACAGTACCCTGGCCAACATCTCTATCCCGAGAGAGACAGAAACCTAAAACTGGAAAACCCCAAACTGTCAAGAGCCAAAGTATGGCTATTTCTCTCTATTTTCCTCTTTTTTTCTCACTTCCTGATGTATTCCTATCTGCATCTCTGCTTTGTTTCTTTACTTGTCAGTGCACTTGAGAAATGTTTCTTCTGTCTCCAAACTGTCATTATTTCAGTTCAAGAAAAGAGCCCAGTCCAATTTTTGTCAGTATGTAAGATCATGTGATACAAACATGGCTGACAAGGGCCATCAGTGTGGAAAGGGGGAGGAGGCAGTATCGTGTTGAGAGAAGAAGGGATCATCATGGGCTAAGTACCTCTTTAGAAAGGTATCAACGTACATTTTACAGATTTTGAAGAGCTTTTTCACCTTAAAGAGGTATTTCAACATGCCTTTTTCTCTTGTTTAATTCTAACTGGAAGACAAAAAAACATAATGCTACAATAGTTAAGACAATGAATCTTCTGGTATTTAATTTAGGGATTATGTAAATTCAAGTGACTAGCAAGATATAAAACAATACGACAAAATTTTTGCCAAGTGGTCAAAAATTCCAGACAATCTGATAAAAACAATAAATTTATTGAGAAACTTGAAAAAATAGCATATTAAATTAAGATAAAAACAAGGAAAAGATATTGGTAGCAAAATGTTTAAAGCTTATATTATTTAAGCTAATAAGAAAACATTGATTCAATAGTTAAATAAATAATGACATGGAAAATAATTCATGAAGAAGAAAATACAATTGATAAAAATCACAAAAATTTTGCATTTACTACAATTTATCAAACTATTTTCACTCCCAAGGATAAAGAGTCAGTCTGCTGCCCAGTTCTTTGGTCCATGTGTTCACAGAAGTTCTACTCAAAATGAGTCATAAGGACTTGTTACTATTTGATAAGGAAAAAAAGTAGAATTTCTGAAATGTAGTATCTTAAATGTTATTTATACTTTGCTCTTGCCTTACATTATATCTTCATCAAAACAAGATAGAAGTTAGTTCTATTTTGTATTGATCTTTCTAAAAATGTATTGTGTTTTTAGCTTCAGTAACAATAAAATAGCTTTGGCTTTGTACTCACTTTGCAAAAGCAGAACAAATTTATTGGAGTGACATTTTAAAGCACTATGCATTAAACACACACACACACACACACACACAATCATTGTTTAGATTAATTTGCTCTCAATAATGATTGAGCTTTTAACCTTATTATAGCTCACATTGCCCAAAGAATTTTTTATTTTTTTGCTGGGACATAGACAAAGCAAATAAATGAATATCATATTCTGTGTGTTTTGCATGATCACTGCATATATTTATTATTTGTTATCTATGAAATCTGCATGTCCTTCATGTGACCTATTTATACTACATTTTCTCATTTGTGTGTTTTTTTCTTTCTTTTTCTAATGAGAATTTAAGAGGCAAGATGAAGATTGCCAAAATCATTTTAAAAACGTGATCATCGAAGTTCAATCCAGACAAAACTATTTACTATGAGGGCTCAGTCTGAGGATGGGCACTAGAACAGATGCTGAAAATACAAGTGTGATAAGACTCTGCATATAAAAAATCTTAAAATGTAGTAAGGAGAAGACATTCAAATAAAAGTAAAATGTAGTAAAAAACAAACTAGACAATTAAAATACAATATGGTAAGAAGCTAAAAGGAGCTATTAAGCTATGGAGGAAGAGCCCTTTCAAAGAAATGGGAAAAATTTTGTTAGAAGCAAACTTGAACTGAATCTTGTCAAGGACCTCATTTGGATGATCAAATGGTGATTGTTAATATCTTGCCTTATCTTTTAGATTTTGATTTTTAAAGCAAACATCAACTGTTTTTAAGGGAGAAGAATCTGTCAATGACAGTTTAAACTTACTCAGAAACAAGTGCAACATGTTAATCCTGGGTATGTGAGATCTAATGTGCCATTTGATAAATGATTCCTTTTAACCAATAACACTATATAGAGAATATAAACATTAATTTTAAAACTTTTAATATATGACCTAGCTGCACTGGCCATAGTCACACAGTGTTTAAAAATAGGTCAGCATTAAACACTAGCAGAATAATAAAATGAATGATAAACTTTCCAAATAAAAATTCTTCCAAAAGTGAAATTGGGAAAACACTGCATAAGTTGCAAAAAAAAAATCCCATAAAAATATTAATTTTCAAAATATTTGGAAATATGCATTTAAAAAATAAACAAAACAAAAAAGAACTTAACTTGAGGCTTCTGTTTTACCAATGATGGATGTACTGGTCGAAATTTCCATCAACCTTTATCACTGAAAGGTTGAAAATTGATTTGTAAAGTGTCATTTATGTGTCTCATAGCGGGTACTTGCAATGCCTGACTTTGTTTTTAGAGTTATATATTTTTCAAACTAACTATCTAGAACACAATCTCCAAACTCATGTGAGAAAAGCTAACCAAACATTCGCTTGCCAATTATGTATACAATGAAGCAGCAGATTATAAACAGCAAAAATTCTGTAACCAGCAAAAGGAACCAGAAGAGAAAGAATATGAAAAAAAGTGATAAACACATAAAGACCATAAAAGTAGAGCCTAATGTTGATGGTTACAGAGCATCCTTGTTCCACAGACCCATTTAGTAACTAATACTATAATGGAGGGACAAAGTCATCAATAAAATATTCTATATATTCTAATTTTAGGGAGACACGGATGTGCATAATTCACTTAAGATAGATTTAAATTGTAATAGTGAAATGCCTCAAACTGTTTTAAATATAAAGGAGAAATCATATTTACATGAAAAATTTAGTTCTTTATACCATCATAATTTAAAATTTTGAAAAAAATTTATATATAACTATATCCTCATTTTGATTTTTTTGTAATTTGTACTTTAACAAGTTAGCCTTTAACAATTTCTGATGTTTAAATAAAGACATTTTTAAAAATCTTACCATCAAGCTAACTAAAAATTTCTGTCATGTCAAATAATTTTCACTTATGCTCTCTCATTGATATAGTATCAATGAGATCTTTAAACGACTATTTAAAAAGTTGTTTTCATTAGATGACCTACAAAAGTAAATGACTAGTTCTATAAAACTCAATATAATACATCCAGGATGTGTTTCCTGGGCCTAGAATGTGTTGCATTTTCAGGAAAACTTCCATGTTTTCTAATGTACATGTCAACTAATAATTTTGTCCTGTAGTCATTTGTAATCCTTTTCATCTAAGTGTAGTTTTTTCCCCTTTATTTGTTCTATCAATGAAGTTCTTCTCTAAAAATTAAGCTTATTATTACTCATACAAATGCAAGTGAAAATTTTCTATTTTATCAACATTTTCAATAAAGAGCAGAAGCATTCAGTTAGACACCCTGAAAAAATCCTGACCTCTACATCAAGCTTTTCTCCTTGAAATGCAGCGTATCTTAAATGTTATTTGCATTTTGCTTTAGTATTTCATTATATATTCATTAATTTCATTCAAATAAAAAGTCACTTGTGCTTTTTCTTGAGTAATACCCTTTTGCCCTGATCAACTATTTAATATTTATTGCCTTCTTTGAAAAACATTATGAGTTTAATTTCACACACAGAAAATTTAAAAACTATTTTGAAGTCATGGGTGCATGGATCCCAATTTCTCTATTCCCTCCTCCCCCTACTAATAGTTCTATATGACATAGCAATCATGATTTAAGAAAAGAAGGAGGGAAGGAAGAAAAGACAGAAAAAGTAGGAGCCAAATTTCTTATATAAATGGATTCTAAATAATCTACCATTCACTCCACTCTGAAGGAGGTGGAATATGATGCTTCACTCTTAAATGTGGACTGGGTATAGCGACTTTCTTCCTTCTAATACAGTTTGGAGGAAGGGAAGAAAATAACAAATTTACAGTAAGGAACCCTGACAAACATTACTCAGTCAAATATTGAATATAACACCGAAAGTGATGTCATGTCATGTAGATAATATGTACCTCAGATATGTATAAGGATTACATAATACCTCTGTTATCTTCAACCTCAAAGTCTATAGACCCAGTCTAATTATGAGAAAAACATCAGATAAATCTCAATTTAGGCACACTCTACAAGATAACTGAGCAGTAGTCTTCTTAGCTCTTTAGGTTATCAAAAACAAGGAAAATCTGATAAACTGTTTCAGCCAAGAGAAACTGAGGGGGCATAATGAATTAATGTAATGTAGTATCCTGAATGGGACTGAAAGAGTAACAACACATTAGGTAAAATCTAATAAAATTTGGATAAAATATGGACTTTAATAATAATGTATCAATATTGGTTCATGAATTGTGACAAATTCATCAAAGTAAAAGTTAATAACAAGGGAAATGGTGTGGTGTATATAAGATCTCTACATTATACTACTTTTTTGAAATTTAAAATTATTTAAAATAAAAAGTTTATTGATGTTAATTAATTAAAAGTGCATACACTGATATATTCATGATGATAATATGCCCCATGCATAGTCCTACCTATGTCATTACACATTCTAAAGAAAACTACAACATTGATATACTTGTGTATGTCATGTAATCTAACAGTAATTAAAATTCCAGACTTTAAGGTGATCTTATGTAAGAATCACTTGTTTTCTAACTAGAGACCTTAACCATTAAATTTCACTAAGACGTTTTTTATCATGAGTTTTTCTGCCCACCCCCACCCCCCAAAATGATGAGTAGATCAACCTATTCAAGGTAGGTTTTTTTTTTTTTTTTTTGTACAAATTGATGTAATTGTTGTAAGCTACTCACTTTCATATTTTTAATTAGAGGAGATTATGAGCTTTTGAATAAAGCCCAAGTAGGTGATGCTGGTGGAATATATCTATTTATGTCCAGAGTTTATACAATGATCTTGCATTTCAGTTGTAGTTTATTGAATAGATAACGTATTTATATCAGTATCTTACCCTATGATGAATATTGATGATTACTTGGAATGACTATTTTGTTAATGTAGTAAATATACTTGAACTGTAACAATTTACATTGAAATACTCATATTAATATAGTTAACACAACCTATAAGGACATTAGTTATTTTTAAGGTGACTCCAAAGACAATATCATATTTTGATCAAGGTAACTAGATCCAAAATGAGTCCTGTTTTTAGAGCCAAATAAAAAAGAAATGTCTGTGAATGTACTTTCAATTTAAAATACACACACACACACACACACACACACACACACACACACACACACTTGTGTGTGTATATGTACATACATATTTTACTTAGAGATACCACTTCATATAAGATGATAGAAACTGTGTGATCATGTATTTTAATCACAGAAACATCCCAAAGAGAGCCAGCCACCTAACATTTGTCCCACTACTGAGCCTGGAGCTGTTTAAGCCAGACCCAGAAGTATAGTATGTTCTTCTGTATGAAGACTTTTTCAGTTCTCAGTTCTGGCAGTACCTGCAGCAAGTGACTTGCATCCCTTCAAACACCTGTGGCTAGCCTCAGTTCATCTGCATCCCGAGGACTGTTCTGGTTTGCTCAGACTATGGAGCAGCACTGACTGGAGCTAACCAGCCATCTTCTCGCCAGAGGCTGTAACTCTGACTTCTTTAATAAGGTTTGAACTCCTCTTCTAAATTTGTTCTTTCCTGGTTCCTCTCCCTTAGCCCTAAAGTTCTCTTCTGTATAGTTACTCTCCTATCACACATTAATAATCTTCTATTTTAAACTTCCTCTGTTTATTTATTTTTTTTATTTTTTATTTTTTTTATTATCAAATGCTTTTTATTTTTTTATTTTTTTTTTAAATTTATTTTGTCGATATACATTGTAGCTGATTATTGCTCCCCATCACCAAAACCTCCCTCCCTTTTCCCTCCCCCCCCCCCCCAGTATTTTCACACAAACTTCCTCTGTTTAAAGAACCATGTGATTTCTGTTTCCTGATTGGACAAAGACAATATTTTTTTTCCATGATGACATGATTAACAATTGGAGAAGGCAATTTATAATAATGTTCAGTAACCAGTGGTATGAAAATCAGCTAAAATTTGTGGGAGGTAATGCTTGTAAACTATATATCAGAAGAACAAATGAATGACTGTAAAACTCAGGAATAATATGCCTATGAATTCATATGCCCTAAATCAAAAATTCTCATGCTGTACAGTGCAAAATATATTTATTATTCATGGAGGCAATTTTAATAAAAGATGCTGAAATAATAACCTTGTTCTTATGGCAGTATTACCTTTCTACCATGAACCCTTCCACAGAGGATGAAGTGAGCTTAGTGACTCTCTATAATCTTGTCTCCTATGCCACACTGGTTTTATTCAAGGTTGTTCTTAGATTATGAAAACCTATAAGATAACAGAAAGTTATGCTCTCTAAAAAATTTAAAATTACAATGATCATGTACGTTTTTATTGAAAAAAAAAAAAAGTCTGTGCCTTGGAACAACTTTCGATGGAAAACTCTCCTTACAGTAAAAATGAAATTTAACTCTGGACACCTGTGCTCATTCAGGCCAATCATGCTGATGTCAGCTGTCTGCTCTGTTGACAGCATCTCCTCAAGATAACCCCACGTGTTGCTTTGCCTCCCACAGATTCGTCACTCCTCCTCCCCTGGGTGATGCAGCCACAAAAGAATACTCAAAGCCCATTTCTTCTGAGCAGTGAGAAGCCACAAAGGGGCTAATCTCCTGGAACTCTTAAGAGAGAGGCATTCCTTCCATTTGGGAAATTAACCATGAATTGGAGTTCTCTTCTCACATTTATTCTACAGACCAGGAACTTACAGGAAGAGAACATAGGTGGCGTTATAGTTTAACAATATAGGCTGATAACATTCAGTAAAACAAACAAGGTGACATTCCATGATGCAATTTGCAAGAGGTTAAGTCAATCCACTAACAAAAGCTTGATCTTAGCAAACATTCTTTCTCCCCACAGAAGCTTCTCAGTATCTTTACATATCAATCAGTAACTTGTCTGTCCTTTAGCCAGCAACCTTGCTGTGTTGCAATTCTTTAACTTACAACAGAGACTATAGCCTGGGAAAAATTTCCTGTCTTTTGCAAGGTCAATATTTTATATGTACTTTTAAGAAGTTAGACTAAACCTGAAACTGCAAGAAACTAGGCCCTGTGAAATACATTTGCTTTTCATATGCTCCACACCTGTGGACGCTCCTGGATAGACAGAGAATGAGCTCATCTTGGTAATATAAAGTGAAAAGACTTCTTGCACTGTCTTATAGACATGTTTCTGATTAGTGACTAAACTTTTTTTTCCAGAGCTCACAGGTGGTTTTAGTTGTGGGGAGGCTCTGGGAGGATGGGGCATCATGATCAGCACTTTTACCATGTTGTTCTAAAAATGAAAGAGGATCTGGATGTAGTTCCTACATTGACAGTTACAGTAAATTTCAAAATCCAAGCAGCAAGGAGTCATTACTTTTGTATAGACATTTTATCTTTACTTCTCACTAATATTCTACAGCAACAGCTGCTAACAAATTCTTATTAAGTTTTTTTCGGTCCCCAAACACTTTACCAAAAATTTAATTATCTGCTTTCAACACTCTTTTAGGCTAATTAGAAGAATTTATATTAAAGAACTCTATAGCGAATACTTTTAGAAAAAATTCTCATACTCGTTAATTTTTTTTACTGTTTTCATTTATTTTTTAATTGTTATGTAATAATTGCACATATTTATGGAGTACAGAGTTATATTTCAATACATATACACACTGTGTGATGTTCAAATTAGGATAATTATCATATCCATCCTCATGACAATTTATCATTTCTTTTTGATGAGAGCATTTGAGCTTCTCTCTTCTAGCCATGTGAAAACATACAGTAAATTATTGTTACTTATAGAGGCCTAGCATTACTATCTAGCTGTAATTTGTATTTGTTAACCAAACTCTCCCTCTTCCCCTTTCCCCCTACCCTTCCAGGCCTCTAGTAACCACAATCTACTTCTATAAGCTCAACCTTTTTTTAACCCCACATATGAGAGAGAACATGCGATATTTATCTTTCTGTGCCTGACTTATTCTACTTATCATAGTTTCTTCCAGGCTTATCCACGTTGCTGAAAATGACAGGATTCATTTTATTTTATGGCTGAATGGTATTCCATTGATCATATAGAGCACACTTTCTTTATTCATTTATCTGTCAATGGACACCTAAGTAGATTCAATATCTTGGCTACTGTGAATAGTCTTAAAATGAACATGGGAGTGCAGATAACTATTTGATATGCTAATTTCCTTGTACCCACCCATATCCCTGATGAACATGATGCAAACATTTTCAACAAAATACTAGCAAACTGAATTCAATAGCACATCAAAAATAATATGCACCATGGCCAAGTGGGACTTAACCCACGGATGCAAGGATGGTTCAACATACACAAATCCGTAAATAAGATACATCACATTAACAAAATGAAGGACAAAGATCAAATAATCATCAAAATTGATGCAGAAATTTTATTATTTTTTTTGTAAACCATATTTATTTAACTGAAGCATACCATGATTTTTAAATGGAAAGTAATTTATTCTAAGACCATTAATAAACTTGGAAACTTCTACTATGTTTTCAACATTAAGTTTATGCTTTTAGGGAAGATGATCTAAACAATTTTTTAAGAACAACATCAAACATCACATGAAATCGAAATCAGGAGTTGCATTTATTTATTTTTTCTGCAATTACTTATTGACTCTCTTTTATATAGCTGATGTTATGGGGTTAGTGCTATGAAAACAAAAATGAACAAAATAAGAATGATTTTTGTTCTCTTGAGGCTTACATTGTCATGAGTGAGGGAAGAACAAGTAAATTCATTAGTAAAGTTGTTTTATTATGCCAGAGTATAAATTTAAAGTACTATTCTAGGGAACAATTTGTCAGTGTTTTGGTAAGCGAGATGCATCAACACACAGTCAACAGAGTGGAATAACTTAGGTGTCCATTAATAGCACATTTCATCAGTAAAATGTGGTCAGACATAGTGGAATACAATGCATCAATCAGATCCAATAAGCTGAAGGCACATACATCACCACAGATCTCTTCTAAAACTATGTTGACTCAAACAATTAGAAAACATTGAAAGTTATAGCACAATACCATTTATGTACTTATGCAAATTTGAATATATGTTTTATGAAAACTACATTTTATATGTACTAATAAAATACCCATAATTATCTACATATCCCAAACATCAGAGTAGGGTCTCTAAAGAATCAAGCATGGAAATAACAGAAGAGATCCAGAGGAAAAAAGAAATAGGAAAACAGAAAAAATTTAACAAATAGACAGGAGAGGAGACTAGTACACAACATTGCTGACAATTTCCCATGGATTGACAAAAATTCTAACTATATGTTCTTTCTGAGATTTCCAAAATGTACAAAGAACAGAATCATGTGATTATATGATTAATTTTTTGAAAAGTAATACAAATGGCTGACCAACAACATCATTTGTAATCAGGGAATAGAATGTAAAGCAAAGATAGGCTACGGGTTTTCTTCTCTGAGGTGCCCAAAATGGCAAAGTTTGCTAATATCCAGTATGGATGAAAATGTAGGAAAACAGAAACTCTGTAAAGTGTTGAAAGAAATATAAAACCAAGCAATATTCTTATAGTAAAGCTATATTCTCAATGACCTAGCTATTTAATATCTAGTAGTATATCATAAAACTAAATATACCAGTATGGTTTTAAAGACAAAAGCTGCATTTCTGCTTCTGGTATGGAAGCATAACTATCTTATATATAGACTCTCCTGATGATAACAGCTGAAAATTTCGGGATAAAGTTAGAAATATTAATTTTTAAAAAACAATATGCTGAACGTTCAGAGGGAAAGAACAGATCTATGGTTACTAGAGCTGGAAAGGGAGAGATAAAGGAGGGTTAGGAAAAAATTGGGCAAGGGACACAAAGAATAATTAAAATCTGTAATAATGAACATGCTGATAATATTGATTTGATCACATATTGTACACAAATATTGATAGTCAACTCTGCACCCCGTAAATATGTATAACCAATTTTTAAAAGAAAAAAGAAAAACACCCAAACAAACAAAAAAAAAGTAACTTCCTGAGAATTCTGTGGTATAAACAAAAAGATGCAGATTTTTGAGGTGAGTCAAAACTTGGATAAGTGATTGCTACTGTGTTTTCTGTATTTTCTTTTTAATGGATTTTCTCAGAGGGCAAGCCAAAGTCATGAAGCTATATGGGAAACTAAAACTGTAATAGAAATCCTGATGTCTATTTGGATGAAAGAAATAGGGAAAGTAGTCTGGGAAATCTTGATGAAGTAGATAACCAGAGAAAATGATTCCCTAATTCTATGAACACCACACACATACATGTGACAGGCTCAAGGAAGCACTGCAATGGCTTAAGGCATTTCATACATCAGGCAGTCCAAACTGGACGTGGTTCAGAAGCTCCCCTGAGGGAACACAACCAGGAGGATTTTACAGGATGAACATGGAAGTAAAGCAAAGAAAATGTTTGGTGGATTATAGATATGAAGTTGCCTTATTTGGTCTATTCCACTTTAATGTTCCTAATGATAGAATCATGTTAGTTGGCTGTTTCTGATTGGTCAAGCCTAAGTTCTGTTTTTCTTTAATATAGGCATTTACAAGTTAAGTTTCACTTATGTTTGCAAATCAAGCATGCATAAGATTATTTATGAGGCCTAACTTAGCTTTATCTGCTCAGAGATTCTTCAGGCCTGGATTCTATTTTAATTTACTTCAACACCATTTATGGTCTCATCTCTCACTTTCTTTACATATGATAGTGTTCCTGTTATGACCCCCTAATAGGCCACCCCTATATTCAGCGACTCAAACATTTCTTCCATTGACTTCTTCCCTTCAAATTTCTCAGCAACTTGTTGGCTCTCTGGCCACACTTTGCCACAGATGTTAAGTTACCAGTCCCCCTTGTGCTCCTTGCAACAGAAATCTTTAGAAGATAATTCTGGGAGCACTTTCCTAAAAAGTTACCTCTATTGAAGCCAAAGAATTACACCTGTTATAGTCTGACCCCTCTGACAGGGCAGGCCCTTCCCACCAGGAACCTCCACTTTAAAATTTTATTAATACATTTCAAAATAAAATAATAATAATTTTTCTGTTAAAACCGTATTAAATTTACTAGTTGCAACAAATAGATAATACTTTATTATATGTTTGTAGTCTAGCAAAGGAAAACATAAAAACTCCATTAGACTTTTATGAAATATTAGGAATTACTACTAGGTTCCAAAGGCAATATTCTTTATAGGGTATGTGAGAATCACAATCTTGGCTTCTTTCAGTTGAGAACTACTTTCTCGTTGGAATTTAAATCAATTAACCACAAATAATAAATTAGCCAACAAGTTTCCCAAATATGTTCCTGTGTATGGGATCATATTTTGTTTTATGTATATTTATACTTTTTTCATTAACTGAGATTTATTATGATGGGAAGCTAGTTCCCATTCATTCTTTGCCCAAAACATAGCATCAGCAACTTTTGCAGGGAAAAAATACTAAGTAATTTTGACCAAATATCATCTGGCATAACATTCAATTAATAAAGTATTATAATCATTTCAAGAAAGAGCAGGAAGTAGGGTCACTAATACTCTAAAATCTCTGCGAGATGATTTCAATCTTGGTGATTCTTTTATTGTAGTCAAATAGAAAATAGTCTTTATTCATGAACATTCATCTGTCACTAGCAATAATTACTTTTTTATTAATAATTTAAGTTTATTATTTATTAAATGAGAAAAAACAGACCAATGTCACAGCAAGTAACAGACCATGCTGTCAGCCTTTTTTGTGCTATTACACGAATCACGTACTTGATGCAAAAAACATGCTCTATAGTAATTTTAGAGGTAAAATTTAATACAGATCTGAGGAATCACTAATAAATATCCCTCCCCTAAAAAAAATTCACACAGAAATAATTTCAGGAAGTGGAAAGTCCACTGCTTTTAAAAACCTACAAAGCAGCTTTTACAAACTCTTGAAAAACCCTAATCCATAGATGCAATGTTTCTTTGTCCTATCACCCATCTTTTATATCATTGCTTCATTCTATTTTTTATTTCATTTTAACACACACAGTACTTTCATTTAAGGAGCTGTATTTTAATTTTTTTCCACTCAAATGATTCTAGTTCATCTGTCATTTTGCTTGAGAAGACAAATTCCTAAATTAATAGACTGGTTTTTTGAATGACTATTAATTTTGTCCATTGCTAGGAACTGTAGAAGATACAGAAATTGCATTTAATGTAATATCTGACTTTGAGAAATTAACACTTTAGAAGGATAATATGTATACATATAAAGTAATGTGGGATTTTTAAACAAAAACAGCAAACAAAAACCTGTACTATTTATTGCAATCAGATTCCAAATATATATTAAATAAAATAATCTCTATGAGGAGACAAAAAGGTGAGAAAAAAACATGTTTTGAATTATCAACACAGACTACTTGGAGCAGTTATAAATGGAAATAGCCCTTCAGTAACCAGTAAATTAGGTATCAGTGAAGAGAAAAAAAAAAAAAGGTTATATGTGTGAGAAGAAAGCAGAGATACACTTGCAGTTGTGTAGAGATGAGTAGTAATTTACTTGAATTTCTAAATTAGCATCTCTAGAATGTTACCAAATAATTGGAAGTGCAGTAGCTTCAGAAAAAAGGGATTTAATATGACAGGAATAAAAAAAGTTTGAGGTTGATCACACAGGAAATGAGAGCTAATAGCAGGTTCTTAAATAAGAAAGTCACTCGTCTACCACCAGGTTTTTGGCATCACTTTATAGATTTCATCTTAAATAATTTTCACGTAACTAAAATTCAACCTTAGCTTTTATTAAGTTCTGGTTATGAAAAATACTCCCAAAAGGAAAATTAATTTTTTTCTTCAAATATTCTTTCAGAAATATCTATATCAAGCATACTTGAATAAAATGAAAGATGGGAAGTTCTATGCCAATTAATTCAGGACATAATCTTGTAAAGAAAGTTAAAGTTCGAAAATTATATAATGAGATACAGGATATCGTTTTTTTAAAAAATTGACCAAAAAACTGAAAAAGTATATATGTGAATGACAAGAAGTAGAAGTAGAAGCAAAATAAACAAAATGTATCATTTTCAGGGGTTTCTTAAAGGGGAAGAACAGTTTCCTTCCAAAGAGCTGTATAAACAATGTAATAGATATATATTATTCTCAATTACTTTAGACATTACCATTGTGCCTCTATTGTTAATGGTGCTACAATAAACATGGGGGTGCAGATATCTCTTCAGCATATTGATTTCCTTTTCTTGAAATAAATACCCAGTAGTAGGATTGCTGGATCATATGGCAATTTTATGAAGATCCTCCATAAAGTTTTCCATATTGGCTGTACTAATATACATTCCTACCAACGTTGCGTAAAAGTTTCTTTTCTCTACATCTTTGTCAACTTTTTTTTTTTTGTCATTTTGATAATAGCCATTCTAACTGGAGTGAGACAATGTATCATTGTGGTTTTAACTTGCATTTTCCTGACAATAGTGATGTTGAACATTTATTTCTTATAATATTTGGCCATTTGTATGTTTTCTTTTGAGGAATGCCCATTCAGCTCATATGACAATTTTTTGATAGTTTTTCTTTTTATCTTTTCTCCTTCTTCTTCTTCTTCTTCTCCTCCTCCTCCTCCTCCTCCTCCTCCTCCTCCTCCTCCTCCTCCTCCTCCTCCTCCTCCTCCTCCTCCTCCTCCTCCTCCTCCTCCTCCTCCTCCTCCTCCTCCTCCTCCTCCTCCTCCTCCTCCTCCTCCTCCTCCTCCTCCTCCTCCTCCTCCTCCTCCTCCTCCTCCTCCTCCTCCTCTTCTTCTTCTTCTTCACCTTTTGAGTTGTTTGGGTTCCTTTTATATTCTGAATGTTAATCCTGTGTTGAATGAATAATTTACAAATATTGTCTTTGATTCTGCAGGTTGTCTCTTCACTCTGATGATTGTGATCTTTACTTGCAGATGCTTTTTAGTTTGATATAATCCCATTTGTTTATTTTTGCTTTTTTTGCCTGTGCTTTTGAAGTCTTATCCATGACATCATTTCTCAGACCAATGTCTTGAAGTACTTCCCCTATGTTTTGTTCTAGTAGTTTTATAGATTCAGGTCTTATATTTAAGTCTTTAATTCATTTTAAGTTGATTTTTGTATATGGTAAAAAATAGGGGCCTAGTTTCATTCTTCCTTCTATGCATATTCATTTTTCCCAGTATGACTTATTGAACAGACTGTCCTTTCCCCAATGTATGTCCTTGGTGCCTTTTTTGAAAATCCATTGGCTGCAAATATATCAATTTATATCTGGGTTCTCTATTCTTTTCTTTTGTTCTAAGTTTCTGTTTTTATTCCCAAACCATGCTTCTTTGGTTACTGTAGCTTTGTAGTATATTTTGGAGTCAATATGATGCCCACAGCCCTGTTCTTTTTGCTCAAAGTTGCTTTGTCCATTCAGGGACTTTTGGTGACTCCATATGAATTTTAGGATTGTTTTTTCTATTTCTGTAAAGATTGTCATTGGCATTTTGATAATGATTGCACTGAATCTATAGATCACTTTGGGTAGTATGGTTATTTTGACAATATTAGTTCTTCCAGTCCATGAACAAGGGATGTCTTTTCATGTTTTTGCATTCTTTTTTCATCATAGAGATCTTTTACCTCTTTGGTTAAATTTATTCCTCGGTACTTTAATTTTTTTTAGCTATTATAAATGAGATTGCTTTCCTGATTTATTTTCAGTTAGTTCATTGTTGGTATATAGAAACACTACTAATTTTTGTATGTTGATTTTCTATCCTGCAACTTTACTGAATTATTTTCTCAATTCTAAGAGATTTGGGGGGTCTTTAAGTTGCTGAAAATTCTGATTATTCTGATAAGATTAATGTTCATAAAGAAATGTGAAATTGAAATGTGCTTTGCAGGGTTTCAATTATATATAAAAAAGATAAGGCAGTCTAGAGTATGAGACCAAAATCAGCAGACAGGATAGTGGAGGCTATTGGACAAGGTCAGGGGAAGATGGGCATAGGTTTTACAGCTTGACAATATAATACCAAAACAATACAATCTTCATATAGTGAAATATAAGGTTAGAAAAAAGGAGTCTGGATCTACGTGTTAAAGTCTTTTGACACCAGGTGGAAGAGTTTCTATGACAATAAGGAACTTCTGATAATGTTTGAGCTTGGGGATGACTTTGTTAAGAAAAAATAAATACTACATAATGGTGAGCATACAATGATCAGTTAGAGAATTGGAACACTATGCAAATCTATGAGATATAAGGAAATAGAAAAAAATGTAGGGCCAATCAGAGATGTTTTACGAACATCTCGTATAACGTGCTATTTCCAAAGGGTAAATAAAGTTTAATCTGGAAGAAAGTGTCAGGCTCTAAAATTATGCTGACAGAGATTAGCAGTAGTAGTTGGTCTCTGAATACTATTGGCTAACAAATTTGGGGGCAGTTTTAAAAGAACAAAATATAGTCCCTTTAATAGTATGGGCTAAAATTACATTCATCTTTCATTATTTTATTATTTTATTTATTTATCATATTTATGAAAAATAAGTGTAATACAAAGGAAACCTCTAATTTTTCTAGTAAATTGTGAGTTTGTAGCTTTAAAAAAATCATGTAACTGCTCTCAGCCTAAAGATAGACTTTGGGCTAGCATATTGCCCTAAGGAACTTTCCAATTCCTAGATCTCTGATTGGAGTTCAGCACTTCAAACTTCTTATACCCTATTAAATATATTAATTGAATCGGGTCAATTTTTTCATGAGAAGACAATATAGGTATGGAAAATAATCTAAAATTAGTATATTCTCATAGTAAATTCAGATGGAAATATTAATTGATTTTTTAAAACAACTAATTTTAAAAACTTTTATAGTATTACAAATGTTATAATGTGTAGACTCAGAAGCACACAAATTTTTAAATGCTTTTCTCATTATGAATTATTCTCTCAAAAATATTTTTATTTTTATTGAAATTCTGAATAGTGAAAATGCTGTAATTTTTATGCTATTTCAGGTACCAAGTATTGTAGCATTAAATCACACCAAGTTTAATAACTTAATTTTCGTGACTTCTAAGAATTATAAAAACAGCAGAATTATAAAAACAATGGTAGCATTTTTGTGATATAGAAAAGTTAATAAATTAGTCTCTTTCTTCAAAGATGATTTACCTATCAATCAGCTCAACTATTTTTCTTAAATCACATTTCCTATGGTAGCTATTTAAACTATAGGCAAAGTTATACACCGTGATTAAGTGGTATTCATCCTAGAGATACAAGGATGGTTCAACATATGCAAGTCTATAAATGTGCTACACCACATCAACGAAATCAAGGACAAAAAGCATGTGATTATCTCAATAGATGCAGAAAAAGCATTTGATAAAATTCAACGTTCTTTTATGATAAATACTCTCAGAAAGTTAGGTATAGAAGTAAATTATCTCAAAACAATAAAAGCCATCTAAGACAAGCCCACCACTAATATCATGCCAAATGGGGAAAAATTGAAGGCTTTTCCCTTAAGAACAGTAACAAGACATGGATGCCCGCTCTCACCACTCCTATTTAACATAGTGCTGGAGGTACTAGCCAGAATAATCAGGCAAGAGAAAGAAATAAAGGGCATCCAGATTGAAAAAGATGCAGTTAAACTTTCCCTATTTGGAGATGACGTGATCCTACATATATATAGAAAAACCTAAAGACTCTATCAAAAAACACTCAGAGCTGGTTAGTAATTTCAGTAATGTTACAGGATATAAACCCAAGTCCTCAAAATCAAAATATTGTGTTTATATTTTTCAATAATGAAGTAACAGAAAGAGAAATTTAAAAAGTAAGCAATTTACAAAAGTCACTAAAAAAATAAGCACATTGAAATCAATTTAACCAAGGAGGTGAAAGATCTGTACAATGAGAACTATAAACCAAAACTGAAAGAAATTAATGGTGGAAAGACATTCCATGCTCTTGTATTGGAAGAACTGACATTGTGAAAATGTCCATATTCCCCAAAGTGATCTACAGATTCAGTGCAATCCCCATTAAAATACCAATGACGTTCTTCACAGAAATAGAAAAAACAATCTTAATATTCATATGGATCAACAAACGACCCTGAAAGAGTTAAAGAAATCCTTGGGTGGGGGGAACTGGGAGGCATAACACTACCTAACTTCAAATTGTACCACAAAGCTAAAGTGACCAAAACAGAACGGTCCTGGCATAAAAGTAGACACTCAGACCAGTGGAAAAGAATAGAGAACCCAGAAATCAACCCAGAGACTTACAGCCAATTGATACTTGACAAAGGCAACAAAAACATACATATGGGAAAAAACTCCCTCTTCAATAAGTGGTGCTGGAAAAATTGGTCATCCATATGTGGAAGAATGAAACTAGACATGCACCTCTAGGACTGGTCATAGATTTTGTGAACAAGAGCCCAAAAGCACCAGCAACAAAATAAAAAATAAACAAATGGTACTATATCAAACTAAAAAGATCTGTACAGCAAAGGAAACAATCAACACAGTGAAATTACAACCTACAGAATGGGAGAAAATATTTGCAAACTTTACATCTGATGAGGGATTAATATCCAAAACATACAAAGGACTCAAGCAACTACACAGGCAAAAAACAAATAACCCAATTTAAAAAATGGGCAAAGGAGCTGAATAGGTATTTCTTAATGGAAGACATATGAATGGCCAACAAGCACTTAAAAAAATGCTTAACGTCACTAATTATCAGAGAAATGCAAATTAAAACCACATTGAGATATCACCTCATCCCACTTAGACTGACTATAATAAAAAAGATTGAGAATAACAAATACTACTGAGGATTTGGAGAGAGGGGAATGCTCCTACACTGTTGGTGGGACTGTAAATTAGTACAACCACTATGGAAAACAGTATAGAGTTTTCTCAAACAACCACAGACAGTTCTACCATATGATCCAGGAGTCCCATTTCTAGATATACACCCAAAGGAATGGAAATCATCATGTCAAAGAGATACCTTCACTCCCATGTTCATCGCAGCTTTATTTACAATAGCCAAGATATGGAACCAACCTAAATGTCCATCAGTGGACAACTAGGTAAGGAAACCGTAGTATATACACACCACAGAATACTACTTCTGCAACATGGATGAGCTTGGAGAAAATTATGCTGAGTGAAAAAAGCCAGGCACAGAGGGAAAAATACCACATGTCCTCACTCATAAATGGGAGCTGAGAAAGAAAGGAAGAAAGAAAGACCACAGTGGTGCATTTGACTTTGGAAGGAGAAAGCATACCTAGGATTGTGAGGTGGGGTAGGTGGAAGGGGAGGAAGGTTAGGGATTAAATGGGAGGGGGACACAGGGAATAATCTCAATTTGTGGTAATGGGCATGCTGGCAGTATTGATCTGGCCATCACATTTTGGGCACAGGTGGTGACAATCAGCTTTGTACCCCATGAATATGCATAATCAATAAACAAAGTAAAATAAATAAATAATTTGTAGGCATATTTGTAGTCATACTTAGTAATATATATCTTGATTAAATTTAATTTCATGTATGTTATTTTGGAAAGAGAAAAAGATATCCTTTTTTTTTTTCCCTAAAACTGTCAAGACCTATATTCAAGAAAAAGTATTTTGTAAAGAGTTTTAGGTCACTTATATTCGATTGAGTTGTTTAATAAGTTTAGTTCTTAATTAAAAGGCAAAAGACTTTATATCATAGGGCCATTGTTCATTTAATATTGCTTAAAATATTTCTGTTCGATATTTTTTTCATATGAGAAGCCGAATAAAGTACAGTGAAGTGTTGAATATTAATGGTCTAACTGCAAGTAAGGATGAAAGTTTTCTTTAGATCTTCCTTTTCAGTTTTGCTTAGAGTAATTATTTATTTTCAGAGTCTTCAGGGACTTCCACATGGCAAAACTCATTCAGTACATATTGCTACAAAGGTCAATTTACCTCTAGAAAATTCAAAATATAATTCAATAAATACTAATACATTACTAAAACTTGACAGGTTATTTTTCAAAAACTCTTTATGTATCAAGCCAGCTAATTTTAATGTAACTAGGTCCCAAGAAAGAATTAGAGCTGAAGCATACATAAAAATCTAAATAACAGATAACACTTATCCATTATGGTTTGCTCTGTTAGAAGTTTGGGAAAAGTTCCTGAAATGTTATGACGTAAAAACAGTTAAAAAAAAATTGTTCGAAGGTCTTTTTCATCATTGTACTCTCCTTGATAACATGAAATAAATATGCCCAAATTCTGTCTGAAATCAACAATTTTACATATTTTATTTTATTACATGTCAATGACAACTTAATGTCCTTTCTGGATTCAGGTCAGCATCACTTTCTCATACATTTGGGAGGGTTTTGTTTGTTAGTTTTTTGGTTTTTTTTCCTCTCTATATTTAACTATTGGGGTATATTTATTTTCAGTATATGGCAACTGAACCTATATGGGTTGAATCCTAAAATTTATTTCATGTTAAATCATAATGCTGTGTCTCTTTGGGTTTATGTATGTATGTAGAGAGAGAGAAATCTTAAGAGTTTGTCGTTAATAAATTTTATGTAAAGTTAATCATTGTTTTCCCAAATATTAAAAGCAAAAATTTATTCTACTAGAATTATGACAAACAACCATTGTTAACTATTTTTAATTTTGTTAATAAACCATGAAAAGCTAAAATATTTTGTTGGCAAGTGAACAAAAAGATAAACAAAATTAGTTTGTGTTATCATTGCTTATTTTTTAAACTACATTGAATAATTTGGCATCATGTCTAAGTTTACAAGGTTTCAAATTTTTTTATAGACCTCTCCCCTGTACCTACTGAAAAAATTGTGAAAGACTTTGAAATAGGCAGAATGATCAATGGGTGTTCTGACTTCTTTATATTTTCAGGTTACTTGGTTATATAGAGGTCTTACAATATAAGTTGCACTGCAATGTAAGAAAACTGATAGTTAACATCAGTTATTCTTTCCAAAGAAATATGAATAAATTTTGTCAGTTGTCAATTATTCTTCACAAAGAAATGCAAATAATTTTGTCAGTTGTCAGTTGGTGATGAAATTGACAATCGTCTTGTGGATATGGACCAGTTTTGCAGTGATTTGTAAGTTCATTTCAGTATTTCTGATTGCCTATATATTTGTGTGTGTGCCTGTTTAAATGATTTGAAATAGTTGTAAGATGTTACTGGTTCCCTCATAAATTAATTAGTTAAGTAAAATATTTGACATGTATTCATTTAATATTTTTGGAGAGTTTTTTAAATTTATAGTCTATATTTGAAAAATATTTTTTTCAGCATTACAAGACACACTTATTCCAATCAAAAGTAAGAAAGCCCAAGTCCTGAGTTCTTTCCTAATCTTTGGCAGGACAATATTCTTTTGCTCATAAATTAATAATTTCAGAAATTAGTGGTCTTGAGCAATTCTTTCTCTTATACAGATATTTGACAGTAGTGACATGCATTTACTTACACAGTTATAGAAAAAAAAATCTACTTTTGTTCTCCAGTGCTTCTCAAATATTAACATAAATGAGTCATCTGGGGATCTTGTTAAGATGCAGACTTAAAACTCAGTGCGTATGCATTTTTAAAATTTTTCCACATGATGCCAATGCTTCTGCAACCAAAGAACCACATTTGATCAAGAAATAGATCATCTCTTCATCTCTCTTTCTGCACATTTCTTTAGCCGTTCTGCAACTCATAAGAGTTTCAAAGGCCATGAAGATGTGTTTCTGATATATCTCAATCAAAACTTATAAGGCCACGTTCATTATTCAAGTGGTATAATTTTATTTCAAATAAATTAAAATATTACCATTACCGTATTTTAGGACATTCTGTTTTATAGGAAGGCTAGAAAAAATCGGGTGTGGAAAAGTGGAATGATCAGAAGGAGAGTTGAGAAGGAAAAGTCTTCCATTTTATCAGCAGATTCTCAGGACATGCTATTAAAGAGGGATTGTTTCAAATTCTGATTCTGGCTCAGGATGAGAGTGGGTGAAATTTCAGGTTCTAGCTAAAGGCTAAAGGAGAGAAGTTTAATTAAATTTTAGTCAAGTCAAGGTAGTCTCTACCCTTGTCACCATTTAGTAGGCAGTGCCTTTGTAAACTGAAATTAAATATTTCAATTGATTCCTGATTCCTAGGGTCAGGAGTATGGTTAGGTAAATGAGTCACAAAATTTAAGAATCACCAAAAACTCAGCAATCAAAGGAAATATTTTAGTACAATATTTTTGTAAATAAAGTTAATGCAAAGGATATTCGATAAACAAAATATCAAAATCTTAAACAAAGACAAGATACTTTAACAGTACCATGCAAAACCATATTGAAACATGTGTCCAACAAAAATGTCAGATATCCCCAGAAATCTAAAGCAGTTACTTTTACTAAGTTTCTGTACTTTATTTACATGGCAATATGATTATTTCCATAGCATCAACAGAAATCTTTTTTTTTTATGAAGATATAACTGGACAAGTCTTGTGCAACCAAAACCATATGTGGAGTGTCATGTTTGAGACTGGTTTTTATTTAATCATGAATTACAAGCCTGCTATTAAGGAATGATGGTTGACTTCTTATGGAGCCGAGGCTTACAAAGTCCTCCAGAAAAATGGGCCGAATGCTGGGGCTTTAAGGATCCTATCCTTAAAATTGGTAAGGAAGGTCACTTGCAGGCTAGGAACTTCAGAAAAGTTTAGAGTCCTCATGAAGAGCATAATTCACCTATACTTACAAGTCTTACACTTAAAATTGGTGGGAATGTTTCCTGGTGTGAGTTCCCCATTGGTCTGATAAAAGAGCTAATAATAAAGGTTTTAAAAATCCGATAAAAGATTCTTATGAAAACTTTCAGATAGAAGTTTATTCTGTGGCATTAGAAGTTGATCAATAGTTTCTGGCTCTATCTTTGCAAAAACAAACTCAAGAAGAATATATGGATAATAAATGTACTGCACCTATGAAATAATAGATGAGAATGAGATTGGCCATTTTTGTAATAAAAATAATTTTTGGAACTAATTTATAGTGATGAAAGAGGCATTGGCTGAAAATTTTGTCCAAGCTTTGGGAAAGATAAAAATATTACTAGCCGTCCTTTCTATGTAATACTGATGATCCAGCAGATGCTCTAGGTATTTCAGATTGCATAAAGATGGACACCCTGGTTGTCCCTGTGTTGCCTAGGCTCTCTTACATCCCTGCTATTTTTTCAATTCCTAATCCCAATTTTTCATTGCTAGCACATAAGGAAACAATTGAATTTTGTATATTGGACTTTGATCCTGCAACCTCGCTGTACTTTCTTATTACTTCTAATAGTTTCCCTGGAGATTATTTGGAGTTTTCTACATAGACAATCATGTCATCTGCAAATAGAGTTTTATTCATTGTTTTCCAGTCTGTATATTTTTAAATAATTTTTGTTTCTGTTATTGATTTCTTGTTTATTTTTATTTTTTATTATTTTTTAAATTTTTATTGAATCATAATTGATTATACATATTTTGGGGGTTCGACGTTGAGATATGTTGATCAAAGCAATTTTATCAGTATATATATTGTTACAAATTGTACTTATTCTTTATGCCCCTTGTCCAATGTCTCCTTATCTCCCTCTCCCTCACCCTCCCCCCTTTAATTACCCTAGATTTCTTCTCTCCTGAAGGAGCAATGGTTACTCTGCTGATTTGTTGCCTAGATGATCTGTCCAATGCTGAGAGGTGTGTTCAGGTCCCCCAACATTATCGCACAGCAGATGCTTCTTCTGTCACTCTGGAATTTCTTGTTTAAATGTATGCTGACAGCATACTTTGTATGATTTCTGTCCTTCTAATTAGTTGAGGTATGTTTTATGGCTTAGAATGTGGTTTATCTTGGGAAATAATTTATATGAGCTTGAAGACATTGTGTATTCTGCCATTGTTGGATAAAGTATTCTATAGATGCTAATCAGTTCAAGCTGATTGATAGTGATGTTCAGGTCAATTATATCTTTACTGAATTTTTCCTTGCTGGATCTGTCAATTACTCATACATGTTGAAGTCTCCAGTAATAATGACCCATCTATTTCTCCTTTCAGTTCTATCAGTTTTTGCCTCCTGTATTTTGATACTCTGATGTCAGTGGCATACATTAAGGATTATTACATCTTGGAGAATTGACTCCTTTTATCATTACATAATGCCCCTTTTTACTCCTGATATTCTTTCTTGTTCTGCAATCTGCCTTCACATGAACATAATTCCTCCAGCTTTTGATTAATATTATCATGGTGTACCATTCTCCATCCCTTTACCTTTAACCACTTTGAGTCTTCATATTTAAGCACCTCTGATTATCTCTGTCTTCAAACTCTTGTTATTTATACAGTTCACATTTAAAATAGTTTTGGTATATTTGGATAAATATCTACCACATTGGTAAGTTTTATATTTGTCACATTTGTTCTTCTTTTACCCTTCCTCCTCTTTTTCTGCCTTGTCTGGTTTTAATTGACCATTTTGTATGCTAAATTAGCATATCTCCTCTCTTAGACTACAAGAACTTTATTCGAACAATCTTTAGTGGATGCCCTAGAATTCACAATATATATTTTTAAGTAATTTAATTTCAAGTAAGACTACACTGCTCCAAATACTACAGTGTATCTTTAATACAGGTTTCCTTATCTAGAGTGTTTCTAATTTCTTCCTTTCATTCCTGTGACATTGCTGTTATTCATTTCATGTCTATTTGCATGAATCATTTAACAGTTACTATTATTGTTTTAAATAAATAATTATGTTTTAGATTAATTAAGAATAAGAAAAAATTAATTTTTTAACGTTTATTTATATTTAATTTGATGCTTTTTTCTTTATTAGATCCAGGTTTCTGATCTATATATGATTTCATTCTGCCTGCAGAATTTCTTGTGACATTGCAGATGAGGTCTGTTAGCAATAAATTCTCTTTGCATTATAGTTTGGGGTGTTTCTATTAACCTATCTTCAAGTTCACTGATTCTTAGCTGTGTCAAGTCTACTGATGAGCACATACATCTAAGACATTCTTCATTTCTGCTACTCTGTTTTTCTATTTCTAGCTTTTTTTATTCTTTCTTAAGAGCATCCATATCTATGGTTACATTGCCGTACTGTTTTTACTTCTTTCATTAGATATTTGAACATATTAATCATAGCTTTTTAAATACCCTGTCTGATAATTCTAACTTCTGAGTTTGCTTCTCATGATTGCTTTCTATCTTCAGAGTATGTTTTTATTGTTGTTACTGTTGGTGTTGTTTCCTTGCTTTTTGGCATGCCTTGTAATATCTTTGTTGAAAGCTAGACATGCTGTATGGGTAATAGGGACTGAGGTAAAGAGAATTTTAATTTGGTAATTTATATTAATCTGGCTAGAAATTGGGCCGTGTTTAATGTTTGTTGTAGTTATAGGTGCCAGAGGCTTCAGATTCTTGTAATGTCCTTGTTCTTGTCACACTCTTGATTTTGGGCTCCCCTTTGTACTCCTCTTCAGAAAGTGTCTGCATCTTGCAGTTCTTTCTGCTGCAATTCAGTTATTATGCTGCAGCCCTATTAGTGTGCTAATAAATTGTAGGAGAAGAAATGTATTCTATAATTATCTGGTTATTATTTTTTTTTTTTTTTTGTCTTTTTCGTGACCAGCACTCAGCCAGTGAGCGAACTGGCCGTTCCTATATGGGATCCGAACCCGCGGGGGAGAGTCGCCGCGCTCCCAGCACAGCACTCTACCAATTGCGCCATGGGCTCGGTATCAGTCTTTCCTTAAGGCTGTGTCTTGAACTTGTGACTTTCACAAGTGTTTGTCCAAAAATATTGCTTTTACTTCCCCCCAGCCTCCTATTTCCTTCAATGGCTCTGGCATTCCTGATTTTTTTTTCCTTTAAAACCTGCCTACCTAGTATTTTTTCACTCTCCCTGCACCTTACCTTAGATGACTCAGGAAGTCTAGATGAGGCTGGATTGGGAACAAATCACCTTCCCAAGTTAGGATAAAGTGTCAGAATTAAGCTCTGCAGAGTGTTATTTTCTGGAGAGTAGGACTTTTTTATGGAGACGGTTCTTGTTTTGAAGGTTATTCCTCCTAACTATCATAACTACTATTTTAGAGATCCCTAAGGGATTTCATAGATAACTTTTAAATGCTTAAAAAGCACAACAACCCCTTCATTGGTCAGTCTTCAACACAAAAAATTAACAAATAGATATAAGTTAATATACCTGCCACATATAAGATTTTGAGCACCTCTAGGTCAAAGATTTTGAGTTTTGCATTATCATACCACCAGAACCTAACATAATGCCTGGAATAGAATTTGTGCTTGATAAATATTTCTCTAAGTTATTCTAATAAATAAGCATCCAATTACCTTCATGATACTTTGGCAAGAAAATACTTGTATATGCTCACATAATAATACAGTAGAATGCAGTAAGAAGAAACACAAAAGCTAAAATAGCAAAAAAAAGTTTTAAGTACCGAATTATTGAAAGGATTCATTCCATACCTTACTGATGTGAGAGTCAAAATTTAGTTATATGGAAATATGTATCTATGTATTAAATCTACCAAAATTGGAGAATAGTAGATGAAATTCCAGGAACTCTGAACATTATCACAAATGTAAATCATGTTGAATTTGATATTCACTGGCATTGTTGAAGTTTATTATTTATTGAACATTGCAACCTCTGACATTTTCATTCATAAATATTTTTATGTTCTCCTTTATAAGATTAGATTGTTTCTTAAATTTAACTGCAAATGAAATAGGTCATTTATTAAAATTATATATTATAACACTGAGGTAAAACGTGTCATACTTTTGATACAGACCTAGAGAAATAACTAGTAATCTCTATGTGCAAGACAAATAATTAAAGATTATATGTGAACCAAATAGAGTGTTTAATTCATTCAGTATTATATAAGGCATTGCTAAAATAACCTTTGGCTTATAGATTTGCTATCTGGACTATAAAACTAAGTGTTACAGTGCCATCTCCTGGAATGTATGATGATCTGGAAGAGGAGGTGTGATTTAATATGAGCTCTTTATTTAATAAGTAGTCCATATTAATTAAAACAATGGTGGGGGAGGTGGAGAGAAGAACAAGCCTTTAGATATTTCTTCTGAGGGTAGTAATAGTTCCTTTTTAAATGTAGAGTAAGTATAAGATTAAGTATTTTATCCTTATAACATCATTTCTTTTGTGGGGTAGGAGAAAGGGCATTTTTTTACAAAATTTTATTTGATTTTTTTTATTGGTTATGAATATTCATGAGGTACAAAGCTGATTGTCACCCTTCGTGCCATGATGTGGGGGCCAGATTCATACTGGCAGCATACCCATTACCATATATTGCATTTGTACCCTGTGTCCCCCATCCAATTATCCCCAACCTCCACCCCCTTCCCTCTCCCCCCCCACTCCATTTTGCATCCCAAGGAATATTCTCTCTCTCTACAGTCCAATACACTACTATGGTCTTTCTTTCCTTCCTTCTTTCTCTCTTAGTTCCCACATATGAGTGAGCACGTGTGGTATTTATCCCTCTGTGCTTTGCTTGTTTCACTCAACGTAAGTTTCTCCAGGTTCATCCATGTTGTTGCAAATGGAGGTATTTCATTCTTTTTTATGGCAGAGCAGTATTCCATGATGTATATATACCACAGTTTCCTTATCCAATCATCCATCGATGGACATTTAGGATGGTTCCATGTCTTGGCTATTGTAAACAGAGCTGTGATGAACATGGGAGTGCAGGTATCCCTTTGACATGATGATTTCCATTCCTCTGGATAAATACCCAGAAGTGGGATTGCTTGATCTGTTTGTAGTTGTTTGAGAAGCCTCCATACCGTTTTTCATAGTGGTTGTACTAATTTACAGTCCCACCAATAGTGCAGGAGTGTTCCCTTCTCTCCACACCCTGACCAGCATTTGTTATTCACTGTCTTTTTGATTATATCCAGTCTAACTGGGGTGATGTGGTATCTCAATGTAGTTTTAATATGCATTTCCATGATGAGTTGAACATTTTTTCATGTACCTGTTGGCCATTTGTATGTCTTCCTTTTTGCATTTACCTGTTGGCCATTTGTATGTCTATTTCTTTACCTTTAGAAGTTTACATCAACATACACCATTAATTCCTTTAATGATAATATTCAGGACATTTCCTGATCTTACAAAGCACATAAGGTTAATCATCTCAACCATAAGATTAAATTCCTGTTTAAAGTTAGTTAGAACTCTCACTTTGTAGGCGCTCTCTGCCCCTTTTTCTAATCCTATGACAATTATAAAGATTATGAAAATAGGATTTTCTGTAAAAGGTGTTAGAGTCATGTACTGAGAATCTGTCAGTTTATCGAAAATATTTTTCTGTACTTCCATATCATTCCCAAACCCAAACCTTCCCTTGTTTAATTTTTTTATAAATCTAACAAAAAGGATTTAATGATTTAAATTTATTTTTGTATTTCCTGTTAGAAAAGTCATTTTTAAGCAATTGAGTCCCCTGTGCTCAATATTTAACCCATTCATCATAAATTTATATAAATGGAGTTATTATGTATTAGTGTCTTTTATTTCTTACTTTCTTTTAATTTTTTGTAAATTGTGTTATTTTATTGAAATTTGTGAATTTCTGAATATTTTACATTATTTTCAAAAATATTATTTTGAATCATATATATGACAAAATTTTGTTGCACAAATTGTTATCAGATCTCACTCATTTATTTTTGGATGGTCAGTGTATTACTCACCTTATTCTTATGGCACTGCTATTTAACGTTATGTAGAGAATATTATATAAAATTATACCTTAATCTTATGAAAAATTATATTAATGATAGTATTTATTTACTCCTCATTATGAATTAATGGTTGCTAGTGTGGAAAACTACAAATAAATATACAATATACAATACAATAAAAATGCAACATCATATAATAAAAATTATTCCTATTTTCAGCATAGATTACCCACCAAACTGTAAGGTCGCTGAGGAAGGAGACACTAGTCAGGTAAGGAAGAAAAGAATTCATTAGCAAGCGACAAGCGGATCTGCTGGGCTGAGCTGAAAAATGGCTTCAGTGCCAAGAGGCATTTGGGTGTCTTCTTCTATAGGGTTAAGATTGGCATCTGTCCTAGCCTAGGAAAGTCATAGTGTTCCACTCCAGATACAGCCTGTTCATGGGAACAGTGACTTGGGGAGACAGAAACCTCGGGCTAGCTGGAGTAAGCAGTTACCATGTTACACTCTAGGTACAGCTTGCTTAGCCTGCTCCTGGGAGCCGAGACTTAGGGATATAGAAACTTAGGGGAACAAAACTTAGAGAAACAAAATCAAAAGGTGAAGAGAAAAGTCAGGTTTTCAGTTCCAGGGACCTAACACAAACAACCATAAAATGTCAAAAGTACATTATCATCATTAGTTATTTGATATGTACATGTTTTGTGTTGAGATATTATGGCAATGATTACTGAATAAGTGTGGTTTAATTTTTTTGTTTGTTTTAAATCTTTCTACAAACCTTTATTAAGTTTCTTGTGAAATAACTATATACAACATACTGCATGTATTTAGAGTAGACATATACAATGAGTTTTGACAGCTGCATATACTGTTGTAACCATCAGCAAAATGGAGATAGAGAACAGCTCCCTCACCTCAGTATATCCCATCCCTCCCTCCGCCACCTGCCCTAGGCAACAACCACTGGCATTTTTGTCACCATAATTTATTGCATTTCTATATAAATGTAATCTTATAGTAAGTAATCCTTTGTGTATAGATTCTTTCACTCAATGTAACAATTTTGAGCCTCATCTATGCACTTGAGTTTACCAACAGTTTGTTACTTTTATTGTGTTTATTTGTTTTATTAATTCATTCACTGTTAGTGAGGATTTGTATTAATTTAGATTTGGTCTATGTAATTATAACTGCTGCAAATAGTAGTGTATATGGTTTTATGAGGACATAGGTTTTCATTTTTTCTTGGATAAATATCCAGGGGTAGAATGGCTGCTGCAAATAGTAGTGTATATGGTTTTATGAGGACATAGGTTTTCATTTTTTCTTGGATAAATATCCAGGGGTAGAATGGCTGGGTCATAAGGTAGGAATATGTTTAATGTAACTGCGAAGTCTTTTCTGGATATATCATCTAAAAGACCCCTCTTTTCCCCTGAATCTCATGCCTATTACGTCTACTTAATTTTTGGAAATAATTAAAACCAGTCTTGTGTATTAATTATGTGTGCACACACTTTCTTTATTCTACATAAACTACTAAAAACCATGTAAAGACAGGAACCTTTTCTCGTGTTTCTATTTTAAAATACAATGATCTGTCCATTGAGGGCACTTAATGAATACGTGTTTTTATATGAATAATTTAAATTTTAATACAATAACATTTTTTTCTCTGTCTTACTTTGGTTCCTCTCCCCTCTTAGTGACAAGAGGCCCTTAGCACTCTACCTCCTACTATATTCAATACCTTTCAGTATTGTTTTAAAGAACAAATCAGTATTGCTTTTAAAGTACTTATGAATACTAAAAGTGAAGTCAAGCTTTTTTTTCAGTGAAGAGCAATGAAATCATAAGATGTCAACAGATCAGAGGACTACTAAAAGCCAACAGAGACACAGGTATTGAAATAAATAAAACTGATACTTGGAAAAAAAAACGTTTTAAAGGTCTATTTTGAAATAACTGACATATAAAAGATTTCATTCTAAGTGAGATAGAAATGTTAAAAGGAGAGTTCTTGCCTGTTGTAAATCATCACTGAGCGTCCAACCCTGGTTGTCCTTACTGCCTGCTTGGAAGGTCAACACTGCATGCTGAGCAACAGGAGACAGGGGCAAAAAACCAAAAACATATCCCCCAAGAATGAGTTTAAATGTGATTTTAGGAATGTAAAATACCTTCATAAACTTCAGTGTACTAAACAAAGGTTGATTTGGGATGTGAATAAGTCAGATTTCTCAGCAATATTTAGAGATACAATCCTTGTATTAGGCAAGCCAAGTGATACATTCAATACACTAAGAACGTTCTTTTCCTCATCAGACATGATGAATAGGCATTTTCCATTCCCTTTTGAAAATGCATTCCTCACGATCAACAGAAAGAAAATCTTAGTCTACTGGAGGATTCTTAAGATCTTTTGAGGGCAAAAATACTACCTTAAAGTCCACTATGCTTTGAGCAGTGTCAGCATAGGGACACAATCATTGGTAACAATTATTTTAATGATAAAATTAATTTCTAAAGTGAATTCATTTTCACTGTTTCAAATAGCTTTATGTTTTAAATCATTTTTACTGGAATGATTGAAAATAAGTTGAAAATTATTGAAGTTTTGAACATCAAGTTTATTAAATTCAAAAGAGAAATGGGTAATGAAATTTAGAATATTAAATATGTGCACCAGACATGGTATTATCAAAAAAATAGACAATTGATTTTAAGAGATTATTTCTGTGAAAAAGGTAACAGGGAGAGAGAGAGAGAGATCTGTGAATCCAATATTTCATAGCATTGATTTAGATTATCATGGTAAACAATTTCTAAAGGCAAATTTATTTTGAAGTATTTTAATCAATCTTAATTTTCATCTATCAGTCATTTCCACCTTATTTTAAATTAGTTTAACCACAATCACCTTACCCCTTTATATATTGTCATTCTTTTTTTTTCTCCTATCTCATTAAAACATAATCTTTTATACATCTTGGCTTGAAATATACACCAACTCCTAAATAAATAAAATTGTAAAGCCTTCAGATTTACCTATTGCCAAAAGGCCCTCTCCCATCAGAAACACCATCACACTGATCACTATACACAATCTGTGTGCACGTTGAAAAGCAAAACAAAGCCAGGAAGACAATAGTTGAGACTTATTTGAACACTTACTAGATATGTGATCTTAGATGATTTAATGTTTGATTCACATGTCTATGTATGTAAAATGAGGACAGTAAACTTCAAGAAAACCATGGAATGATTATGAATATTTAAAGATCCTAAAACTAATAGTGGCCCAATAAATAGTAGTTATTTTATAATCAGACTCCTCTTCTATATTGTGATAGAAATTCTCAAAACTTCTAAATGTTTATATGTCAGAAAATTTCTCATAATTTTTTTCTTGCACTCAATGTCTATTTAAGCTTCCTCCAAGATTTATGTAATCAATTTGAGGCTTAAAGCCACAGTTACAGACACACCTATGGGAACTGCTTTGATGATAAAAGTGTGGTGAAGCAACACAGCATGTCATATACGCTTTGGACAGTCCCATTCATTAGGCTCTGCAAATTAAATTTTATGGTGCCCTCTAGAAGTATCCAGAAGTACTCTTGGGAATCTTTATGAATTGTCTAGATTTTCACATATTTAAATAATGCATGATCTCTTCAATTTGCTCATCATTACTTATTCTTATCTAACTAATAAATAAGTGTCTGCTATATTTTCACCTATCGTGTCTCCTTGATTTATTTCAGAAAAGGCTTGGTACATTTCTCCATTGCTTCCATATATTGGTTTAAGCAATGAAATATTTACTTCTAAGTAATCAATAATATTAGCCTCTTAGTGTTAGCGTACATTGAAAATTCAGGGATTTCTAATACAAGGGTATAAATATATATACATATGTATATATGCAGATAGCAGTGTATTAATTGAGACAAGGCTGGAATATTAAGTTGATTAGCGAATAAGACAAATTTAGTGTCCCAGTGTCTACATGTAACCATTATTGTATAACTAGATTTGTTCATCTATTATGTAAATTTTCCTGTGTGCCTAACAAATGTAAGACACCATAATAGGCACTTTACATATATATAAATTTTAATAAAGTTATTTAACTTTTAGAAGCCCATAATGTGATGAAATAAACATAGATCTCAATAAATACTAAAAATCAAACAGGTACTAAAAGCAGTAAGTCATGTTTATCAGGTAACACACAAGTGACAGTTTTATCTTGAGGCAATACAGTTACACTAAGAGGAGGCTTTCCTGGCTTAGCATACCAAGCCCTGTCAGGTCCAGGGGCTATTTTAAACTAGACGAACATCATAAATCAAAATGAAGAGAAAAATTCTCATATAGTGTAAGTGTTTCAGAGACAAACAATGTGCAATAAAAGTCAGACATCTGGAAGAAAATTACAGAAGAGGATGGCATTTTTTGAGAACGTTGCTTATCCAGTTACGTTAGGTTTTCTGCAGTACTAATGACAAAAATTCAAAGGGTTGTGCAAACAAGAATGAGAAGGTCAGAACTGTATTTTAAAGCATTAATCTGGCAAAAGAATGGAGCTGGTGTTAAGCTGAGACAGGAGAAAAGAGTTGAGACCAGAGACCAGGAGATAACTAGAGGCTTTCAGTTATCCAAATGAGAAGCAAGGAAAGACTAATTCTATGATAGAGCAGTAAAAACCGAGAGAAAAAAGATAGGTTTGATATATGATATGGAGGTAGAATTGAGTGGTTTTGAAACTAGCTATACATTGATTATCAACAAAATTCTAATTTTGTAAAAAAAAAAAAAAAAACTATGAAAATATTAAACACCGAAGTTATACATTTAAAACCCCACATTGGTGTTTATATACATGCTACGTAGTCAAGTACCTTATAGAGGAAAGAAATTATAAAAATAATTTTAGGATTGCATTCACTTTTATGAGTTTACTACCTTTCTTTATGTAGATGATTCTTAAATACAGTCAGGTATTTCCGACATCTATCCAGAGTTTCCCAAAATTTCGAATTCCACAAGCCCCCAATTTAGCTTTTTCATTTTTCTGCAAGCAGCAACTCTTCCTATGTTCTCTAGTCTAGTTAATGGCTTCACTGTAAATCTGCTTCCCACACACATGGAGAAACAATAACAACAAAAAGAACTTCTAGTCATCAGTGATGAAAATTACAGTTTTCTCTTGGACTTTGCCCTCCCCCTTTTCAACATCTCTGAAGGGTCTGAAATTTTACCCTACTTTCAAGCTTACAGAAGACATGCCTCATGCCAACTTTCATGCCGACAGAAGACATCAAACTCCTGAGTCAGAGGCAGGCCTTTATTGTCTACATCATAGCAAACAGCATGAGCTTTATGTTCACATAATTGTTCTTGCCCTCTAAATACAATAGGGGTCAAATGAAATGGTCCAGTTGGAAGCTGCACACACAGTTAGTTTGTGCCACAGCTGTGAAACAATGAACTTCAGTGAATTCCAATGTTTTAAAATGAGCTGCTAGAAAACCTGACTGATCTTTGCTTTTGAGGAGGACATTATCTTTATTATCATGGTCAGGAATCATCTCTGCCCTCTGCCCTGGAGGGAAATGGTATCTCTAATTCCAAAGCTGCTTGCTCTACAAACATCCTTGAAAATATAGTCCAGAACAAAGCTGTTATACCCACAGAAATGCCATGGAGAATCGTCTCCCAATACACCGTATCTGTCACATCTGGTTCCCAATCTTGTTATTAGATTTCTGTTTGCTTGTTTGTTTTTAATTTAAAAATATGTAATAAACAAATAGAGGTTGTATATATTGAAGGTGTACAACACGACGGTTTGATATACACTGTATAATGATTATTATTATTATTTTATTTTATTTTTTTGGTGGCTGGCCAGTGCAGGAATCCAGCCCCTTTACCTTGGTTTTATAACACCATGCTCTAACCAACTGAGCTAACTGGCCAGCCCTACACTGTATAGTGATTGTCACAAACAAATTAATTAACACACCCATCACCAACAGTGCTGCACACTAGATCCACAAAACTTGTTAATCTTATGACTGAAAGTTTGTGCCTTTTGACCAACATCTTCCCATTTTCCCCACCTCCTAGCCCCTGGCATCCACTGTTCTACTTTCTGCTTCTATGAGTTCAACTCTTTTTAGATTCCACATATTAGTGAGATCATACAGAATTTGTCTTCCTCTGGTGACTTATTTTGTTTAGCATAGTGTCCTCCAGGTTCATTCAAGTTGTGGCAAATGACAGGATCTCCTTCTTTTCTATGGCTTAATAATATTTTACATATACATACATATCACATTTTATTTATACAATCATCTGCTGATGAAGACTTAGGTTGTTTACATCTCATGGCTATTGAGAATAATGCCGCAATGAACATGGGGGTACAGATATCCCTTCCGGATACAGATTTTATGTCCTTTGGATATACACCCAGAAATTAGATTGCTGGGTCATAAGGTAGTTTTATTTTTAATTTTTTGAGGAACCTCCATATTGTTTTTCATAGTAGCTGTGCCAATTTACATCCCACCAACAATGTAAAAGGAGTCTTTTCTCTCCACACCCTCACAAACACTTCTTATCTGTTGTCTTTTTGAAAATAGCCATCCTACAGGTATGAGGTGATATTTCATTGTGGTTTTAATTTGTATTTATCTGGTAATTAGTGATGTTGAGTACCTTTTCATCTATCATTGGTATTTGTATATCTTTTTTTCAGAAATTTCCATTTAAGTCATTTGCTCATTTTTTATTTGAGTTATTTGTTTCTGTTTTATTTTTGTTTGTTTGTTTGTTTTTGTTTTTTGCTATTGAGATGTAAGGAATTCCTTACATATTTTAGATATTAACCCCTTATCAGATTTGCAAATATTTTCTCCTGTTCTATAGGTCTCCTTTTCCCTTCATTGATAGTTTTCTTTGCTAGCTTTTTATTAGTTCCACTTGTCTATGTTTTATTTTGTTGTGTGTGCTTTTGGTACCATATTTTAAAAGTCATTGCCAAAATTAGGTGTTTTCTGTTCAATATATAAAATGTTTTTACCAATAAAAAAGAAAAAAGAAAATGAATGCAAAATACACAAATCACAAAAAGGTAATTTATATATGCACAAAAATAAGTCTTAACATGTGTAAACCTCAATTTAAATTTAACTAAAAATAATAAGGCAACATTTTCACTTAAGCACTGGCAGACTGAAAAAAGACTCATAATATTTTGATTGGGGGTGTGGTGGTGAAGTAGAAACAGAGATACAAATGAGATGGTACTCATTTACTGCCAATGAGAGTGCAATTTGGCACAATCTTTCTGGACATAAATTGGGACTGTATGTATAAAACATTAAAAAATGTATACACAAGAATTACACTTCTACAAATTCACTGATTAACGAAGAATTGTGTTCAAAAATATGTTTATGGGTGTTCAGCGTAATATTCTGTATCCTTTTCTCATGTGGCATTATAGCATGAACGTTCTTTCCCATCTTAATAAAATATTCTTCATAAATATCTTTAAGAAATGCACAATGTTACTTTACATTGTAATACAATAATTTATTTAATCATTACCAGGTGTTAAATATCTAAGTTATTTTTGCATTTTTGTCATAATAAGTAATGTTGCAATAGATAAATTCCTGTGCAATTTCTTTAGTGTAGAGCCCTACAAGAGGATCACAGGATAAACGAGCGGGAGCACGTAGGATATTAATGCATACTTCCAAATTTCTATCACATTAACTTTGTTCTAATTTAAACTCCAGCCAGCAGTATATATGCAACCATCTCACCATGACTTCATCAGCGTTATTATACTTCAAAAATATTTTAATTAAATAATGTAAAAAGTCTTACTATGGCTCTTTTTATTCTCTGTTGTTCACATTTATGGTTAAATTTTATAATATTTACTGGTAATATGTATTTCCATTTGTGTAATTTTTCTTTGTATTGTCTTCATTATCACTTCATTGGTCTTCAGGAGGTTTCCTCCTACTGATTTGTACACAATTTATAAATTAAAAATATTAACTTTTGAAGCACACTGTTTTTTAACCTTATGTATTTATGACTATGTATCTTTTTTTCCCTTGAGATTAAAACAAATGATTATATGTTTAGCAAACAGTTCGATATCCACCAACTAAGTAAGTGTTCATCTACAGTGTTTACATGCTTCCTTTATTTACTTGGAGCATACCCTTTTGTGGGAGTGAGATATGGTTCCAGATATTTTTCCAAGTTTTCCCAATGTCATTTATTTTAAACAACAACAACAACAACAAAACCTATACCTTCCATTGCAGTTAATATATGACTTTTCCTTTATTTTTTTATTAACTTCTTACATATATTTGCACTCACAAATTAATTTCCTATATACACCTGGTCCATCTCAGGACTCTTTCATTCTATTGTTCAATCTGTCCTTACACATGTTCAATGACATTTTTTATTTTTTTATATATTTTTATGTATCTCTTAAGACAAGTTCCCCCTTATTGCACCTCTTTTTCAAAATGTGCATAGAGTTTATGTCTCTCAATTTTTTAAATCATCACTTCATAAGGAATATTAACCTTCAACACCACAAAATTCCCAGGTGCTATGTTCTTATGCATGAAAATATAATTCTTCCCTCAGAGACCCAGTCTCTAAATCAATACGCCATCTGGTATGAGAGGGCTGTTTAGAGATGCCGTAATGAACCATGTTTGAGGGATATGAACTCATTTTTAAAAATATATATTGGTATGTGGCTAATATGCACTAAAGAAGCCCCTCTTATAATAATAAAAGAAGAGATTAAAGTTTATAATATTGCAAAATGCTTAGGACAAAGAAAGACACAATACATGTAATAAGAGCTCTTAATAACTGCAAGGTTTGATAGTCTTCAGTGGAATCTTTGAGGAGCTGATCTTGCTGGAGGTCTAAGAAGGCTGGAAGCTTCACAACCTGAGACATGTCAAGGGCTTGAGCTTACCTCCCAAGGTTAAAGGCATTCCAGCCTCAGGCTCAGGAGTTGATAACTGGATTGTACGTCAATCACATTTTATTTTGTCTTTAAAAAAATTTCTGCCAAGATGAGCTATAAAAACAAACACAAATGAGATTTATGATAGTTTCTAGGAGGTGCCTTGGGCCAACTTTCAAGATCTATGAATTTTTTTCTGACTTTGATGCTTAGAATGACTCTTTTATATACCTTGGAGTAAATAGCTTGCCTTATGTTATTCTTTTGGAAAATACAATAAGTGGAATTTTCTTCATCAAACAAAGTGTTTATTATTAGAATCAAGTGATAGTTATTGATTCTTCTCCATAAAGTTGTTATAAATCCTGAGATAGTACTGAATTTTAGGTCACAGAGGACTTCTTTTTGGAAATATCATATATCTATTTCTCCACTGGAGCCTAATATCTAGAAATGACCCTTTACATGTCGGAAAGAAATGATAGAGGCTACACAGTCTAGCAAAGTGAGAGTAAAGGGCAATTGTTTAGAAGAACTCAAAGAAAAACAAAAAACAAATGTCACAATTCATTTTCATTTGACAAAAGATTCCACCATATGCTAAATATAAAAGACTATAATTAAAGGAAAATAATTCTAGGGTGGGATTGAATTAAAATTAACATTTATTTATATATATAATTGCTAACACACATATATAACCCACACATACTTTCTTACTAGTGTGTGTTAGTGTAAAAACCAAATACATTATTCTAAATATCACATATATAAACATTCGGTGGGGAATGGACTTGGTACTATCTATAGATTATTGAATCATTGGCAAGAAGATATCAATACATTTATACATTTATACATACAAGCTATAGTATATTTGTAACTTTACTTATATAAGCACTTATATTGTAGCACTTATGTTATGTATTTTAGAGAAAATTTCTAATATAATACCTTACAATAAAATATCAGGATTCTATTGGAAGTAAAATGTATATATTTATTCTTTCATTTAGTAAACATGCATTTTTTACCAACCGTGTTCTCATACACTGTGCTAGTCTTATGGATGGAAATATCCATAAGAAGTTGTCTTAAAAGAGCTCACAGCTCAGGCTAGTCTGGTATGTGCACATGTCTTATGTCACAGAGCCTGACTGATAAACTGTTAAACTGAATGTTTTTGGAGGTTTTTTATCTACTATTGATATTTATTTTCTCATCTAATCACAAAGAAATTGCAGTGTGTTTGAGCCTTTTTCTGTGAGTCAGTATTTCTAACAAAATGTAAAATCATAATACCACTCCTATATACCTCAAAACAATTGACAATTCATTATATAAAGAAACAGTAATATCATGCAAATAATAAAAATAAGCACTACTTTGAGGGCTTGCTATGGGTCAAGCACAGTTCTAAGTCTTTATCTGTATTTGCTCATGTGATCATCATACTAACTCTCTGAGGAAGGCATTATTGTTACTTATCAATTGCATGAATGAGGACACAGATGCTGATGATGTTAAGTAACATTATACGAGGTCTCTTTCTTAATGATTAAGAACCAATTCAACACAGTTATTGCATTCTGATGTTTTAAATTTGAGGTATGTACTTTTCAGAACACTCCTGAGACAAGAAATTGATAATTGTTCTGTAAGTAGATTTATTTTTTAAAAAAAGATGTTTCCGCAATATTCGCATTGGCTACCTAATCATACAGTTTATCAGATTTAAAGATGGAATCCACCACATGGCATTTCTATGATCTGCCTCCTAAAATTCTACCACAGGCTGCTTTTATCCCTTAAGAAGTATGCAGTTGATTACTTCTTTCTTTCAGGTCCCCTGGAAAACAACACTCACCTAGGGAGCTTTCCCAGCAGTGCAAAAGGGCTCTGTCTAATTCTTTCATTTCTACATTAGCTCCAGGAGACTGCTTTCCAGTTTTAGAATAGCCTCAAGGATGGAAAAAATTAAACTAAACTTATGCCAAATAAAAATGAGTAAATAACTTAAAAAGAAAAACTTTCACAAACTGCAACGTGGCTTCTAACTCTTTGGTACATTTACTATGATACAGATAGCATTAATGTAATTTTGAGAAAACTAATTTTGAAAACATTTAGCAACTTCTACTTTGGAATTATAAGGAAAGAAAAAATAATTCAAGATGTTATAGTTTTTAAAAGACTAACGTTGCCACACAAAACTATGCTAAAGATGTATCTGGTTTTTACTCATGATTATTTTGTTATTTGTTTCCCTCATGGCATTATAATTAATTGCTTGTGTCAACATTTTTTATAAGCTGATTCAACATAGGTCCAGTCAGTTTAAAAGTGCTATTTCCATTCCAGATAAAGCTTTTGAGCAATAACTATATGCCAAACACACTCTAAATGATTACATATATACATATTTATCATCTAGTTTTTTTTTTTTCTCTCTCTCTTTTAAATATTCAAAATTCCAGTTTATGGTCTAGTCAAAAAAAAAAAATCTGTAGCAGGCAGGCTTGCTCTAAAATAATTGCTAGTGATAGTTTTTCAGACAGACGGTATAAATATAATAGAATGTGTACAGGATATATATATACTAAAAACTATAAAACTGTGATGAAAGAAAATTTTAAAGAGATCTAAATAAAATGAGAACATTTCCAAGTTGATGAATTGGAAGACTCAAAATAGAAATCATGTGAATTATCTGTGATTAATCAATAGAGTTCATGTAATACAATCAAAATCTCAACATATTTTTGTACATATAGACAACTTGACTCAAAAAGCTGTTTGGGTAAAGAAGCTACAAGGGCAAGAGTAAATAAGTCAGAAAAGCAAAAGAACTAAAATAGCTAATATATTTCGACAAAAAATAAGACATTTAAAGGAGTAATAGTATCCAGTGTTAAGAATCACTATAAGGCTACATTGATAAAGACAGTATGGTATTGGTTAAAGAAGATATATATGTATCTCTCTCTCTCTCTCTCTAAGAATCAAAATATAGAGTACAGAAATAAACCCACATAAAAACGGCCATTTGATTTTGACCAACACAGAAAAGAAATTCAGAGGATATCAGGCTAGTCTTTTCAATAAACAGTATTAGATCAATTGGTCTTTTATATGGAAAAAGAATTAAATCTCAAACTAAACCTTGCACTTCATATTAAAATTAACTCAAAATGAATCATTGACCTAACTATAAAGTGAAAACTGTAAAACTTTTAGAGAAAAGTATGAGAAAATCTTCATGACTGAGGATTAGGCAAAGAGTTTTGAGATATGACCTGATAAAAGTCCAAAAAAAAAAAAAAAAAAACATTAATTGGACTTCAGCAAATTTGAAACTTTTGCTCTGTGAAAATCTCTGTTAAGAAATAACATAAACTTCATACTAGGTGAAAATATATGACAAAGAACTCCTATCCAGAATATACAAAGAATGCTCAAAACCTAACAATAAGAAAACAACCCAAGGGGATGGGGGGAGGTGAGGGAGGAATAGGTAAAGGGCCATGAAAAAGTACATTGTATAATGTTGAATATACTAATTATCCTCATTCAAGCATCACATATTGCACACAGGTAGTGATATTCAATTCTGTACCCCACAGATATGTACAAGCAACTATGTTACAATAAAAATAAATAATAATAAAATTAATTAATTAATTAATAAAAATTAAATTAATTAAAAAACAATTGAGCAAAAGTCTTGAACGAAAACTTTACCAATACCATATTTTCTGTAGCTTGATAATATTAAAATCATCGCTCACTTATAACATGTGTGGCCTATTAGTGGCTGTATTTTAAATCCTATTCTTGGTTCCACCTTACATCTCCATCATAGGTTTCAATTCTGTTTATATCCCACTCTTTATTATTACTTCTTTTCTGCACCTTTGAATAGTACTAATCCACCTGAAATTGTGTTTAGAAAATAGAACCCATCTCCTTCTACCCTCTTAGCCCCACTAATCTGAGATAAAGAAGCAGAATCATAACAGTGCCAATTCACTCACATAAATGAGAAAAAGAGATACAATGAAGTGAGGAGAAGGAAGATAATTCTAGCAGCCATGTCTAAGGGAATATTTAGAAGAAATGCAGTTGGAAAAGGAAGACACCAACAGATGAGGTTTCATTTGTTATTCTATCTAGTAGTACTGATAAATTCAATTCTTTTTTTAATGTACTTTTTAATTGACACATATTAATTGCACATATTTGTGGAATACAGAACTATGTTTCATTATATGTATAAAATATATGATGATCAAATAAGTGTAATTAACATATTCATCATTGCAAAAATTTTTCTATTATTCCTTTGTGATGGGAGTATCTGCCTCTCTTCTAGCCATTTGAGAAGATACAATGAGTTGTTGCTAATTATAGATGCCCAGCACTACTTGTTTTTCCTACCTAGCTGTAATTTCTTATTTGTTAACCAACCTCTCCCTGTCTCCCCTTCCTCTTACACTTCCCAGACTCTAATAATTGCAATTCTACTCTCTACTTCTAGAGACCCAGGCATATGAATAAGACAATATGGTATTTATTTTGCTGTGCCTGACTTATTTCACTTAACATAATGTCTTCCAGGCTCATCCATGTTGCTGCAAATGACAAGATTTTTTCTTTTTCGTTGTTGAGTAGTATTCCACTGTGTCATTACAACACTTTTTTCTTTATCCATTCATCTGTTGAAGGACACCTAGGCTGATTCTGTGTCTTGGCTATTGTGAATAGTGCAGCAATGAACATCAGGGTGCAGATATTTCTAAATTCTCAAACCAAATGACTTATTTTTCAATAAATAAAATCCAGGTATTAGCTGGATTTTGATACACCTTGCTCTTCTTCACCCACAGGCCTCATAGTTCCAAGATCTCAATTCCATTTTTCTCATTCTGAAACAGCATAGTGGAGGGAAAAGAATGTTCAAAGCGGTCAGGCCTTGGAATTACAGCTGACTAAGTACCTCAATTTTTTCAAAAAAGTAGAAATTATCTAGCACTATCAGTAATTCAAGAGTGAAAGAGGTTGTGACCCATATCATAAACCCTCTCAGGACCCAGGATATCAAGTTTTGGCAGCCAGTTGTAGGAGAGAGGGGGCAGTCCTCAGAGTTGTCACAGGACATGTAAAAACATTTTATAATCTGGAGGCACTTTTACTGCCATGACTTGAAATTCTCTTTACTCAGTAGAATTTACATCTTCTTTAACAAAGTTTCTCTGACTTATTTTTTTTATCAGTAATATAACATCTGCATTACTCTCTTTTGACATCCTAAGAAGGTCTCCATAAATATGCATTTTCCACTGAATTTATGATACAACTACACTGAGTACATCTTTGACATCGTGTCACTTCCATAGTCATGCATTGACATTATAATGTTATTTACTACAAAGTTGCATTGACAGCATTTTGGAAACACTGTGACAGCATTTTAGTTGCCACAAAAGTGAATATTGAAAGCATATTTGGACAAAAATCATTTGGAAAGAAAAAAATACCAAACAGAACTTAGACATAATCATCATAGTTTCCTAAAATGATTTTCCAGCATGAACACTTGTTAGAAGTCTGTTCTAGTTCAGTGGTAGTTGAGAGAACAAATGCTGCTCCTTTAAAAATATAGGAAAACATTATGGTTGAAACGGGAGCAGATAGAATCCAAAACTTCTTGCACTGGTTTTTGAATGTAAGATATTTTTATTATTCACTCTTTCAGGTTTTTTTTTTTTTTTTGTCAAACGATTGTATAAGTAAAATTAATCCACTTAAAATGGACATTTTGCAAGTAAACATTTAAAACATATTTTTCAGTAAGAGCACCATAGACTATCTCTAAGGTAAAGGATAAAGTCTATTTTTTCTAAACTTTAGATAGATTAAGAATCTGTTTAAACCCAATTATCCACAGCATTGGCTATAAGTATTATTGCTTACCCTTATTTGTAACTACCCTTATAGAATTTAATAGATGTCTCTAGGTGCTATTGACAGGAGAGAGGAAGAAAAAAAAAGTAAAATGATATGACTAATATTTATATAGTGCCAACTCTGTGCCACATGCCACTGACCAAACATTTTATGTGCATAACCTCATTTTGTCATGGTGAAAATCTTATGAGGTATGTGTGATTATTATTCACACTCTACTCACGAGAAATAGGCTTCAAAGGTGAATCACTTTCCTAAAGGCATAGAACCAGCAAGTAATGAAGTTGGGATCTGAACACATAGGACCACCATGACCACATTATAATGCCTCGTGAAGGAAGAGAAGGGGAAAATAGAGCTGGAAGTTTGCATGTGGTGGGAGTGGTTGAGCACAAATGCAAGTACTTCCCACTCACAGAAAAGTGTTGTCCATTGTTTCCCATTCCTGTAGGAAGGCTGGTGGAAGGCAAATATCTCTGAGCCACAGCAAAGTTTGAGGAAGCCAGGGTGGGATTATCAGATCACATCTGGTTGGATCATGCCTGAAAGGAATTGCTGAGGGTCGTCATCTCAGAATATAAACAAGCTCCTCTAGAAGCATATATAGCACCACTAAGTCCTTTGAGTTTTAGGCTGTTGCTGTTAGTACTATGGCACATATATATATATATATATATTTTTTATAAATTATTTAGGTTTAGAGTTAAGCATAGTGGCGTATCTCATCCCAGTTTATGTCTTTGCTATTATGTATTCAGAGTTATTAAAGTCATTTTCATAGTCTATTTTTATTTTAGCTGTAGCTTTTTATGGCTATGTTAAAATTTAACTTCATATTTTGATTCTGTTAAACAGAGTTTATGCCAAATTTTATTAATTTGCATTAATCATATTATCACAGTGGCAGACCCAAAATCGTTATACACTGTGTAACGATTCAGAGCAGATCACTAGACTGAGGGTATATGCAATACCTATCAGGAGCCTCTGGGATGGCCCAAGAGCCGGAGAAACATGACCATCTGGGCAGAAGTCCCTCTAGATAAATACCAGAGACAACAGCAGCTGTGAGGTAATTTATGTAAATTCATTTAATGCTCAATAGAACTTAAATGTGTTTTATTTTAGTATAATTGTTGTTGTTTGCTGATGACATGATCTTCCATATAGAAAACCCTAAAGACTCCACCAAAAAACTGTTAGAAGTAAAAAATGAATACAGTAAAGTTGCAGGATACAAAATCAACACACAAAACTCAGTAACACTTCTAATGATGATCAATTCAAAAAATAAAAATAAATCAAGAAAACAATCCCATTTATGAGAGCTACAAAGAAAATAATGTACTTAACAAAAAGTTTAACTAAGGAGGTGAGAGATCTGTACACTGAAAATTACGAAACTTTGATGAAAGAAATTGAAGGACATATCATTGAATAAATGGAAAGATATCCTGCGTTCATGAATTGAAATAATTAGTATCGTTAAAATGTCCATACTACCCAAAATGATCTACAGAGTCAGTGCAATCCCTATCAAAATTCTGTCATTTTTCACAGAAATAGAAAAAGAAATCCTAAAATTCATATAGAACCACACAGAAAAAAAAATAGCCAAAACAAGCTTGAAGAAAATGAGTAAAGCTGGATGCATCACATTACACAACTTCAAACTCTATTACAAAGCTATAGTAACCAAAACAGCATGGTGGTATGGAATTCTTTTCTTACCATTAACAAATATATGTGTAGGCTCTTCTGTCCACAGTGAAAATTAGCAAATAGCATTCAAATTCAGTTCAAGATATCAATTTTTTTTTTCCTTAAAATGTCATTGTGTAGAGAGTCGCTGAGTGACATTGGAACTTTTTTTCCCTATCCTCAGCCTTATCAAGACAAAAGAAAATTAAGTTTCTGATTCCTTTATTTTTCCCTATGGTGTGATTAATTCATTCAACCATTCAAATCATGGAATTCACTCAACAATGTCTTACCGCAGTTTTATGAGAGAAAGTTTTCCATACATGCAGAATCTTACTCTCAGTTCTCAAAACTTACTCCCTAGATGGTTACTCCCCAAAGAATCACTCAATTTTTTTTTTCAATCATGCACTTAGGAAGTTCTATAAATGTATATTTCCGAAGGACTTTTGACTGAATGGATTTGCCTGGTTACGTTCTCATGATTCCTTGAAATGGAAGCTGAATGTTTTTCAGCATAACCAAACTGCTAGTTTGTTGCCTTTAGTTTACAAAAATATTTTGCTTAAATAATTAGCTTGAAGGTAACTGCTACTTGCATCTCTGAATCTATTGCTAGAAATTATTACTGGTGATTTTGATTTTCATTTGATATATAATGCAGAAAGTAGTCAATCAATATTTTGTTTTGTTTTTGTATTTCTTATGATTTTTAAACTAATTTATTTATTTTTGCTTATAGATTTATGCCTCTAGTGAGTTATTTACTATATTGGTAGACCAGACCAAAAAAATAAACACACACATATGTGTAGACATGCACGCGCGCGCGCGCGCACACACACACACACACACACACACACACCCCATGTTTCTAGCAATTCATTACATTCTAGTAACATTTTGCTTCATTAGTTTTTTTTTAATTAAAGTAATACATATATATAGGTGGTTACTAAAGAGTAAAGTTTACAGAAATGTTTATAATAAAGAGCTATAAATTCCTATCTCAATCTTTCTTTACCCACCACCAATCTAATCCCTTTTTTTCTCTCCTTACAATCAGCTTCTTTCTATGTTTGCTCTTTTAGTTTCTTTGGTTATTACCACCACATCTCTGAATCATGTTGTTGTACCACTATATTATGATTTTCAACTGTACATATTGCCTAGTGACTTTCCAACATAGTAGATAAGGAGTATCTCTCATGTCATTCACACCTGCTCCCTCTGATACCATTTTATAACTAATTTAATTTTTTTCAATTCTTAAAGTTCAAAGAGCATATTTAAACCTACATCGCCTGTGCTATTGAACATAGCATATATTGGCTCAATACTTCAAAAATGGAGACATCTGTCATGAAAATATGGAGTTTTATCATATTTTTATTTTCTAATCAATGTGTATGTTGATTTTAAAATTTTAAAACCAATACAGAGTATTTATATTACCATGGTTACAGCAGAACGGGACGAATAAAGCAATAGACTTGGAGTTTAGAGATGTATATTCTAGTCTTGTTCTATCATTATTTGGTATGGAAAGTAATGTCTTGATTTTCATCTGTTTAGTAGCTGGACACAATAAACATTAAGGCCATTTAAGTTCTAAATTTTAATATTCTAAATTGGTGATTTCACTATGTTTATAGTTGGTTTTAAAAATTAGTTAAGATTCATTTGCTAAAACCTGAATTTTTCATTACCGAAATGATGCAAAAAACAAGATGTTAATTTTCTGAGTATTCTGGGTTTTCTCTTAAATTGGTTAGAGTAATTGCAATGCTGCTCATTTTCACAGCCCTTTAATAAGAAAAGTTTCCATGTAAATAACAAGTTGAGCAGTGTTGAAGAGAATCCCTGGGAGGTTCATTACCTCCCTGAGTAGAGCTGGGGGACGTGCTCTGAACCTTGCCAGACCTTGCCAGTCCGGCCATTCTTAATTGGACCAGGGAATAGCAACTGACCTAAGGAAACACAGCATATATGCTGGCCAGGAGTGAATCTCTGACCAAATACGCTGAAATAATTAGATAACAAATAAAGATTTTCTCTTTTGATAGTCTTTAAAGAGAGAATTGCAAAGTTGTATCAGAGTAGAGGCTTAAATCACACATTCAGAACGCTCGGGAAGCAACAGGACGGCATTGGGCCGTGAGTAAAGGTAGATCATGTTATTATGAAGGTGAGTAGAAGCAGGTAATTAAGGCAAGTAAGGTAGTTACTTAAAACCTTTCACAGATAACAATTGTAAAATATGCGCAAAATATATTTTTAAGAATTAACTTCTTAAAGTCTTTTAAAAGCACCTCAAACCAGGCAGAGGACAAATTAAATTTCACTCTTGAAAAAACCCATCTGCAAAGTGAAATACTGTCAATTTGTGGCTTTCTTGCCTGGGCATATTTCCCAACCCACATGTATGATTATAATAGTGGGAAAGCCACAAACTTTCCAATTTAAGGTGACAGAGGAAAGAATTTGGTGCTGGAAAAGTAACGGAAAATTTAAGTGAGAAATATTTAAAGTAAGAAAACAATAGGAATGAGATACAAATTATAATTAAAAATTCTTTCCAATTCTCCAGATTAACGACTACACTATATGAGTGCAGAGGTGACACCAGGGGTCCAATGGAAAAGAAAGTATGCCCAGATTAGAATCTTAATATTGAAAGAAATAGTCACACTTGCTGAGGCTTGTGAGCTTCCTAAGCATGTTTTTAAAAGTGAATACATTCTTCAACCCATTCTCCTATCAGGCAGCAGAACATTAAAAATGTATTGGCTTGAGGCGTTAGAAGAGAGAAAAGTCCAAGTCTTGCAGAATAGCTAATAATTTAAGTTGGGATTCATAGCAAAGAACAGATAAATAATCCCCAGAATCTAATCATAAAATCTGCCCAAATCTTTGGCTAATTATCAAACCAAACAGGCACAGTAAGGATCCATAAGGCCAGGATAAAAAAGCAGCTGCCAGAATTTGTCTGTACTATGCATATTGTTGTACACTGTGGAAAAGCAGAGATTGATTGAAGTGTGAGTGCAAACAAGTTAACTGACTACATGATAAAAAAAAAAGCCATTAAAATAACTAAATGCAGGGTTGACACAATATATCATATGAAATCTCATGTTTTCAAGCAAAAATTACTATGGCTAGAAAGAAACAATAAAGTAGGACCCATGCTCAGAGAAAAATACATCAGTTAATAGAAATTGACTACAAACAGTTGCATTTAACACACTAAGACTTCAAGCAATTATTTTACATAATTTCAAAGAATTTGTTTTAAAAAGCTTTCAAGCAACTAAAGGATAAAAGAGTTTTATTGTAAACAGATACGGGATATTAACAGATAATTTGTAACTGTAAAAAATGGAAATACTAGAACTAAGAAGTAATACTAAAATTAAAATTTCACTAGATGTCATAAACAGCAGACTGGAAAAGGCAGAAGAAAAAAATGAGTTTGAAAATAAATTAAATATGTTAATCTGAGATATGCAGAGAAAGAAGATTGAGGAAAAAATTAACAAAGATTTACAGATAGGCAGAGCAATATCAAGGAGTTCAACACACATGCATATTAAGTCATGGAAAGACTAGGACAAGCAAAACGAGCAGAATAAATATTTGAAAAATAATTGTCAAAAACTTCTAAAGTTGGATAAAAAATATTACTTTGCAGATCAAGGAAATCAAAAAAAGTGCCAATGCCTCTTTAGTCTGAAGAGAGAGTTCTTTAGTCTGAAGCAAAATGTTACCAGACACTACCTTGGATATATAGAAAAAAATGAAGATGACCAGAAAGGGTAAATATGTGAAAAAATAAAAAGTGTATGTATATTTTTTCTGAATTTTTTAAAAGAATATATAGCCATTTAAGGTAAGAATTATAATAATTTATTATTAGATTTATAATATTAAATGATATAATATATATGTCAATAATAGCTCTAAGTATAGTGAGTAAAAGAAAATATATTGTTGTGAGGTTCCTATATTGTACCTGGATTATTGCAATATTAACTCAAGGTAGATTGTGGAAAATTAAAGATTCATGCTGTACCCAAAGCAACCACTAATAATACAATGAGATATAGCTAAAAAGCAAGTAGAGATATTAAAATAAAACACCAAATTTTAAATCATTTTTAACACATAAAAGGCAAAAAAGGAAGATCAAGAGACAAAAAAGGGGGTGTAACAAGTAGAAAATAAATAGCAAATGGCAGACTGAAATACAACCATGTCAATAACTATACAATCATAAATATAAATGCACTAAAAAGCTACAATAAAAAGGCAGTAAATATTACACTAAATAGAAAGAAAGACACAGCTATATGCCATGTAGAGGAATACATTAAATAAAAATAAAAATAAGATCTACATAAAAGGATGGGGAAAGATTAACTATACAAGCATAAGCCTAAAAAGTTCACGTGGATATGGTAAAAAGAGGAGAAAACAAGACTTTAAATCAAGGAGCATTACACAGAGACAACAACTCTAATTGTATGTATATATTTGTTTATATGAAAATGTTCTTATTTTACCATCATTTTTAATCTAGGTTGACTCTAAAAAATTTTTAAAAACTTGGAATATGTCATTCAAATGTTTTCCAATCTCTTTTTTTTCTGAAATCAGTTATTATTTACATCTTTTTTCTGTATATACATATATGTCATTTTCTTCTAACTACTGTCAAAATTTTTTCTTTATCCTTGACTTTCACTAATTTGTCTAATAAGTACCTAAAAGTGATGATTCTTGCATATGTTTGGTGTACATTTTGCTGAGTGAGTAGTCAGAAGATTGCTGTTAAAAGAAATAATGAACAAAAGGAAAGAGTTTAGAAGTAAACAGAATTTTTGGTGTAATATTGAGGTGTGGAGTGACTACACTTAAAAATGAAGTACAGACATACCTCTTTTTATTGTGCTTTGCTTTATTGCACTTCAAAGATACTGCATGTTTTACAAATTGAAGGTTTGGGGCAACCCTGTATTGAGCTAGTCTATCTGCATCAGTTTTTCAACAGCATGTACTCATTTATGTCACATTTTGGGAATTCTCACAATATTTCCAATTTTTAATTACTATTATGTATGTCATGGTGAACTGTGATCAATAATCTTTGATGTTACTATTGTAATTATTTGGGGGCAACATGAAACACGCCCATGTAAGACAGTGAACTTAATTGATAAATGTGTGTGTTTTGACTGCTCCACTGATTGGCCATTCCCCTGGGCATCCCTAGTCCCTGAGACAAGAATATTGAAATTAGACCAATTAATAACCACACAATGGCCTCAAACTGGTCAAAATAGTGAAAAAATTTTTTAAAAGAGTTGCACAACTCTTAATTTAAATCAAAAGCTAGAGATGATTGTGATTAGTGAGGAATGTGTGTTGAAAGCCATTCACTTACCATTTTGAAAATCCTAGGGCACTTACGATTTATGCTAAATATATTCTGCCCATGCTGTATAAATAGAACAACAAAGAGTGAATGACAGCACATCTGTTTACAGCATGGCTTACTGAATATTTAAAGCACATTGTTGAGAATTAGCACTCAGAAAAAAACAAAACAACAAAAAAACCACATTCTTTTCAAAATATTATTGTGCATTGACAATAGACCAGGTCACTGAAGCGCTCTGATGAAGATGTGCAAGGAGATTCATGTTTTTATAACTGCTAACCTAATATCCATTCTACAGCCCATGGAGGAAAAGTAATTTTGACTTTCAAGTCTTATTATTTAAGAAATACATTTCATAAGGCTATAGCTACCATAGATAGTGAGGGCTTTGATGGATCTGAGCAAGGTAAATTAAAAACCTTATGGAAAAGATTCACTATTCTATATGCCATTAAGAACTTTTATGACTAATGGAAGGAGGTCAAAATATCAACATTAACAAGAGTTTGGAAGAAGTTGATTCCAACCCTCACTGATGATTTTAAGGGGTTCAAGACTTCAGTGGATAAAGTTACTGCAGATGTGGTGGAAATAGCAAGAGAACTTTTATTAGAAATGAAGCCTAAAGATATTACTGAATTGCTGCAATATCACAATAAAACAGATGAATGAGGAGTTGCTTCTTATGAATCAGGGGGAAAAAAAAAGTGGTTTCTTGAGATGGAATCTACTCTTTGTAAAGATGTATGGACATTGTAGAAATGACAACAAAGGATTCTGAATATCACATAAACGTAGTTGATAAAGCAGCAGCAGAGTTTGAGAGGATTAACTTCAATTTTGAAAGAAGTTCTACTGTGGGTAAAATGCTATCAAACAGCATCACATGCTACAGAGAATTCCTTCGTAAAAGGAAGAGTCAGTCAATGCAGCAAACTTCACTTTTGTCTTATTTTAAGAAATTGCCACAGCTACCCAAACCTTCAGCAACCACCACTCTGATCAGTCAGAAGCCATCAATATCAAGGCAAGACTCTCACCAACAAAAAGAAGACTCAGAAGATTGCTAGCATTTTTTAGCAAATGTTTTCTTTTTTAAAAAATTAAGGTACGTACCTTGATTTTTGGACATTGTACTACTGCATAGTCCATAGACTACACTATAGTGTAAACATAACTTTTATATGCAGAAATCACAAAAACTTCTGTGATTTACTTTATTGCAATATTCTCTTTACTGGGGTGGTCTGTAACTGAATCCTCATTGTCTCCAAGGTATGCCTGTATGTGACATTTGGTGATGTTTACTTAAATTCAAAATTGTGCTAAAACTGGCTGATGACTGTGGCTCACAAGAGCTATTTTTTTTTTTTAATATTCAGGAATTTTTAAAATTATTGATAGTTTGAATTTGATCATAGGTCAGTACTTATGCCATGAATGTTGAAAAATACTACAAATCAGTTTACCTCTTTGAGAGCCAGTTTTTAAATATATGCCAGCACACCACTACTTAAACCTAAAAACTTAATCCATAGTCTTACTGCAAAAGATGATATTAGTGCCAGTAAAAATAGATTATCTATGTAACCAAGTCTCTTAAACTTTAAAACATGTAGATTTTACATAATATAACAGCTACATTTTATTACTAATCTAAGTGAAGTTCATGAGTATATTTATGTAATTTTTATGTTTTAAAATTCCATATATATATAACAAAAAAATATGGACTATGTAGTTACAAAGCAAACAAAAATACTATGATAAATATTACAATTTATATAACCTAATAATATAGTATTATTAGATTATTAAAATGCCAGTTAAAATACAGAGCATACTATACAACTCAAGATGACTTGAGGCTTCGAAAGAGAAGAGAAGAAACATTTTGTTTGATCCTATATTTCATAATAATGTGATAAAGTAAGAAAATAATCATCAGCTTAGCTACGATTTAAAAATAATAATATAGCAATTTCTTGCATATTTATAAACATAAATCCATACAGTTTTCAGCTGGGTCCAACATTATTTTCATAATAGTAGTTTAACAATAACATAATTTACATTCTTAAGAAAAAGATATTTTCTTAGATCTTGAAATCAAAAGTGACTCACTATAAATGAAGAGCAGGACTGGCTAAGAGGAACATGAGGATAACATTGATTGAGAGTGCTATGTGACAAGCAACATGTTAGGCTCTTTCACAGTCTTCACAGCAATTTTTAAAAGAATATTATGGTATTATTTCCTTGAAAATAAAAGGGATTGAGAGTTTTACGGAGTATTTTCAGGTTTAAATATTTAGTTTGTTTTAAAATGTAGTCCTTTGGGTAAATAAATTAATTAGATGCAAATTTAACAGAAATTCACTGACTAGTACGTTAAGAAATATCTACCCTCAGAAGTTTTAATTAGGAGTATTATTAAATTTATTCTCCCAAGACAAGATAAAACAATTGAATCAATAATGGTAAATCTTCCCTTCATTGAAAGGGTTGTCTTGGGTTGAATACCCCTCCAAGACTTAATCCCCACTGTAACTGTTGAGGGTGGGAAATCCTGTTATGGTAATTGAAAGGTGGGGCTTTGAAGAGGTGGTTAGATTGTAGGACAATGACATAGTGAATGGATTAAAATTGGTGGTCCGGGCATGGTTTGGATGGCTTTCAAGGAGAGTGAATGAGGAGGTTAGTCTCTTTGCTCTCTTTGCTTCTACCATCTTGCAATGTGAGACCCCTGAGTCACTGTTGCCAGCACCAGACGTACTCCTTGGTCTTTAAGACTTCCCAGCCTCCAAAACTGTAAGCATTTTTTTCTTAAAAATTACCCAGTTCCAAGTATTTTGTTATAAGCAACAGAAATGGACTAATACAAAGATCTTAAGGAAAAATAAAATTCCAATGAAAGACGTTACTTCTAACTTAACATCTTTGAGAAAGAATACATTGTTTTTGATAGATGGCGGGGGGGGGGGGTGAGGGGAGGAATAGCATAAAAGCCTGGTCAGAAATGGAGATAAATGCCCTCAACACTCTCTTACTGTTTATACAAAATTTGGCAACCACCCACCCCAGTCAGTATTTACTTGACGGAATCACTGGCAGGAAGAAACTGAGTTTGGTGTAGTCTTGATCTGAAGAGGAGTTGATAATATTCCAGCCATAGCTCTCCAGAGGAAACTCAGGCCTCGAATCTAGTATGCTTTTGATGAAGGATGAGATAATATGGGAAAACATGTGGTTAGTTCCAACTCTATCCCTGTCCACTACATCCAATAAACTTATTCCTTTCCTTTCCTTTCCTTTCCTTTCTTTTTCTTTCCTTTCTGAAAATAGGCACACATAAATGAGATATGGTAGGTTAAAATATGATATCTGTCAGAAACCTTAAAATTTACATCTAATGATTAAGGACTCCTTAAAATCACAACTTCTGGAACAGTCCTCACAACAACCCTCCCATGCATAAGTATTTGATAAAAAGACTGAATTAACTTGCCAAGATGATATTCGAAATAAAGGGCAAGACCAGCAGGATGTGGAACCCATGGAAGCCTAGCTCCAAAGGTTGTGCTCTAGGTCCCTGTTGAACTTCCATGACACAGAGAAATTATAATGTGACTATTTAGATAAGGAGTAAGGGTCTCACTTTCTCCTGCCATCCCACTGAGTTTCTTATGGGATGCTACTCTTCATTTACACTTTATCTTATGTCCTGCTGTGGTGCATACAACTGCTTTTAAAATATGCTTTCACTCAAATTATTCTATGGTTAAATTCTCCAAGGGAGAGCTTCCTCAGTGTCCATGGTGGCTTCTTTGGAAGTCACAGTAAGTCTTGAGAAAGGAAATGGCAGAGAGGAATTTACCTGCATAACTGAATTAAAATATCAAGACACGTATTAATAAAGATAGAGAAAAGCTAGAACAGGCATAACAAGATGATAAATATCTCTATATTCTGACAAGCATCACTTCTAATAACTTCAAAGTACTAGACCTTCTACATTAGATATTTATTAGAGGAGACTGGCAAGTCCTTTAAAATTGATCACTCATCACATTATGGAAAATGAAATGCTGTAACATGCATCATAAAGTTCTGCATTCCAGTATTAAATGCCAAATGATTGTTCCAAAGAAAAAGGAAATATTAAGCAGTGAAAAGTGGCAAGAAAAGGCATGGTGTTCTTAAAATATCTACGAATATATCTATCTCCTAGAATCTGGGATAATGGAATTTTATTGTAAATCTTTAACCATATCTAGTATACTTAATTTAGGCTTAAGTTTAAACTCTGGATTCATGCCTACAGAACTGTCAAGTCTTGTTGCCATTCAACACCACTTGCATGCTGGCTACAAAAACACAGTGATATTAATGACAAGATGCAAAAGTCATTTTCAAGAAAACTGATTTTTTCTTTATTGAGCAATCTTGGCTTTGGGTAAGTGAAAAATGAACAGCCTTGAGATTCTGTAATATAAAAATTTAGAAAAAATGACTTATTTTACCATTTTGTTTTGAATCAAATGTGCAAAGGTGATCATAGGCACATGGTTGATTGGTAAAAGCATCATGTACTATTTCCCTTCCAGGGTTTACAAGTGCTGACAGAAGCCCAAGACTACTCATCAGAGATTACCCCAGAAGTTAGGAGAACCTGTCCTGTTGCCTTTCTTAAGAGGAGAGAAGCTCATTATTCTGCCATTCTACACTAGGATATCTTCCTATCATATTTTAAGCAGATAAATCAGACGAACCTCTCACATTGTTTGAATGTGACTAACCATATTAAAATAATTGGAAATAGAGTACTAGATAAATGTTAATATTTTTAAAAGTCTGTATATTAAACATTAATATTTACCACCACTTTTTTGATCCTCCAAGTTGCATCTTAAAAGATTATTAGAGAAAATGGGTGGAAAACTTACTTAATCAGTGTGGGAACCCTGTCAGAGGTGGCCTTCAAATTATAATATAAAAATGCAGTAGTCAAAGTACACTACATTTATTGTTAATAACAATAACTAAGAATTTATTGTTGAAATTCTAAACCTGTTTAGACATTAAAGCATGTACAGTTTCTAAATATTTTATTAAAATAAAATAAAACTTGTGAAAGAAGCTAACATATTGTACGTATATTTGTTTTCCTTCATTTATGACAGTAATATTTCCATTAGCAATCTAAAAATGCTAAATCAACAATGAATTATTTCTAGTCAGTTTCAGTTTGAAATCACCAGCTTAACTGAGTTAACAAAGGATATCTGGAATTCCTTTTATGTTACTGAAAATTAAAATTATTATAAATTACTTAATTTAGGAAATATAAATGACTTTTAAAAAGGTATGATCAAATTATAGGCTACTTTAGGCTTCAATTGTTTAAAATATAAAAGCTAACTATCAAAATTATTTCATTTTATATAAACAGATAATTTTAAAATGTGCAACTTTATGTGCATCAAATTATTTTTATTTTCTGTATGTGTATCTGCCAGAAGCTCAGCTGGACTGGAAGGGAGAGAGCTGAGTTGTCAGGTGCCTAAGTAGCCAATTAAAGCAACAAGACATAAATGAAAGAATTAACCCTTTAGTCATTTACTGCAATGGTATAAGAAAGTCTAAAACTAGAAGAAATGCTGACTTTCCCTGTTCCATTTTCCCTCCTGGAATGGTGGGCTTTGGAGGGTCAGGAGGATCAAAGCAGACCTAGAGTTTGTCTCACTGTTCAGGGAACCCCAAACAAAATGCTTTGTCAGTTTTATGGACTAGGGCAGGGTTGTGGGGCTGGGGTGGAGCCTGGAGTAGGAAGGAAGAAGAGCTAGGGGTGGAAAAGTACTAGGTACTGAGTCAGAGACTCGGGAAAGGGTCCTTAAAGTTTCTCCCCCTACCACCCTCCACAAGGAGAACTCAGGAAGTACCTAAAGACCTTCGACCAGGACCTCAGATAAAGAGACCTAGGTTTGAAGGCGCCTGGTCTAGGAATGCAAGTTTGTGAAAGAGTAGGACAGCCAGGTGGGCCCGTGTCCTTGACGGCAACTCCCCTCAGAGACTGTCGTGCCTGGGCTGTGCGCCAAGTCTGGAGTAGGGGGGCAGCTTTTTCTGATGAGGCCTAGCAGGTAACGCCTTTGCGATTGCCTGTGGTCAGGCTTGAAAAATCACACGTAGATTTTCAACCAGGAGCATGCATGACTCCTTGACATCTTTCTACTAAAATTTGTTTGGACAATAGCCATAACAACTCAAATGTCTGCTAGTTTTAACACTTCCACATGACTAACAAAATAGATCATTTCTGCAACTTGACTTTAAAGCATCTTTTCTTTGGTAAATGCATGGACACATGGCATATGAGAAAAACACCCCTCTAGTTGACAACCTGATCATTTTTATTTTCCAGCTAGGAGGTTATCTTCCTGTACACAGTCTATCTCTTCCATGCTCCAATTACAATATTCTCACTTCTCTAAACACAGATAAATAATCAGTAAGAAAGAGACCTAGACTGATATCAGTTAATGTCCATTTAGTGGAGATTACATATGCTTTTCCTATACTCTCACTGTGGATATATTAATAACACAAATAAATGCAAACATCAAATCCCAAAAGTAGCAACAGAATATAGGGCAGGACTCATGCCTTATTTTGACTTGAAGACTCATGAGATCAAACCAACAACTTTTTTTGAATACATACATGGCAGAGAGTTCTGTGAAAAGACTGCATGGAATTTGGTGACTGGAACCAAATTTAAAGCCCAGAAGTCACTAAATATCGATTTGGGTTGAATCAGAATCAGAAAAAGCAAGCAGATAACCACCACTTCCAACAACTGAAAATCGGGTGAAAGCAATGGGCAGCTGGATCCGGACCAGTAAAAGATGCAAATGAAAGTCAGGGTGAGTGAATAAATATTTGGGTAGAACAGGAACAAGAGAACATATTGAAATGCAAGTAGCAAGTCAGTTAGATAGGAAGAAGAAACAAATATTCAACTCACTGTGGAAGGAGATGCTTATTTCAAGATTGATGGTCCAGATAGCAGGACTTTACACACTGTCTTCTAATAGTCACGATATTCCCAGGAATGCACATTCAATTTTTCTGTCCCAGCCATTTCAGGAATTCTTGCTAAAGGATACATACTTAAAAATATAAATTTCCTAAGTAAATGCAAACCAAAGTCTAAAAGCCCTCTATAACTGAGCCAAAAATACTAACTCAATAGAAATCTCTCATTAATTAGTAGCAAAACTTAGTGCAGCCAATTAATTTCGAAAAAGTGTTCATTAAAAAGGCTAAACATAGCCTGGAAAAGTCATACAAAATTTACACAGGCAATTATAATCTTTTTTTTTAATGCTTTTTCCATAGCCCTCATACAAACCCTTGTATAGTATAATTAATTGTTTTTAAATTATATAAGCAATGGTAATGAAAAACTAATGCTTATTTTTTCCTTGCTAATTACCAGAAACTGTGCAGGTGTATTACTATGACATTCTATTTTAAGAGCACGCACATGAAAAGTAGGAGACCACTTTTCTCACCCCACTGAAAAACTGAGATGATAATTTGCAGCAGTTCATTTTGCAAGAGAAACTTGAGGTCGTAAGTGCTGTAGACAATTTCCTTTGGTGATGGATGATCATACTTATTATCCAATTCAATCACAGCTTATTCTCTTGCTGTGTTTAACTGCTTTACTCCCCGTGGTTTTGTCAAGATGATGCAAAACTAAGTAATTTAATTAATCTCAATTCATGACCAGTTAGTATAATCTAAACTAATTTATTGTTTACATATTCCTGACTATTTTACATTTGGCTGTTTAGAAATGATAGCATAAATGTATCTAAAATAAGAGTAAGATTTAGTGAATAACGAATGGAGAATTTGCCAGATTTGGGAGCATATATAAATACAGAGATTTTTTTATGCATCAGTTAACTTACTCTCTACACATAACCTGTTTGCAAAGTTAAAAGACTCTCATCTTCAGCTATTTAAATTTTTCAGCTGTGTATATTTTAAATGTTGTTTGCAACCCAGCCATATCCATTTTCTCTTCCTCACTTTTTTCGCTGTGATAAAAAGGACCTTTTTGTGGTTATTTGTTTTGGTGTTCTTTGTCTTATTGAAGGAATAAGCTTTAACTGGAGATGAGAATAGTGAATCAGAAAGCAGATTTCATTAATCGTATGTTTCAAATGAGTCACATAATGTTTGTATTGTCATTTTATTTGTTTGTATTTATTATATACATATGTATAACAATGCCCTATGATGATATGAGGAAACAAGTTTTCTTACATTTTTTACTGGAGAATCTTTTTTTTTCAAGTAAATTCTACCTAGTCTATAAATAAAGCAAGAGAGCAAAATAAAATATTTCCTGAAACCACATATTTAAAGGGAACCGCTTCCAAGGTAGGCAGAACATAAGAACCAAAACAAACTATATGGTTCATATCATTTGGGAGATAACTCATCTCTATTTCTCAAGTTCCTGTTTTAACATCAGAGATTCATTTTCTTCTAACAGTTTATAATGTAAATTGTCTTCCTTCAATCAAGAGGACCAAAAAGTAATGGGAGACATCTCATAATAACTCCTTAGGAGAACCTTCTGTCCTGAGGATAGCTGAAAGGAACTGTCCAAAAAAGAGGGGTCCAAGGATAAGTTCAATGTTCACTGAATGCAGTAATAATAGTAATCTGAGGAGTTTTCTCTCTTCTCCTTCCTTCCCTTTCCTTCCTTCTTGCCTCTATGGACCTCTGAGTATGGTAGGCTACTGCCCCATTGGTAGTTCCACTATGGCCAAAGCTTTGGTTTGAAAGCGATGTCGAAACAAAGAGAAAATGAAAATGTTCTGCATAATTAAGAGGAGGAATTTGAATTTCTGAAAAGAACCCAAGAGGAAGGAGATGTAGGGGCTCAGCAGAACCAAAGCAAGTCCCTGCAATATGGTGAGATGAAAGGGGATTCTAGGGATATGACAGGGAGAAATGTCCTCTGTTGGGTAAAGAAAACTGTTAAGAACAGTGGGTTAAATACTGATTTTAAAATTATTTTATGGCCCTCTTTTTTCACCAAAACTTCAATAAGAGCCTGCAAGACATGACAATCTTGGGGACATGCTGTGGAAAATAAGAATGTGTTGGGATACAATTATCCTTGAGTACAGAAGTACTAACCACTATTTTGTTCTGGATTAACTTTTCAGGGATGCTTGTATAGCACACAGACTTGGAAGATAGAAATCATGTCTCTATTACAGAAGGCATACTTGTTTGCTGTCTAGTGTAATACAAATAATTTGTCCCTCTGGGGCAAATGTTCTATACGTTTTCTTAAAGCCCATTGAAAAAGATTATAGTTTCCTAAACTCAGAGTTTTTGTTTTTGTTTATGTTTTTGTTTTTCCTGTAATCTATCCCATTTTTCATGCGGCCATGATAGGAATGAGGCTTAGGGAACAGACACAAGAAAATGCCAATACTATAGCCACTGATATTGTTATGAATAAGAAACTGTCTTTTTGTCTTTAACCCAAAAGTCTCATGTTTTCTGCCACCAGCCATGAAACTATGGCAGGCTAACTTGTTAGCTTGCAAGTAAATTCTAAGAGTCTTCACAGTCCTTATAGAAGGGTGATGTCTAACATGGGATGAAGCTGGCCAACAAGAAATGACAGCAAGTGGCAAGTGCCTAGAGTGACAGCTAAGTGAAGGAGGCAAACACTGACTGATATACATGAAATGTAACCTCTACTCCATGTTACCCAGAAACCAAAGATTTTAGGGAGGGCACCAAGGGACATCCCTGTGTACACGGTGCAGATGTTAAAACATTCCGTTTGGATTTTAAGAGAAAGCATGGACTGAATAATTTAAAAGGCCTGGGAGATGCTGGAAAAATCAATTTTACATCTTTTAGCCCTACCTGATGGTTTATTTTTCCAGGAGCAATGACTTTTTAAAATATCCATATGGCTGCAAGAAAGCATTTTGGCAGAAAAGCTTCATTATGTCAGCTTATATTGCTTTGAACAAATTACACTCATATACTATTTAATTGAAGAGAATCTTTCTGAATATTAACACACATTTTTCATATTCTATTGTTTAATTTGTTATTATCCTCCAAAATACATATTGGGACATTGTGTTGATAATACCCATATTAATGAACACTAAGCACAATTACAACAATATAATTATGGATCATTTTTTTCTGTTACAAATTTGGGATTTGTGGCAATTTTAAAATATAAACAAAAGTTTATATTTGCCACCCCAATCATAAAGAATAGCTAAGAAATTAGCATAGAAATAGAAAATAACAAATGTCCTTCCTTACAAAACAAGTTCCAAATATCAAGAGAATATTGTAGGTGTTGCAAAATGAAAAATATAACTGCAGTAGAAATGGAGCCTGGTTATAAATGTTGGTGGTTATGTATACTGCTTCATGAATCACTTATTTCTAATAATAAATAAGAACTTTTAATAAAACACATTTTATTAAGTGAATCTGAATAATTGTATTAATTTAAAATGAACTAAACATCTTTGCCTTGAATGCTTTTTGCAATTCCGTATTTTCATTCATTTCAACCAACGTTCTACCAGTAATGTTTCCTAGCAAGCTTCTATAAATATTTTTCGATTTGAAACATTTTTATTTTTAGTAAAATGATCACTGTCAACTCTTGCTTCCTGCCTTTCAAATGAACTCCCAGGTGATAGCACATCTAGATATCAGGAAAACATATCACCTATTTAGCACTCCTAGAAGATTTCCTTTCTTGTATAGTCATCAAAAAGTTTACCCATTAATACCCTCCTATGGTTACAAAATGAGTCTCTTGAAAAAATAGCTTTTGAACATGGTGTTTATGGTTTTTTTTACCTATTATATCTAATTTGATGTAGTGGAAGTGGAGGGGTTGTTCCTTGGTGGTATTCAGTCATTTTTCTCTGAACACAGTTCTTTTTCTGTGAATTTAATTAGAATAAATAAGTGTTACTCAGAAGCTCTTTCAATTCTCTTTAGGAAATCAAAGGGTAACATGGTTCATTAATTTATGGTATTTTTATGATTTTTCCTAGGGCCTATCAGAATAAAAGGGGTGACCACCATAGCATTGTCTGGAAACTTACAAAACATATACACAAAATGTAAATATCTTATTATTCTTTACCTTAGTATGTATTTTCTCCACTCTTTGCCTTATCCCATCACACTAAGGAAATATTGGTATATGTACACATGTACACATGCACAAACACTTACTATGAAAGTGTAATCTTACTTAATAGGTAAGACTTTTTAAGTGCAGGATGAAATAAATCTATTGCAGTTTTACAAATATTGCATAATAGTACTGTAAACCTAAATCAATCTTGCATTAAATCATGAATCCTGATGAACATCTAGCCAATATACTTATGACCCAAACTATTGGATTATAAAATGCTGGTTCCAAGCCCATAACTAGGTAATTTCATTCATTGTGTTCTTATGATAAACTTAGTTTCAAATTTTGTATTCTCTTTAGACAACACAAGAAATAGAAGAAACATTTCTTTAACCAGTGTGCAAGGCCATAGAATTCAGCCAATATGCAAACCCACCAAATTTACTAGTTCCTTCTTATTAAAATTCTAATTATATATAATTTCAATGATATCTTCTCATTTGTCTCCATGCCAGTGTTTTAAGAAGTAGGAAACTGAAGGAAAGAAAGAGGTAGAATTATGGTAGAGAGAGAAGGGAGCATCAATTGAGAGACATAAGAATAAAATTAAAATTAACCACATAAAATTATTGATACTATAAATATTTGTGAAAATATTATTAATTAATACTTATAAATGTGTTATGCAGTTATATAAATATACATAATTATAAAGTTTCTAAGAATATTTTAAAAATCTGTCTCCCAAAAGATAAATTCTATTTAGTGTCAACAACTTTTCCCTTTTAGATAAACATAAACATGAAGAATGCATTAATAAAGAGGGAAATATTTGATATATTCATGAAAACTATATTGATAAAAGTTCTCTATATTTAAAACCATGTTGCTCTGCCCTCTAGGATCCCTTCCTCTGGTCTCCAGCTACAGCAACTTGGGTGGAAGTCAGGAACACATCAAATACTACTTTTGAAGATTTTGTGAAGACAAAGAGAAAACCGGTCAACTGAAACTAATATATTTAAAAGAAGCAAGTGAATCGTCATTGGGTGAATTGGCTTTTGGCTAAGTGACCTAGAGACCGGTTCTGCTTAAGTCTGGCCGTTCTAAAGGGACCATAGCCAAAATTTCATTTGGAGCTGGCTGAAGCCCTACCATGCTAAGTTTATATAGAAACAGTCTTCCCATATGTTCCCCATTACACTGTGTCCCAAATGTAATCTTCCTTGGTTTGTCTCAGTTTACTTTCTCAGTCTTCTTTTCTGTTCAGTTTCTTATTTATCACCAACTTTTCCAGACCCCTCAGGAAAATCATGTAAATCTAAATCAAGTAAACAGGGTTTGCCCATTAGGCATACAGATCTTTGTTTAAAGATTTAAAATTTGTTTTGCTTTTAGCATTTAAAATTTCCTCATAATTCATTTTCTATTCCCAGTTTGCTGAATTTTTGTTTCTTAATGGCCCATTTAGTTATTCAGGAGAAATTTTGCTGAATCTTCATTGCACATAATATTTTATTACACTCATTTGCACATTTCGATATATTCATCTTCATCGGTTCATCTCTGACATTCATGACAGACATGCTATATTTCCAACTTCCCTAAAAGAAATCCTGTGGGACTCCACTGAAGCTGCTGCTTGTAAATGCGAATAGATTGTGTTTCTAAAAGCATATTATTTTGATTCTCCAACTAATCTTTATTTCTGTTATTACACTTTGTCCAAGAGTTTAGGTGTCATATTTCAAAATGAAGGTGCTTAAAGGTATAATAACACTTCAGTATCTATTAAAACAAACAAACAAAAACAAGGAAAAATCCTCCAAACTTCAGATTAGGGTTTTCCACATCACAACTACAATTTCCACAATGAAAAAAATCAACAGTTTCTCCTCATTTAAAAATAAATTCTGCATTCTCACCCAACCATAAATTGATAACTTAAAATATTTTTACTATTCTAATAGAGAATAATTTCAAAGCATGACTGGCTATGTAGCAGTTTTAATATTAAATATGATGAGATACTTGATATGCCTATATATCATCAGAGCAACATAAATAAGTGCCTTATCAAATCAGAGTAATTAGAACAACTGTTTGCAAGAAAACATTACAGAAGTTCTTTCTCAGAATTATGCAGACTGGACTGGCATTCATTCTTACGTTTCATTTTTAACAAATTTAAGAAGCAGTGCTTTAAAATATTCTGCATCGATAAAATTTTATGTTCAAATTAAATTAAACACTTTATTCATAAACATTAATAGTTTCTATATTAATATAAGGTATTGAATGACCTTTGAGTTATTTAAGTGCTCTGCATCTGTCCACATCCCAATGTGATAAGTTGTCAGCCCAAATGAAAAGTGACACAAAAAGAGTAATGCCAGGAAAGGGACAGTGGGGAGGTAAGCAGTAGATACAGTCAGTTTTAGGTAACTTGGCAATCAACTCTTCCTGGGGCTTTTGTAGGGAGAACTCTTTCCATCCCGAGGACGATTGTTGGGCCATCTTTTCATCATGACGTGGTGTAGGTCTCTGCTCACAATAACAGAGAAAGAGAACCAAAAACAGAAGTTGAGACAACACGTGGACCAATTGATGCATTTATTGAAGGAAGTTCTGAAACGACAAATGTGAGACTCTGGGCAGGCTTCCTTCCAAACCAATATTCTTTAAATATTTTGTTCAATCTTCTGTTAATGGGAGCAAGTCGGAAACTTATTTTCCACTTATTAAAAGTATGCAGTTCTTTCTCTGTATTCTGTCACATGTAGAGAATGTGATATTCCATTTTAACTCACCACATATTTGGAATTAGGTTTATACCTTTTTTTTTTTTTTTCATTATTCATGACGTGGGTTGTGGAGTCATTCAGGCTCCAGGTTTGGATTAGCAGTCATTTGCTTGTGTTTGAACCCCTAGGGTGGCCAGAGTAAGCAAATAAAACAATAGAACAGCCAGTTAAATTTGAATTTCTGATAAGCAGCAAATAATTTTTCATAGCAATATATCCTAAATATTGCATGTCCTATATTTTAGCATAAACATGTCTCAATTTTTGAGACATTTATGCCTTTTATTCATTGTTTATCTGAAATTCAGATTTAACTGGATGTCTGTTTTTTTTCAGGTAAACCTACACCCACATTTGTGAACTGTGGAACATAACTTGAGTTAAATTATAAGAGCTAGAAACAATTATGACCAGAACTAAGCTCTTCATGGGGTATACATTTTTAAAAGGATGAGTTGCAGGCTTAGTATCCTGGGCAAAGAATGCTCCGGGTAGAAGATGCAGCTGGAAGGCTGAGGCTGTTATTTATTCCAGACAGAAGATGAAGAAGGCTTGCACTAGGAAGATAGTAAAAAAGCTGGAGAGAAGCAGATAGAATTATACGATATGAAAGTGATAAAGTCTGCAGGAAAGGCTATTTGTGTAAACTAACGGAAGATGAAGCTTTAGGGTGCTAATTTAAAGGATGTTTTCCTTGTTTCATTACAAGGGCAGCTGTTACTGGGCAGCTTCTAACTAGTCCACCTGTATCTCTATAGCACCCTACAAATGGTTTTCACACAGCAGCCAGCACTACTTTTTCCAAAATCAAATATGATTTTGTCACTTCCATGCTTCAAATCTTTCATTGTCTTCCTATTGCTCTTTGGCACACACAAAGATCACTCCTCACCTGGCCCTTGCCTCCCTCTCCAGCTACAGCTACTGCTTCTGCCCTATCCCTGCTTCCATCCCCACACCCTCCAGCCACCCTGGCTCTTTGTGTCTCTCAGACATGGTATCAGTCCCTCTGCAGTAGGGCTCTGGGTCTGTTGTTCCCTATACACCCATTCATCCTTCTAGTCTAATGTTGAGTTGTCATTTCCTGTCAGAGGCCATTCTGGACCTCCCTGACTCTATCAAATCCCTCTCCTACATGATGTCAACAAACTGGCAACCTCTTATTATACCGCTTGTTAGAGTTGCATTTTTTTTTTCATGTTTACAATTTTGTATTAGAACAACTATCCGAGATATACACAAGTAGACAAAATAAAATAATGAAGCCTCATGTAGCCATCACCTAGATCCAGTGCTGTGATATAAATGATTGTGCACTCCCAAATTTATATGCTCAAATTCTAGCCCCCCAAGTGGTGGTATTAGGAGGTGGAGCCTCTAGGAGGAGATTAAGTTATAAAGGTGTAGTAATTAGACTAGTGCCCTTATAAAGGTCTGAGAGAGCTGCTTTGCCCTTTCTTCAATTTGAGGATGCATTGAAGAGATGGCTGTGTATGAGTCAGGACTCTTACCAGACAATGAATAGGCCAGCACCTTGATTTTGGACTTCCCAGTCTCCAGACTGTGAGAAAGAAATTTCTGTTGTTTATAAACCACCCAGTTTATGGTACATTGTTATAACATCATGAAAAGAGTGAGTCATCTGCTATGGTCTGAATGTTTGTGTTCCCCCAAAATTCATATGTTAAAATCCTAACCACCAAGCTGATGGTATTAGGAGGGTGGGCCTTTGAGAGGTGCATAGTTCTTGAGGATGAAGTTCACATGATTGGGACTAGTGTCCTTATCGAAGAGACCACAGAGAGCTAGAGAGCCCTTTCTACCACATGAAGGCACAGCCAGAAGTGCCATCTAAGAGAAAGTCTATAGTCATCAGACCCCAAATCTGCCAGCACCTTGATCTTGGACTTTTCAGCCTCCAGAACATGAGAAGTAAATTTCTTTTGTTTATAAGCCATCCTGTTTATGGCATTTTGTTATAGCAACCCTATCGGACTAAGACAACTTCCAAAAACTAGCAATTCATGGCAGTCTCATTTTATTATGCTCTCATTCATTCCTCATCAGATTATTTTGAGGCAATTCTCATATCATCTAAAATAATTTCGTATGCATCCCTAAAAGATAGATACTCTTTAAAAAATTACCTATTATATATATACACACATTCACACACACACATGTCTATATCTCAGCTGAAGTTTTAAATAAGTTTGTGTGATTAGTTGGATTATTCATTCATGTGAGTCTCTACCAGTATACTGTAAATCTGAGGGGATAGGGACTGTATCTTTAATTCTCATTGTGTCACATCACCTAAAAAATTTAAAACACTCAGTGGTTTTTTTTTACAGCCTATTAACAGATGATTATTGAATCTTTTAAAAATTTTAATCTTATTCGTTTTAGTCTATTTTGTCATTTTTCTTATTTCTATTTTTATTGTATTTTGCATCTAGAACAAGAATTACTACCATATGGCAGTGTCAGTTAGTACCATAGAGTTTATTAGCATGCCAGACAAATTTACCACTCCTGATTCAACTGTAGCTTAAAGAGTTCCCTCAAGAGAAGGTTGGTGGACGGACACTCAATTTAACAGCACCTGAAATGCAGTGAAGTTTCAGGAAAGCAGTTTCCTCAAGTGCTGAAATAACATACAAAGTTTGTGGAGTGGATATTGAAACAAAAAAAAAAAATCTAACAAGATGGGGTTTAATTTAAAAAAATTGTAATGTCCTACACATAGTTAAAACATACTTCATAATTTACAATAAAGACCATGATTTAATGAGGGCTCTTATAAAAAAGAATGAAGAGTTTGCATTAAACATGCTTCACTAAAGTGGAAAAATTCACTGTTCACTCTTTGTTTGTCTACAACAGAAACCTTGTACTTAGTAGACATTCGTTAAATATTTGTTGAATGCAGAAGTGAATTAATGAGTGAACTGTAAATTATAGCTGCTACAAAAGTTATTTAAAGCTTAGGCTCCATTAATAGAATTACAGGTAATAGAACAAGGGAAGGGACAGCCAAATTCTGCTGTCAATGTCCAGATAACAACTGTAGTAAGATTGCATCTAGTTCTGAACAGCATACTTAAGGTGAATGTATAATGCCAGATTATTCAGAGGGAGATTGCCAAAATGACTGTGATACTGAAAACCCACTGAAAATAGCAGAAGATATGACTGGAGGTAGAGAAGCAGGGTCACTGTGTTTAAATGTATAAAGAACCATTTATGTGGAAGGGGTGGTTTAGAATTGCTCTGGTTGACATCAATGAATAGGATTAGACCAAGTGGCTAAAAAAAAAAAAAAAAAAATTCAGCTCAAAACAAAAGGACATGGGAGGAGTCAGGCCTATACAAAAATGACAGGGAAGTGTTAAAAACCAGTTTCATTTGTGTTTTCCTTTTTGTTTGTTTGTTTTGACTTTTGAAGTCTTCAAACGAAAGGTAGGCAAACACTGGCCAAAGGTATTATAGGTGGATTAAGAACATTGGATACATTATCAGACTAGAAATCTTTAAGAAGCTTTCAACCCTTAATGTTTTAAAGATTTTAAGATAATATCAAAAGTGAAAAATGTTCTTAAACACTTCATAAAAAATGGCAAAGCAAAAAACACAACAAATTATTTTATCAATAATGCAAAAAATATTTCAAGGATATGGACCTCATGGAGCACAGATTTAGCTGTGAATCGTGTTGAATTAGAATGCTGTAATATTGCAAATATATTTGATTTTCACCTATACTTTTCTAGAAAGAAACTCAGACACTTATGAATGATTAGGTAAATATTTATATAATGTTATTATAAAATTTAAATATCAACAAATAATAACAATAATAAAAATGATAAAATTTAAAATATTAATATAAAAGGGACTCTATCATTTAAGAGGGAATCTAGGCTAATTCTTGATGAAAGTTCATCAAAGTGTCTCTCTAGCTTCTCATTAAACACATAAGGGATTGAGTAATTCATTCTCTCAATAAGTATCTTGATTGATTTTGAGATGGCTCTGATTATTGGAAAATTCTTTTGTGTTGTTAATTTTCCTTTCCAATCATTTCTACCTTTCATCTTAGTCCTATTCACCAGAACTTCTCAAAATCAATTCAATTCTTTCTAGACATGTGAGTCCTCGAAATAATGCAAAAGAGCTATCAACTTCTAAATTCTTTCCTTCTCCAAATGAAATGTTCTCAGCTCTTTCATGTACCTCCTAACATCATGATTTTCAAATAGTGATCCAGAAATGTTCGTATTGCTTGCCCTTGAACATTCTTCAGTTTGATTAAAAGACTCCCAAAGTGAGCTTTCCAGAAGAGAGCATAGTACCCTGGATGAGGTCTTCCCTGCACAGACTAGAAAAACCCCATCCCACCTTCTGATCACAGGGTACGACTGACTTATATTGAGCTTACTAACAATTAAAGTTAAAATCCTCTTACTATTCAATATAAATCTGCATGTTAGCTACAAGTGGTACTGATTAGCAAATAATCAAGTTCCTATGTAAATAGTAAGAAGTTGCTGTATACTCTTTTTGGAAGTAAATGGGGTATAACTCAATCCGCAAATTATGAGGGAAAGGTGTTATTATTATTCCTGTTTTATAAATGAGAAAATTAAGACAGATGAAATGACATGTTCAGATCCATAACCAAGGAGTAACGAAAATTAGTCTAGAATTATCAAAATCCAGAGCACTGCACATTTTGTTACACCACGGTACCCTCTCCTAAGTGTTTTTTATGATCTTTATCCATAGCACCATCTATAACAAATAAAGTTCTTCATATAGTAATATGTGGAGTAATGAATAAGTGGAAACATATACTCTTCATTGCTTGTTTATTATTCTCGTGTGTACCTTTTAAAATATGTGAAAAGGTTTGTGGTTTGTTTAGCACTTTTGAAAAAGAAGGGTTTCTTTTTCTTAAAATATTTTAAAAAGAAACCACCTTTCATTCAAGCTGGCAGGTGATTTTTTCTTCAGGGTCTAGAATGATGAAAGTAGCATTTTATGCTAAAACTCTTGAGACAGTAAACAAAATAAGAATTATGTGTTTAAACCAAACTTATGAACTATGGATTCAGAATTTATTAGCATGAACCTAAAAGCCATTTAAAAAATTGAAAATGATACAGTTTTTATCAGCTTTTCAGTTTCTTTCCAGTAGTGAAGTGAACAAATCCATTAGAGAGCTGCAAACATATTTCAGCAGAGAGAATTCAGGTGGGTTCCTGCCTAAGACTGTGGCTGATAGCTGGGAAGCAACAAGAAGGCCCTTGAACTGGGCATCTAAAAAAACTTGAAATATGTAATTTACACACCACTCAGTAGCCCTGGCAAATCCCTCCTTTCTTATATTTTCAGAGACATGTAGCTGCATCTGCAATTAATTATGTCTGTAAATTGCTGTGATATACTATGAGATAATGTCACAAGGGCTATTTCGCTGACAGCCATATTTCTCTGAACTCATGAAGTGCTCGGCAATCATTCTGGTGCAGTTTGGGGGAAATAGGGTGCAAGTCTGTGATATGAAACTACTAATAATCTCCCAAGAGTGGGGACATCCTGGTCTGGCTATGCAAGGACTGTAGGTAGGGCCAGCTATAACTCAACCACTCACCTTCCCTGATGGGGACACTCTCCATGGTCATCTGAAAGTCTGCCATGTTACCTTGTCATATTTTACTGCATTCTCTTGCTTCCTTCTCTCAGGAGCTTCATTTGGCCCTGTTTGGCTTGAATTACACTCTACAACCTGAAGAGGTTTTCTCCCATAAAATATTCATTAGATCATGAAACATTTTTCTTCTTGTTTTATTCTCTCTTTCAAGGACAATCAAGAGAAAAGTTCTCTTCTCCCTCTAGGAAATTTAATCACTTACCTTTCGTCTGAAGATATAGGGCTTGCAGCAACTGCAGCCTTTTTTTTTTTTTTTTTTCAATTTATTTGGATTATTATAAAATCATGAAAACAGCATGAGCTTAAAGGTTGCCATTGAATCCAGACAATCCCACTTATTAGAGTAACTTATTAGTTACCTCTGAGTTTGGGTTTCTTCACAGGAATTAACACATATCTATCTCCAAAAGATATTGTGATGATAATATTAGGCAAAATATGTGAAAATCCTTGGTATTTAATGGTTCTCTTAAGTGTTTGCCAAATCATAAATGAGTAATTCAGTTAGTATATACTTTGATAGTTATTCTCTTACCCGGATACATGATTCTTTGACAGACTGTTGTTCTCAAAGCCCTAGACATATTGTAGGAGCTCATCAAACAAATAAAAATCATTAACCAGGGACACAAGATATATTATAGTAACAGAAGGTGGTAAAATCTCTACAGAGTAAGTTAGATGTGTACTACTAACTACGCTTTGCATATTGACAGGGTCATTAAAAAATAGCCCAGGAGGATTATTATTACACGGATTTTATTTTCGTAACAGCCCACAACTTTATTTACGAAGCGATATGCTTTCTTTACATTCCTTGTTTTCTAATTTTATGTTAGGAATAAAGACTGAAAAACATTGGTAATCAAAAAGATTTAAGTGGAAGGCTGCACATGTATGCCACAGAAACTTGAAATTAGTTTGTAGAAAGAAAAAAAAAACATTTTTAGCTTTTGCTCCTTCTTTCACATCTCATCTTTTCCTTACTGATAATCTTTGCCATAATTACCTCTTGATGAATATAAAGGAGGATTGAGATTCAATTTTAATAAATTGGCCATATATTTTGAATATAGAAATAAAATGTTCTTGAAGTGAAGAAAAGTCTGCTTTAGCTTTTCTCAAAGTGATAGGATATCCTGTAATTATGCCACAAAGGCGAACTGGTTGTAAAAGTTTAGGTAACTTTTAGATAGAGTTCATTTATTCCCTTCAATTAATGATGTTCCTGTTGGAACAAAATGGTGACTGCTTTCAAGGAATGTGACCATAGAGCTTATGTTATTAAATATATAGGTATATTTTATCATTTCTATAACACAGTAAAAAATTAATTTTCAGAAGCTGACAGCACGTTCATGGAAAGAATATGTTTCATGGGAGAATGTGAGTAGAGGGGATTCCTGGGCCCAGTTCTACCAGTTTTCAGAGAAGTCCAAAAACCATACATCTTCAGAGTGCACCATTTAAAAGTAATATATGAATAATAGATGTAAATAATAATACTAAATAAAAGATGTAAGAACTTTAACATAAGAATAACACATTTTTTAAAAAAATAAATTTAAGGAACAGAAAACTGGCTTAGAAGACTTTTCAGGGCACTAGGCACATTTCTAAAATAAATACATTGTTAAGATTGGGGGGGAGATTTTTGCATTTCTATAAACTGTCTTTAGGGTAAATTATTGTCTCTGTAAAAATATAAGCAATAAAACCGCTTAAAACTTCTGAATCTCCTAAAGGACATACATGCAGTTGGATGCATGCTAGGATTTAAACTAGAGAAATAATCTAAGTTGACGTTCCCAAACACTTATACCTTTTGATGTAAGCAAGGATGAGCAAGAAACTGAAATCCTAAGGAAACCTGGAATGGGGTTATCTTGCAGAAACTCTTCCAACAAAGACCTTGTTACATCATTACTCTGATCTTTCCAGACAGCAGACTGGAAATCCAAATTACCATTAATCCATTCAAACTGAATTTTTCATTCCAATTTAAATGTGATATTTGTTTTACTTCCTAAATTGTCTCCTGACTTCCTTTATGTGTGCTACCTGTAGAGTCATATCACTTACCTAGCAAATAGCATATGGAAGAGTCTACAAGCTGTTGATACCTGACTTTGACAGCTGCTCACAAGGAATGTTAACATTACTTTAGCAGCTACTTATCACAAATAAGTCCTTTTTCTTATTCTTAATATATTTCATTTTAAAATGCAACTATATGCACTCTACTTTCTTTTCATTCACTGAAACTCAAATGTATCTCATTGTCATTTGTAACTTGATTCAGTTATTTGCTCTCTCTAGTTTCTTCACTGTGCTATGTCTTTTCCTTAAGTTTTAGTGCACTTATTTTTTTCTATTACACACTATCGAAATATCCACAGGGAAGAATAAAATCACAGGTCTCTTATATTCACGGGCAGTATGTTGGTAGGTATGATTTACTTTTACTGAAACTCATGAAGGGTTTGAATACTTTTTTTTATTATACCTGCTCACATAATACTTTTAGCATTATACTTTATTCACTATTAAATGCTTTATCATGAGAATTAATTTGGAACAATTTTCCATTGCAATGAAACAATTTGATAGTAAAATTGATGAACTGTGTCCCATGTCTATTCCAATGTTTCAAAGAGGAATAGGACGCATTTAAAATCCCTCTCTAGAAAATGTATTATTTCTGTCAATAACATAATTTTAAAGACACTAGATATTTTTTTATTTATTTCCTAGGTTGTCTTTTTCAGAGACCTCTTACAGTCTCAATCTTCATTTGCTAGTTGACATAACAAAATGTAGTCTAATATAGCAAATCTTGGTCACACGCAATTATAAAATTTGAAAGGGAGAAAGAAAAATCAGTTTTTTGTGATAAAATAAATGAAGATTTTTTTTCTTTTAATTGTGTAAAGCCCAGAATGTAATCAAAACCCAACTCAGAAAAATGTATAGCTAATCCTCTATAATATGCTTCTCTAGACAATACAGCTTATTGGGAGCAATTAACATCGCCTGAAACATTTATACAGATCATTCGATTCCCTAGCATCTAGAAATGAGCCTTATCACATCAATAAAATTGGACGGTTGAGGAGTGCCATTATTTTCCTTGGCCTCCAAATTTTACCTTATTGTTTTTCCCTTATTTTCCCCTGTGTTCAACTATTTCTTATATTATAGTTGTGTTATGTATGCATATATTTGCAACCATCAATCCTTTTAAATAAAGAGGATTAGGAAATGAATGAATGAATGTATGAACTAACACATACAACCTGAGGGCTAGCTCATTGTTTAGAGTAGCAAAAATGACTCTAGCTGTCACGTAGACTTGAAAATCTCAAGTTCGCCAGACGCCCTGAAGAAAATTTTTCTTTCCTCCTCTTAGCAAAGGGCATGGAAGGATTAGGTAGAACCGGGAGGGCCAACATTCTCTGTCACCTACAAGGATATTTTAAAAAGTTTGTGGAAAAATAGAATTAAAAGTTAATAGAAATCTTTCTATGAACTTTTGGAAGACTGCTCATATTCTTGAGATTTTTTTTTTTTAACCCTTTAAATATGTAAAACACCATTCTTAGCTGACAGTTGTGTTAAAAAGGTCCTTCCTTGGCCTACTTTGTCCAGCAGGCGTTATTTTGTGAAAATCTAAGAACAATGATAAGGTACTTTGTAGGCTGCTTCTTTCTCCCTCTGGTTGCCTCACCCTGGAATGTCATTAACTCCCTAGAAGCCTGGTTTCCGGGCTTGATCCTCTCTCTGCCACTCTAATGAGAGCCTCAGCTACAATTCCCAGTGGCTCCTCTCCGAAACAGCCCTTGAGCAGGATTCGGTAAACTCTGGCCATGAGGTATGCTGAGCTTTGGAGCAGTAAAAGCCTGATCCAGATTCTGGCTGTGATATCTTGGCAATGTGGCTTTATTTAAGTTAAAGTGCTAGACGTTCAATTTCTCTCCCCAAAAATGAGAAGACTAATACCAGCACTATTTAGATACACTGAAACAAGATAACCTTTGAGCAGTGTTATCTTCTCCTTCCCAGAGCCTAGGGCTCTGTACTGGCTCAGGCTTGCCTGTTGTTTTCTTACCCCCGGGCAGCTGTCCAGCAGCAGGAGAAAAGCCATGCTGCATACTCCAGGCTATTCCTTTCTCTCAGCAGGAGACCACCTCAAGATTACTTCTTCAGAACCCTTTGTCTCCACTGAAATCATTATCTACAAGCATTTATCAAGGCACTATTGTTTGTTAAGGCACCTAGTCAAAATGCCAGAGCATGACACTGAGGAAGTCTATCTACAGAAGGGTGTTCTGGAAGCTGCACACTCACGTACTCTGGGACTAATTCTTCCCCAAACTAATCCCAAGAAGGTTTGGTTTGATTATGTATACTTAGTGAGAGAATGTCAAAATAGTACTTAATATTTTATGTCAAGAGCTGACATTTATGTCTTTGAAAGAAATCTTATTGTACCATTATATCTGTATCAGATTAATTTAATTTCAATATTAAGTCTTTGATGTGGTTTTATACCTTCAAAGATTATTTCTCTTGAAGCATGGTCATCAGTGTTACAAGGAAGGGCACACACAGTGCAGATCAGTGCAATGGCTCCTAGATCTAAAAAATAACTAATTCTTTCTAAAACTTCATTCTCTTATTGTTGCAAAACACTTAGATTCCACCCATGATTATTAATTTCCAAGCTTACAGAAAAATATTTTATGCTGAAATTCCTGGCAGCTCCTCTACAATGGTGCTACTAATAAGTATTAACGACTTTGAAAAATAACAGATTCTTCCTCCAGATTCATTACCTAAGATACAATGTGCTGCAGTTTTCTCCAGCTGTAATGCTATCCCTGTGTGTAAAATTCTTCATAGTGCCTCCTCATTCTATCACTACATATCAATTAACTAACATTTCATTTAGTATTCTCTCAGCATTGTGTTAGACCAGGAATGTTTAACCCTCACTTTGCATTTGACTCTCTTATGGGAATATTTTATATTATGTATATGCCATGGCCCTATGTCAGATTTGGTTTGAGGTATAATTTTGTCATATTTTATTTTTTACTTTTGTAGGTGATTCTGAGGTGATTGGCCTGTGGAGACACAGAAGAGCAAATGGAAAAGACTAATTAGAAATAACATAGTAAGTGCTAAGTCTTATGATGAATTTTGTTATAATTTAATCCTCCTTACTATTCTATAAAGAATTTCATTTTTCTCCTAGAATCAAAAATTATACTCTGCAAATGAAATCACTTCCAAGATGAAGTTATATCTCCCACCCAAAATCCCAGGACTCCCAAAGAAACCCACAACCCTGTTTAAGGCAATGAAGCCATCAGTGACTACCAGGGTCCCTGTGGCCTGAGCTTTCCCGATCATGGGGTGCATAGTGTCCTAGTTGACACACTGGTTCCACTCAGCTGCAAGTTCTTAAGCCCAACATCTTGCAGATTTAAGTTCACCATACAGTTAAGCCAACCATGCCTGACTAAGCCTCACAGAAGTTAAGAAGGACTCATTCTCTAACTAAGGCTTAAAATGTATTTTCCTCTCCCATGCATTATATGTATGGGAGAAGGCTCAGAACAATTTTGATTATAAAGATTAAATAAGATACTCTATGTAAAATATCCAGCAAAGGATTTGACATGGGATAAATATCCTAACAGACACATCCTTTATTTTCCTCCTACTCTCTACCTTAGAGGGGAAAAAAGAAAACAAAAATACCTAGAGCTCTGCTAAATGCCAGCTCATCAGGCTGGGACACTGATGCCTTATATACTCCTACAGGCTGGTGTCCTGTTCTGTATGCACGACCATTCACCATCACCTCTGTTTTGAAACTCTTACTACTGCTTCACAGCCCAGGATCAGCTTTGCTGTGTTACTGTTAACAGCTCCAATTGAGCCCTGTTAGCCACCCACCCTTGGGTACAACGACTAACATTTCTGGGTATTTACTTGCAGAGCCATCCTATAGGATTAGAAGCTTTCCTCCAACTTTAACAAAACCTCTTTCTTATTTATACTTTCCTTGCCGCCTTACAGTGCACTTCAATTTTGTGGGTTTTTGAATTACGACACGGTGAGAAAAAGGACAAAATCCTGATTTGTTTATATTTCCTACCAAGTTCTTTCAATGGTGTAGAGAAAATATCTGTTTTGGAAGACACTGGCATGGTAAAGAAAGGGGAATGTTATTTAGCACTACTCAGTGCCAAACATGTTATTAATGCTTCATGTACTACATGTGTGATCAGAAAACATTTCTGAAAAAATTTTAACCTTAACTTCCTTTGATACCTAGGCCAATCTCTTATTAAGTATCCAGGATCCCAGGAAAAAGGTGACAAAACAGAAAATAGAAAAAGAAGAGTCAACACTTGACATTTTCCTTTTAGAAGCCATAGTCTCTAAGAAAAAAGAAAGGAGCTTGTGTGTACAGACAAATATATAGTAAAATACTTGATAAGTGAAAGCAAATCTCCCTACTCCTCAAGATAGAAAAGACTTCATAGGGTAGCTAGGAAGGAAAAGTGGGAGGGATGCAGTGACAGATTTTTTGAGGGCTGAGATGAGAAATCCAGACGCTGTGTGGTATGATAGGGAGTGGGAGTTCACCAGCCCCCACTCCAGGGAGCACATTCTGTTTCTAACAGCTGAGAACTGCACATAAACCCATCTAGCAGTCCCTTAATTAGTGTCATACATTATATATGTCACATATCATCTGAGCTTCCCATTATTGCTCACTGAAGGCCTTCCTTTGACAATTGCCAACACACTGGCCCATGGCAACCTGGTGGGAGTGACGTTCTGTGTCCCTGGAGTTCATTGGTGCATGTTCCAACTGATCTCAGACGATCCCTGTTTTGATATAGCTGGGAATTTTTAGCTTTATCATTACAACAGAAGGCTATGAAACTTGTAGATGGTGACTGTATGAAAGGGAAAGCTATCCACATGTGCTGGAGAGAAATCGAGTGAAACTAGCTAGATACTTTCACAAAACTCTCCCATTATACTTATTTATGTAACTACATTCATTAAATTATTCAACACATATTTACAAGTGCTCACAATCCATCAGACACTGTTCTGATTTACTCAGAGTGAGATGGGAAGCCATAGATGATCTCTGAGCAGAGAAGTATCAAGATTGGCCTTACCTTGGACAGAATCTTTCTGGGTTCTCTGTCAGGACAAAAACAAAGGCAGGGCTGATGTGAAAGCAGGAAGACAGGTTGGGAGGATTTTGTCATCATCCAACTAATCGAGCTTTGATCATAGTGGCAGGAGTAAGGGTAGGAGGAGGTATTTGAATACTCGATATACTACAGGATAGTAAATATTGATAAAATGAGGAAACCTAAATAGCAAGCATAAGTTGTCAAGACAACTTATGTTTAGATATGTAGGCCTGGGATTCTCTTGCTGGCTTTAACTTGGCACAGAAACTGCCTTAACATTTCCTTAGAGCCTTTGACTAGTAAAGAATCTCTTTATCCATGCCCAGCAACCTGGACTCATGGTGATTAAACAAATCACTATTGTTTTATCTATGCAGAATTGTGTGTCCTAATGAGAGGAGCCACACTGAGCAAGTATGTAGTATAAATGCCAGGATGTGTTGTACTGACTGTGTGAGAGAAATAAGCAAAGGATTTCAAGAAGGCCTATACATGGTAATGACAGGATTCAAGGTGAAAGCACCCTTGACCAGGGAAATAAAGAAGGCATAACTTGTGGATTGTGGAAGGAGGGGAAGCTCTCTAGTTGCTCAACAGGAAGACTGAAGCCTCAGAGGCATGAATGGCCAGGGCAAGTTTCCTAGACACTGTGTCCTCCTCTAAGTTCCAAAATCTTCCGTGTCTATAGAAGAGTAATTTTAAGTTAACTGGGAAATGGGGTTTTTAATGGGAAAATCTCCTCCTTCATGAGAGACTATCAAAATTTCTGTTGAAGATATGTAGATTGAGAAAAAAACTGTCAAATACTAATACTCAAGAGACACATGTAAAACTATTGTTTCTGATTGTTTCTGAAGTGGCAAAGTAGATTGGAGTACAGTATCACTTGACCTGGTTTTTAAAATCAAGAGAACATGCTTATTCAACTGTTTATCATAGATGATACTACACAAACTAAGGAAAAAGTATACCATATGCCATTTGTTAATAAACTACTACCCTATTAGGCACTTTACGTGTAATCAGAAAACTGAGTCCCTAAGAGGTTAAATAACTTTTCCAGGAGATAAAGCTTTGATATAAACACAGCTCTGTCTCAGTTTCGGGGGTTTTGTTCATTGTTTTGGGGGGGGTTGGGGGATCTTTTTAATTGCTAATGCTTTTGTGAACAAACCTGGATTATTGGCATTTAGTACAATATCGTGTTCTACTGTTTTATTTGCTGCTTCACACAATAGAGTTCATATGCTTCAAACTGAAATGGAGTAACAAGAATCAGCACTGTCCTCTCTCCTGAAAACAAACAACAAAAAGGACAACATATATTAAACAGCAGTAGGGACAAGATGTTGTGAATAAAGAGACATCAGGCTATGTTCCCTGTGAGATAATAAAAATAAAAGTGAGCCATGTAATTATCTCACCTTATTGCCTTGAGAGAGTCTTCTGGCAGTGGCTCAAGTTTGGAGAATTTCTTGAGGATGCAGAGCTGAGATTCTAGGGAGATGAAGAATGGTAGGGATCACAAGAAAGAGTACAAGAGAAGAGAAAACTGCACATAGAGAGAACTACAGAGACATGCAGAAGGTAAAAACTGTAGCCAGCACACACACGTGTCTCTGAATAGTGCCTGGTCTAATCATCTAGGCTGAAAAATCTCATAAACCATGGGGCATTCAGTAGAGAGCAAAGAATGATCTTGTCTCAGTGCTGAGTAATAATTAGCCATAGACTGAACACTGTAACAGATTTAATCTGCTTTCAAGTAACTTAAATGAGTCCCAGAAAAACTCAAGAACATTTATGGATGTACAATAATTATAGCACCCAACAAGGTAAAATTCATAATGTCTGTTATTCAATAGAAGATAACCATGCATGCAAAGAAAGCAGGGCAATATGGCCCCAAATGAATGGAAACTAACTAAAAACAAAAAAGAACTGAAAGGAATGTTAAAATTAACAGATATATACACTGAAATAGTAATCATGATTGCATTCCATAAGGTCAAAATTTTAAATATAGTCATGAAATATATATAAAAAGACCCAAATACAAATTCTAAATTGTAGTAAAAACTACAATATATGAGATGATAAATGCACTGAATAGAATTAAAAACAGATTAGATATTGCAGAACAAAAGAACAGTGAACTTGAAGATGTAACTAGAGAAGCTATACAAAATAAAACTGAAAGAATAAATAATTTTAAAGTGAGCCAAGCACCAGTAAGCTGTAGAATAACTTTAAGCAGTTTAATAAATATAATATATATATACATATATACATATAAAGGAAATGGGGGAAGGGATTATAGAACAAAGTATTTGATGAAATAATGGACAATTTTTTTCTAGATTTGATGAAAACTATAAATCCATAGATTCAAGAAATGCAAGAAAGCTCAAGCACAAAAATCTCAAAGAAAACTAAATCAAGGCACATTCTAATTAAATTGCTCAATGCCAGCAGGGGGAAAAAAAGAAATACTTAAAACCATCTAGAAAAACAAGAGACATGTGACATACATACGATTAAAGATTAGGATGATAGAAGATTTCTTGTCAGAAGAAAAAAATGCAGAAAACAGTAGAGCAATATCTTTAAAGTACTGATAGAAATCTGTAAGCCTAGAATTCAATGTCCAATACAAATACCTTTAAAAAATATAGGTAAACTAAGCACATTATTAAATATATGATAGCTTAACAAATTAATCATCGGCACATTTGTATTACAAGGAATGTTAAAGGAAGTCTTCAGGAAGAAGAAAATAATACCAAATAAAATTATGGGTCTACACAAAGAAATGAAGAACACAAGAAATAGTAGACCATTAGTAAATATATAAGGTTATTATCTTTTTATTAAATATATTTAAAATATAATTGATTGTTATAAACAAAACAACAATAATATAGTGTGAGGCTCCTAACATTAAAGAAGAGAGGTCAGGAGAGAAAAAATGTTAGTGTACTATTTTAAGATTCTTGCCTGAAATTAGTATAATATTACATAGAGTTAGACTGCAATAAGTTAGGTATATACACATTTGGAAACAGCAACTAAAAATTTTAAAAAGACAGAGACAATAAACCAATGAGAGAAAAAAATCAGACTATAAAAATATTTAATAAATCCCAAGGAAGGTGGAAGAAAGAAACAAAAACTATATGGGACAAATAGAAAAAAGAAAAGTAAGATTTAAACATCAACATCTGAATGAATCACATTAAATTCAAATGGTGTCTATACACCAATTAAAAAGGAGAGAGTATTATAGTGGATAAAAACAGCAAGACCCAACGGGGTTCTTACTCCAACCATTTGGAATAAAAATTCATCTTTCTCAGGGCTAAATGAATCAGTGTCTCTTTCTTGTATATCCTAAAGATATCTTCAAGGTCCTAGGCCTCATTTTTTCTTAAAATGTAAACAAGTGTCTCCAAATTTAGGAAAGTCTCTCTGGATTACTCTCATTATATATACAATTGTAAATTAATTTCCCAAGGTTTCCCTTAGCTCAGGATCCCAAGAGTTCATAAAAATTTATTCATAAATTCTCAACTCTGAAGAAACACAAAAAAATGTCCTCTATGTCCATAATATATACAATGGAATACTATTAAGCAGTCAAAAAGATGATTTATTCATACATGCTACAGGATGGATAATTTCAAAGTAATTATACTGAGCAAAAGAAGCTAAACAAAAAAGAATACAAACCATATAATTCTATGTACATAAAATCTTACAAAATGCAAATAATCCATAGTGACAAAAAGAAAATCAGTGATTACGTGGAGAAGGGCATATAGGCTAAAGTAAGTTATGACAAAAGTGTGCAAGGAAACTTTTAACATAGAGCATATGCTCATTATCTGGATTATACTGATAGTTTTAGAATCTATCTATTCATCCATCCTTATATATGTGTGCATATATGTGCGAGTGTGTGCCAAAACGTATTCATTTTATATTTTAGATATGTGCAGTTTGTTGTATGTTAATTATACTTCAATTAAGAATATGAAATATTTCACTCAACGTAAGTTTCCCCATGTTCATCCATGTTTTTGCGAATGGAAGTATTTCATTCCTTTTTATGGCAGAGTAGTATTCCATAGTGTATATATAACACAGTTTCCTTATCCAATCATCCATCGATGGACATTTAGGTTAGTTCCATATCTTGGCTATTGTAAACAGAGCTGCAATGAACATGAGAGTGCAAGTATCCCTTTGACATGATGATTTCCATTCCTCTGGGTATATACCCAGAAGAGGGATTGCTGGATCATATGGAAGATCTTATCTGTAGTTGTTTGAGAAACCTCCATACTGTTTTCCATAGTGGTTGTACTAATTTACAGTCCCATCAATAGTGCAAGGGTGTTCCCTTCTCATGAAATAAGCAAAGCACAGAGGGATAAATACCTCATGTGCTCACTCATATGTAGGAGCTAAGAGAGAAAGGAAAGAAGGAAAGACCACAGTAGTGCTGTGGTCTTACAGAGGAAGGGAACATTCTTAGGGCTACAAAGTGGAGTGGGGAGGAGAGGGGGGAGGAGGAGGGAGGTTGGGGGATAATTGGGTGGGGGACACTGCATACAAAAATAATTTCTAGTAATGGGTACACCCACAGTATGAACCTGGCCCTCACATCATGGGCACAAGAAATGACAATTATCTTTGTATCTCATGAAAAGTCTTAATAAATATAAAAATAAATAAATAAATAAATAAATAAAATTGAACAGTTTTAAAATGAAAACAAGCTAGTAAGATACAGTGTCTATATAGATCATTCAAATAAAGTATTTCTGAACCAGAAAAAATAAAAATAAAAATAAAAATAGGTAAAAATAAACACACAGCTAGTTGTAGATACAGAGATCAAAGTTAGATTGCATTTTTTAAAAATATGATCCATGAAACCTAAGGTTTAGAATATTGCAGACCACCACTTCCTTTTAGCCTGAAGATTTTGTGAAACCTATTTTCCCATTTTAAAGGACTACAGGAGTTTTTAGAAAACTTGTGACAGCACATCATAGATGCTTATTAAAAGTTCTCTACTACCTCCCATTATTTTTGGTTTCTAGAAATATTATTTTTTATATATGATTTATTACACATAATTAATAATAATAGGGTTACTTAAGGGGAGGGTGTTGTTATCTTTAGGATACCCTACTTCATATCATGGTTCCCAGAATATAAAATGGCAGGGTTAAAATATAATTTAGTTTCATTCTCAGTCTTTTGGATGTTAGCCATCCTAACTGCAGTGAGATGGTATCTCAGTGTGGTTTTGATTTGCGTTTCCCAAATGCTGAGTGATGTTGAACATTTTTTCATGTGTCTGTTGGCCATTCATATATCTTCCTTAGAGAAATGCCTATTCAGCTCCTTTGCACATTTTTTAATTGGGTTACTTGTTTTTTTGCTCTAAAGTTGTTTCATTTCCTTGTATATTCTGGATATTAATCCTTTGTCAGATGTATATTTTGAAAATATTTTCTCCCACTCTGTTGGTTGTCTTTTAACTCTTTTAATTGTTTCTTTTGCTGTGCAGAATAACAAATGCTGGCAAGGTTGCAGACAAAAAGGAACTCTCCTACACTGTTGGTGAGACTGCAAAATGGAGCAGCCTTTATGGAAAATGGTTTGGAGGTTCCTCAAACAATTACAGATAGATCTACCATATGACCCAGCTATCCCACTGCTGGGAATATATCCAGAGGAATGGAAATCATCATGTCGAAGGGATACCTGTACTCCAATGTTTATTGCAGCACTCTTTACAACAGCCAAGAGTTGGAACCAGCCCAGATGTCCATCATCAGATGAGTGGATAAGGACACTGTGGTGTATCTACACAATGGAATACCACTCTGCTATAAAAAAGAATGAATTACTTACTACCACTTGCAGCAACACAAATGGACTTAGAAAAAATTATATTAAGTGAAATTAGGCAGGCACAGAAAGAGAAATACCACATGTTCTCACTTATTTGTGGGAGCTAAAAATAAATAAATAAATACACGAACAAATGGAAGGGGCAGGGAAGAAGACACAACAATCACAGTTCCTTGAACTTGTTAAGACAAGTGAACAGTTATGATGTTAATGGGTGGGAGGGGGAGAAGGAGGTGGAAGAGCGAAATCGGTAAAGGGACACAAAAATCAACTACGCTGTATATTGATAAAATAAAATAAAATAAAAATAAAAATAAATAAAATTAAAAATTTATATATATATAATTTGGTTTCATAAATATTTTGAAAAGGAATATCATATCTATATTTGAAATTATATTTGAGACAAATAGAGACTTTTCTTTCTGAAAGCATATATACCACTATCATTTTAATATATATTAGTACATTCATCCTTAGAAGAACACACAGAAATAGTGCTGTCAGTACTAGGAAAACCAATCTATAACTCATTTTTTTTAAAACCACCTAGCTGTCCTTTCTTTCCAACCTCCTTTGTGAATGATAAATGCCTCCTCATGTCCTTTTCTTTTTATTTGGCCTAACTTTTCACTGTCTTTAACATCTTCTCTCAGTATGAGCCCTAGGTGATGTACAGTTTAATTCTGTTCAAATTTCCATCCCTTTCTCTACTCCCAATTAATATGTTCAACATTAAGACAACAAGGAAAACGTGTCCCTCCTTCCCACATATTTTGTGAATAATGGCATTTTTGTTGATCACCTCTGTAACCTGGCTTCCAACATCCAAGTTTCTCCAAGGGCCATGACTCATGCTCAGATGCTTCATATTTTAAATGTGTTCAGCTTTCCTATAAATACAAAGATCTCTTATTTCCTGTGCTAAAATTTTGCATTATATATCTTATTTTTGAATTTTTTATAGACCTGTATCTACCATAATCTAGTCTGCTTACATATAGATGTATTTCCAATTTTCATATTACTTTACAATACTATTCTGGCCATATTATAATTTTCTACATTATTATTTTATTTTATAGCAAATTGTTATCTGAGCAGGCTTCACAATATTACCATATTTTTTCCCAACATTCTCTTTTTTATTTTAGGACAAAAATTTTCTGCATAATTCATAAGTCAATTTTCTATAAGGTAAAAATAATACTGCTTCATCCCAAGAATGTACACAATTGCAAATATTGACATTTAGTATAACACTGATAAATCATACATATGGCCATAAAATTGAGTTGAATGGGTTTTGCATTTTGAGACCATAAGAATAACAAGACTATTCCTAGAAGTTTTCCCTGTAAAAATCAAAGATCATTATTTTATGCAGACTGGTCTATATTTTGATTCTTTAAATCACAGAGAGATGGAAATTTCAGCTACCAGCCAAAATGTTTTAACTATCTCTTTATCCCCCCTCAGTAAAATGACAGATAGTCCTCAAATATTACCTACAATCCTTCCAACTCTCTGCTGAGGTGGGATTCTACAATTAAAACAGTCTAACTGTTTTAAACTTCAAGTTGACATGACAAAACTTGTTTGAGGTGGTAGAGGGTGGACACAGATTTTGTCTACAGCTCTTACTGAAGCAGCATGGCTTGACCATGGGAAGGTTCAAGAAAAAAAGGGTTGTCCTGTTACCTTCTTCATGTAACCTGTGGGCCCTTGATGGAATCCTGCCATAATTTTCTTGATTCTTTCAGGATACTGAGGACTGACTTTCTGTCTACTACTAAAAGTGGAAAACATCTGGTAAGTATGATTATAAGAAAGTTTTCAAAAAAATTTTAACAGAACATGCTTTCCCTATCTTCCAAAAAATAAATGTTTATTAGTTTTCTATCGCCGCATAACAAATTACCACAAAATTAACACCTTAACAAAATACTCACTTATTATCTTAAGTTTTACACATCAGAAGTTTTGGTAGGTCAGGTAAACTTCTTTGCCCCACCAGGGGGCACTCTCAGCTTCCAGGGATTACCCACATTCCTCTCCCCAAGGCCAATACATCTTCAAGAATTTTCAATTCTTGTCATTTTTCTTAGCCTCCCTGACTTCCTTTTTTTTTGCCACTAACCAGAGAAAAAGAACCTTTTAAAAAGTGCATGTCATTAGATTAGGTCCACCTCATAATCTATGTTTGATCAATCCTAATTTAATTGGATAGTAATTTTAGTTACATCTGAAAACTCCCATTTCCCATGTGATATAGCATGATATCTCATTTTTTCCAAAAACTTGGAGATTAGTGTGGGAAATCTTGAGGAGAGTATTTTAGAATTCTTCCTACCACAAAAGGAAAAGAGGATCTTCCTCAAGCATGATTAAGAATAACAGAGCAATAAACTAATACGTTTTTAATTCCATCAGTTTCCCAGGAATGTGATAAATGTTTACAGAATATGTAGGTGGAAGGGGTCTCATACCCTGTAAGAGATAACAAAAATCTTTTATGGTTTAGTGACTGGTTTAGTTGTGGTAATGGGAAAGGAAGACATAATTATATAATGTTTGCCAGATTCCATATTGTACAGAAAAAAACAAACATATATTGAAGATGACACTAAGGATTGATTATGAATAATAATATTACAGGATCTCTTGCTGGTCATTTGTGCTCTGCTGGTTATTTGTGCTCAATAAATTCAGTCCTAAATACTGTTAATGGCTCATTATTTTCCTAATTTTTTTTTATTATTGTAACTTGTTTTTAATCAACATCTGTTTAATGAGCTGGGCACCAGGGAAAGATCAAGTTTCTCGTGTTAAACTGATTTTGTTAATTCACATTTATTTATTTGCATTTGTGATGAAGTCAGTCTGAAAAAGTAGTTTTTAAATCATAGTTTTCAAAAGCAAATGGTAATAATAAATATATTAGTGCAATGATTATAAAAATCATAGGACTGAACAACAAAGTCATTAGATATACACATGATGAACATCTAAATGAATAATCTATGTAACATACTATACTCGTATTTGGAATTTTATTTGAGACCCAAATTTTCTGAGCATACAAAACTGTTATAATAATATAGTATTCAAAATTTAAACTTGTATGCTTTTCTAGATCAAGTGTTTATATGGTATATCTTATATTTGAGCACAGTGGACATTGTAAGCAAAATAATTTTTGAAAGATTTAAAACATTTGTACTACACAGATTGCCTTTTCTTTACCTATTACTAAGCATATAAATGCCCATGATTCTCATGTTGAACTTTAACTTAAAAAAAAAAAACACCGTTCATTGGTGCTTATAGTACTTGGTTTCTTATTTACATATCATGCGAGAGTGCAAACAGATTAACAGAAAGTGAGAAATAAGCTCTATATAACAACAATAAAAAAAATTGTATGTCTTCCTTTGAAAAATGTCTATTCATCTCCTTTGCCCATTTTTTAACAGGATTATCTGTTTTTGTACTGTATAATTGTTTGAGTTCTTTGTATATTCTGGATATCAATCCTTTGTCATATGTATAGTTTGTAACTATTTTCTCCCATCCCATATGTTGTCTTTCCACTCTGTTGATCATTTCCTCTGCTGTGCAGAAGCTTCTTTGTGTGATATAATCCCATTTATCTATTTTTTGCTTTTGTGGCTCGTACTTTTGGGGTCTTATTCATAAAGTCTTTGACCAGTCCTACTACCTAGAGTACAAATGGCCAACAGATACATGAAAAAATGCTCAGCAGCACTAGTCATCAGAGAAATGCAAATCAAAACCACGTTGAGATACCATTTCACCCCAGTTAGACTGGCCATTATTAAAAAGACCAAGATTAACAAATGCTGGTAAGGATGCGGGGAAAAGGGACTGTTGGTGAACTGTAAATTAGCACAGTCATTATGGAAAACAGTATGAAGGTTTCTCAAACAACTACAGATAGAGCTACCACATGATCCAGCAATCCCAATTCTGGGTACATATCCAAAGGAATGGAAATCATCATGTCAAAGGGACACCTGCACTCCCAAGTTCATTGCAGCTCTGTTTACAATTGCCAAAATATGGAACCAACCTAAGTGTCTATTGACAGATGACTGGATAAAAAAAATATGGTGTATATGCAGAATGGAATACTATGCAGCCATAAAAAAGAATGAAATTATGCCATTTGCAGCAACATGGGTGAGTCTGGAGAAAATTATGTTAAGTGAAAAAAGCCAAAGAAACAGAAATACCACATGTTCTCATTTGTAATTGGCTGTTAGGAAGGAAGGAAGGGAGGAAGGGTAAGGGAAGGAAGGAGGGAAGAAGAAAGGAATGAAGGAAAGAAAGAAAGAAAAGACCACAACAATATGTTGAACTTTCAGAAGGAGAGAGCAAACCTAAGGATACTAGAGATGCAGGGGAGGGAGGGAGGGCACTGGGAAGCAATAGGTCAGGCAAAAGGCATAAAGAAATATCATGATTTGTGAGAATGAACATGCAAGTAATAAATTTAAAAAATAAAAATAAAAAATAAACATTTGTATAGATTTCTAAAGGTATTTGATGTAATTTAATATTTTTTCTTAGTCTGAAAAAGATGTGCTTTTTAAATATGAATTGAGAATACATCTTAAAAGGTAAACATCAATATTATATTTAACAGTGAAATACTGAAGCACAGGTGTTTATTTGTGCATGGGTATATTTCAAGGAAAGTGTTCATAAGTTTAATCACCTTTTAAAAGGGTCAGTGACCAAAGAAGGTTAAGAAATACTGCACTAGAGGTAATTCCAATGAAACAGAGAAACGTCATAGATATGTGGCATTAGTCTAGAAGGTGTAGTCACAGTAATAAGATTTTTTTAAAAAAAAGAATGAGGTAACTAAATTCTGGAAAATAAAATTATCATTATTTTTATAATATTATGATTTTCTTGATAAACTAAGAGATCAACTGAACATTTACTAGGCCTACTAAAAGACCACAGGAAAGTACATAACAAAATAAATAAGGAAAGACAGAATTTTACGACTTCTACTTTCAGCCATGGTGGAATAACTGGGGCCAGGTTTACTTTCCTATCAGAAACAGCCAACAAATAGACCACATATGTTAAATAATTATTTTCAAAACAATAGACATTAGGCAATAAAGAAGAGTGATGAGGGACCAATGAAGAGAAGACGCAACTGTTTTTCCCTTTGCTTCCGAGCTCTTTCCCCAGGCTGGATTCTTTTTCTCCTAAAAATGTGGGTTAGAGAGTTTTTGTAGGTGTGTTTCTTTGTCTGGCTTTATTTTTAATATTTTGTTTTTGTTTTGTTTTATTGCATCTTGGCACATAAATCTAGTGATTCTTTCCCAGATATTTCACATATTTTGATTCTTTAATTTCCTCTTCTATGATAGGAAGAAATAACATCAAATTAGAGTAACTAAATGTTATTTATAAATAGAGTCTTTTCTAAAATGTCACTCGGAACATAGGTTTGTGTAGCAATTGATTAACCTCTAACACTAGTACATTAGTAGATTGTTTTAGTGCTTACTATAAAATTTCCAACTTATTAATTTAATAGGTGTAACTGCAATGATGAAGGGATACTGGAACACAAAAGCAGGGGTTGCTAAACTTAAAAGTTACTGAAAAGCTTAGTTTTTAGCCAGTAAATGCATCTAAACTTTAATTCACAGCAAAAAAAAAAAAAAAAAAAAAAAAAAAGAAGCAGAATTTCTAGCTAGGAGAATTAAAAATACATATGAAGGGTATGGAGTGCTTAGGAAAAAAAAATATATATATATACACACACATTATATTTTCTCTCTCTCTCTCTCTCTCTGGATATATATTTATACATATAGAGATATCTCCCTCAATATATGTATATACATATAAAAAGAGAGAATTTATATATATATATATATGTATAGTTCCTTTGAGTAAACCTAAAACTGTAATTTGTAATTTGCTTTAATTAGGAATGTAGTTAAACAATTAATTTTGGTTAACTGATATATAAATATACTAAAAATAGTACAAAAACTACTGAGACTAAAATTGACTTTTTAGTCCTTAAATTTGTATTGATTCCTTCATAATTAAAAAATCTCAAAGGGCAACAGTATAACTTCAAAAAAAAAAGCTGAAAAGTTTCAAAACTTCTGTGATCTCTTCATAAAATTTTAATCATATAAAAATGCCTTTTTGCATGATAAAATAAAGATAAATAAAAACCAAAGAGTAAATACTAAAATTCTATTTTGTCTAAAAAGCAATATTTGCTACTCTGAATTATTCTTAATTGTAATTAAATCCCCCTCCTTTTATATAGGGTTTTTCCATGTCAGAAATTAAAATATGAGAAAAAATCAGAACAAGTAAATAAATCAGACTTTTCCCATATTTGAATCTTGAGTAATACATCATAGTTTTGGATGTTAGTGAGTCAATTTGAGTTATACTGAAATGTATGTTTGCTGGACTGAAATATACGCACTTTCCGTAATGAATGGGGTGCTAAGCAAATTAACCAAAAATCTGCGCTCACCAACTCTTACATGATCTTTAAAGTCATTTTTAGATCTAAAACTGCAAGTCTAGTTCAGTCCTTGTAAGAAAATTAAATTTTATAGACTCAAAGTTTTAGCAGTTAAAACAAAGTAGATGCTACTGTTTATAAATATATTTTATCTGCTCATTAGAAAAAACTCAATGAGATTTATACCTAGAAACATGTTAACAATTGACGTTACTTAATGAGCTTAAAGGCAATAAAAACACATCTGTTTTAGAAGATTCTCTATTTCATACCTATTAATTTATAAAAAGCAAAAGAAAACCCCAAAATATTCTTATCTCCCAAACAACAATTTTTTTCTGTAGTATTATAATAGCAGGTTAAATATTAAGTACTTAATACGCCATCCACGTGAAAAAGTTTACTCTCTTTTTTTCAGATATGACAATCTGCAGAGTTCCCAGGAACTTGGTTTCTGCTTTAAAACAAATTTTTTTTTTCCAAATTTGTGTCTCCACATGGCTACACTCTTCCTGTCAAGAATGATGATTATAGCCAGAGGGAATAAAGTTTTGGGATGTGATTTTGAAAAATGAGTGCCAGATTTTGACTTTGCAAAATTGAGAAAAAAGAATAACTGATTATAAAGGCAGAAGGTGGATATTGATAATGAGGTTATGTAATTGTGTTCATCTTCTCTATATTGAAACATTTCTCATATAACATAATTTCATAAAAGCTCATTGCCTAAGCAATTTATTTGATATTCATTATTTCTCTCAACTTCATGTAATTATGTATATTCAATGTGACATTTTCTTGTGAACATAGTATAATTACTCTCTATGCACACTTATTCTGCATTTGTTTTAATTACTGTAGAATATTTTAATCATTGTTTCATTAGCTCTAAAACCATAATGGTTTGTTTTGAATGTCCTTATTTTATTTGCTATTTTTTGATGTTGTTCATAATTACACGGGTTGTTTAAGCCTATTTAGGAAAATAAAATCCCTATGCAGTACTAAACTCCATAAACCCACAGTGCCACATTCTTTCCACCCATAGACCCTAGTGTTTCTCTCTTCATAAAGTGTTTCTCTCCAAAGGTGAAGCATTTGCAAATACCAAGCTCTACTGGAAATACTTACTCTTCTCAAAATTTCGAAGGCACGTCGTTTCTACTTGTGGTCCAAGTTCTTTTCAATCACTATGCAGGTCAGGTAGTATCATTTGGAATTCATAAACATACTTAATATCATATCTCTGAGAGGCCCTGAGGTTGATTGTGCTTAAACATTTAAACGGAGAGCTCTTTGCAAAGTTAGTTATAGTAAGTGCTGAATGAAAAGGTAAATGAATAATTGAATGAAAATGTTATGAGAGAATTCACTAATTCATTTTTAAGGCTGATATAATTTAAAATGCTCAATAGCCTTATGTGTAGAAAAAACATGTTTTCATTCAACCATGGAAGTCTATTCTAAAGTAATGATACAACCTTCTGTAAACTGTTTTAAATTTCCTCCTTCTAAAGCATAACACATCTTGGCATTCCCCTGCTCCATTTCATTTAATAAAATAAAAGCTCTTTAGTGTACATGAGTGGTAAAACAATTCATATGAAATTTTGTAAAAGGTACAGGTTACGAATGAGAGAAAAGTTTGGAAATGTGAGGCATTAAAGATATTTCACACATCCGGCCCCAACATACTTTCTTAAATACTTTTCACTACTTCCCATGTTATACTCCAGTCAAAGTCAACTATACTCCCTCTAAATTTTTCTACATCTATGCCTTGAACATTCTCTTTATTACTTCCTAAGCCTTATCTCCTTATCTCTAAAAAAGGATATTAATCCCTTGTCGGATGCATAGTTAGCAAAATTTTTCTCCCACTCTGTAGGTTGACGTTTCACTCTGTTGATTGTTTCCTTTGCTCTGCAGAATGTTTTTAGTTTGACGTAGTCTCATTTGTTTATTTTCTCTTCTGCTGCTTGTGTTTTGGGGCTCATGTTCATAAGCCTGTGCCCAGACCTAGTTCCTGAAGTGTTTTACCTATATTTTCCCTTAGTAATTTTACAGTTTCAGGTCTTATAAGTCTTTAATCCATTTTGAGTTGATTTTAGTGTATGGTGAGAGGTGCACACCTAGTTTCATTCTTCTGCATGTGGATATCCAATTTTGCCAGCATCACTGTTGAAGAAGCAGTCTTTCCCCCAACGAAGATTTTTGTTGCCCTTGTCTAATATCAGATGGCTGTAAGCCTGAGGGGTGATTGGCTATAATCAAAAAGATAGTGAATAACAAATGCTGGCAAGGGTATGGAGAGAGGGGAATGCTCTTGCACTGTTGGTGGAACGGTTAATTAGCACAACCATTGTAGAAAACAGTATGGAGGTTTCTCAAACAACTACAGACAGATATTCCATGCAACCCAGCAATCCCACTTCTGGGTATATACCCAAAGGAATGGAAATTATCACGTCAAAGGGACACCTGCACTCCCATGTTCATCACGGCTCTGTTTACAACGGCCAAGACATGGAACCAAACTAAATGTCCATCAATGGATGATTGGATAAGGAAAGTGTATATATATATGCCATGAAATACTACTCTGCCATAAAAAAGAATGAAATTCTTCCATTTGCAACAACATGGATGAGATTGGGGAAACTTATGTTGAGTGAAATAAGTAAAGCACAGAGGGATAAATACCACATGTCCTCACTCATAAGTGGGAGCTAAAAGATAAGAAGGGAGGAAAGAAAGACCACAGTGGTTCATTGGACTTGCAGAGGGAGAGAACTTACCTTGGGATACAAAGTGGAGTTGGGGGGAGGGAAAGGGGGAGAGGGAGAGAGGTTGGGGATAACTGGGTGGGGAACATGGGGTGCAAGTGCAATTTGTGGTAATGGGCATGCTGCCAATATGGATCTGGCCTTTACATCTTGGGCACGAGGGGTGACAATCAGCTTTGTATCATGAATATTCATAACCAATAATAAATAAATAAATAAATAAAAATTTCTACAAAGTGAAAAATAAAAATAAAAAAGGACAATAGTATTTTTCCCGATAGGTTATTCTGAGGAGTGAATGAGATAATATCTGTAAAACACTGAGAAGGGTGATGGGGAATCACAAAATGCCCCACGATGGATAGAATGACAGATGTTAAATTATTACTGTTATTGTTTTTATTACTACAAAGATTCATAAAGCCTTCCCAACTTCCAGTTGGAAGTAATTCCTCCCTTCTGTGGTCCCTTTGCAAATTCTGATTTTAGTGCAGGTATTCATCCCTTCCATTGTGGCTATTTGTACACATCATACATTTCTGTCTAGAATATAGATACCTTGAGAAAAGGAGTCATGTTTGGCTATACTTTTCTTTATTAATTCCCTATAAACACAGCATTTTAAACATCCTAAGGGCTCATAAGTGATTATCAAAGCACCTCTTTTCTACACAACTGGGGTACTAGAGGCAGGAAAGGGGAAAGAGGATGGGAATTGTGAGAGGTTGGCTAATGGCCATAAAACACCTAGAAAGAAAAATAAGTTCTGTGGATGTACAATCGAGCTAGGCATCTATAATTAACAATAACTTAGAGGTGATCAAATATCCTCGTCACAAAGAAATGATTGTTTTGCAATGATGAATATGCTAAATACGATGATTTGATCATCACACATTGTATACATGTATTGAAATATAATTCTGTACTGCACCAATATGTATAATCAATACATTTCATTTTTTTAAGCACCTCTTTCTTGCTTAAACAAAAGTGTTCACTTATTTCTAAGTGGTGTGAAAAGTCTTTTACCTTTAGCTGTAAATCTGACCAGTGCTCACAAGGCTTCTGAGGAGATTGCGCTGCTAACTATAGCTGCCAAGTCAAAGCAGAAAGTAAAAACAGAAAAAGGTCTGAGACCTATTCTTTTCAGAAACAATCATAATTTATTCTTAGAATATGAGGAAAAGAAGAATACTCTCAAAGGGAGAAATATGTAGGTAAATATTATAGAAGTTTAAATGACATGCTCAACTTTAGGAAAGAAATTTTAGCCGAAAATAAGATCTTCACTTTACAAACGAATTTACTCACTACCCCCCCAACTTCAATCTCATTTTCTCTTTCCAAATCAAATACTTCATAATGTCATAGGAATTGAACTAGCACTTGTAAATGTTGAGAGAGAAATGTACATTAAAAAAAAAAAATCTTAACAAATGAGTTATGTTTTGCTTCACATATTTTTGCTCAAGTTCATTGTTTGTTTTTCTGTACATTTTGTAAAGGCTAAGAACATGCAATAATCATTAATCCATGCAAAAATAGTTATTGAACACCCACTGGACTACCTTGCCTTAAAAGAACTGGTGATATAGTAACTATAAATCAAATTTGTACATTTCAGGAAAAGAATATCAGTGTCTGACATGTAAAGTTTTTATACAGAGACAGCTTACTATATTAATTCTAAAACTGGGAAATTAAAATGAAATATCACCAGAATAGAATTTAAATAATAATGAATCAAGGTTCTTTTTGCAAATTATTTTATTATTATTATTATTATTATTATTATTATTATTATTATTATTATTATTTTGCTTAGGTTGCTTTTGGAGAACATTTTGGTAGTTATCCCAAGATCAACATATAGATCTCCAGTCTTCTATACATTCCTTCCTTTAACCAAATTGTCATAATATATCAATACTATGAGCCATTACATAAAAAAAAACAATTAGATACAATTTAATCATGAAATAGGAATGGTGAGGTCTCAGTTTTAGTCTGACTCAAGTTTTAGAGAAAGATCCTTAGGCTGTATTGAAAATCCCAAGAATAGTTAAGTCCTTTAAACATATGTCCAGTGAGGATTATGAGTAAGTTGTGCTTGTTGTGTGTGCTGGCATTTAGGCACAAGTGTCTCTTCAAGAAAATACCTAACTAATCAACTCATTTCCCTTCATAATCTTCCCCTGAGTTGAAAGTAAAATATTATTCACTATAATTTTCTAGATAGTTTTTATTACAAACTTGATAATTAATAATGTATGCATTTTTTTCTGTGTCTCAAAAATCATCCAATGGATAAGAGAATAACTGAGAACAATAGAAACCTCTTAACACATATGATTGAGAGATACAGGCACATCAGGCCCTCAGTAAACAGTTGATCAACTAGGGGGACAATGGCAAAAGAGCAGCAGTCTCAATCAGAATGGGTTTCCAAGCTATCAGCATTGCTCGCTCCTAAAGAAACATCGTTAAGGACAAAATGATAAAGGAGTTATTACAACTGATACCACATAAATAAAAAGAATCATAAGAGACTACTATACACAATCATATGCCAATGAATTGGTAACCTAGACAAAAATGAATAAATTTCTAATATAACCTACCAAGTCTGAATCAGGGAGAAATAGAAGATTTGAACAGACCAATAGCATGTAAGGAGATTTAATTAGTAATTAAACACCTCCCAACAAAGAAAATCCTAGGACTAGATGACTTCTACCAAACATTTAAGGAAGAATTAATGCCAATATTTTTCAATGTATACCAAAAGGCAGCAATGGAGGGAACATTCCAAATTCATTTTATGAGCCCAACGTTACCTCTGAAGCTGGTTCACTGGATATCAACTTATCTGAATCTGGTAAGACAAAAATACATTCATGCACAACAAGGTATATGAAGCCAGTTTATTAAATAAAGTTATGTAACAAGGAAAAAAGACACTTAGGATTTACTGCAAGCTGGTCCCCCAAGGGTCAAGAAGGCTGCACTGGGTTAATAGAGTCTCTACTGTACCCATCCAACTTTCATTGCAGCTGAGGGACTCCAGAGTCTTAACCCTCAGTTTTATATCCAAGGGGTAACATGACACGTTGGGTAAAAGCATCGAAGGACATGTGAGGGGGACTGATATAGAGCTCAGCATGTTCCAGTCAGTCTATCATTATCACAGAGTGTTACATTCCCAGTATATTCTACAGTTATTCTTGAGAACTAGAAGCAAAAAGGAAGAGATAACCGGGTTGGTTCATGTCTGTTGGAACATTATCCTGCCTTGCCCTCGACCAAAAGCCAGTAAGGACCCTGCAAGAAAAGAAAATTATGGGACAATATCCCTGTGAACATAGATGTAAAAATTCTCAACAGAATACTAGCAAAACAAATTCAACAGCACATTAAAAGAATATTACACCATAATCAAGTGGATTTACTACTGAGATGTAAGGATAGTTCAACACATGCAAATCATATATGTGATACATCACATTAACAAAAGATAAAACCACATGATCATCCCAATAAATGCAGAAAAAGCATTTGATAAAACTCGATATCCTTTTTTTGAGTGAAGACACTATCTACATAATCAGAAAAAATATTTAGAAAACATGCATCTGATAAGGGGTTAACTAAAATGTAACAACTAAATAGCAAAACAAAATAAAACAAAAAACACAAAAAAACAAATAATCCAGTTAGAGAACAGGCAAAGGATCTGAATAGACATTTTTCCAAAGAAGACATGAAGTGGCCAAGTGGCCAACAGGTACATGAAAAGGTGCTCAACATCACTATTCATCAGGAAAATGCAAATTAAAACCATCATGAGATATAACCTCATACCTGTTAGGATAGCTATTATCAAAAAGATAAGAGATAATTGTTGGCAAAAAGGGAGACCTTGCACATTGCTAGTACAAGGTAAATTGGAACAGCAATTATGGACAATAGTAGGAAGTTTCCTCAAAAAATTAAAAATAGAACTACCATAAAATTTAGCAATTAGACTTCTGACTATATAACAAAAGGAAATGAAATCAGTAGCTAGAAGAGCTGTCTGCACCCCAGGTTTATTGCAGCATTATTCACAAAGCCAAGATATACAAACAACCTCAGTGTCCTTTGACAGATGAATGGAAAAAGAAAATGTGGTATATGCAGGCAATGGAATATTATTTAACCATAAAAGAGGAAATCCTGCCTTTCACAACAACATGGGTGAACCTAGAGGACATTGTATTAGGCAAAATAAGTCAAACACAGTAAAAAGGAATACCACATAATCTCATTTAAATGTGGAATCTAAAAAAAGCCAGACTCATAAAAGCAGAGAGTAGAATGGTGGTTTCCAGTGGCTGGAAGGATAGAGATGTTAATTTAAGGGTACAAATTTCACCCATGTTGTCACAAATGGCAATATTTCTTTCTTTTTTATGGCTGAAAATATTCCATTGTATATACACATGCCACAATTTCTTCAACTGTCCATCCATCAGTCAACACGTAGGTTGTTTTCATATCTTGGCTGTTGTAAATAACATTGCAATGAACATGGGAAAGCAGATGTCTGTTCAAGCTATTGATCTGATTTCATTTGGATGTATACCTGGTAGTAGTATGCTGGATCATATGGTAGTTCTATTTTTAACTTTTTGAGGCACTTTCATACTGTTTTCCATAATGGCTGTACCAACTTACATTCCCATCAACAGTGCACATGGGTTCCTTTTTCTCCACATCCTCATCGACATTGTTTTTGCCTTTTGGTAATAGCCATTCTGACAGGTGTAAGGTGATATCTTATTGTGATTTTAGTTCACATTTTTTCATGACTAGTGATGTTGAGCACCTTTTTTATGTACCTGTTAGCCATTGTATATCTTTTTGAAAACTGTTTATTGAGATATTTTGACTATTTTTAATTGGGTAAGCTGTCCATTTTGCTACTGAGTTGTTTGAGTTCCTGATACAAAAGACCATTCTTTCCCCATTGTGTTCCTGAAATTTTTGTCAAAAAATAAATTGATTCTATGTGTATGGATTTATTTCTTGGCTCCTTATTCTGTTCCACTGGTCTCTGTTTCTCTTCCTTTAACATTGCTAAAGATCTTCTACTGAAATTCAGAAACTCAAGTTCAATAGTATTATCAAGCCAACAAAATACATATGGAAGAGTATTATTTTAACGTATTTTCTATTTATTTATATCTGCTCTATTTATTATATTTACTGCTATAATCTATTATATCTATTATATTTACTGCTCTATTTATAACTACAAATAATAGACATAATAAAATGAGTTCTAAAAGACACTTAGAACTGGCATGTGTAACAAAAAAAATACTATATTTTATTACAGTTATATTGTGTATAACTATACATAACACAACCATATCCTCAGAACGCAGGTATATGTAATCCCACTTCCTCTGTACAGAAAAAAAATAGAAATATCTGGAAAAAAAGAGTAAAATTAAAATTTATCAAATTCTCTAAATAAGAAAGAAAGAAAAGACTACAACAATAAGTTGAACTTTCAGGAGAGAACAAACCTAAGAATGCTAGAGACGAGGGGGAGGGAAAGGAGGGGGTTGGGAAGTGATAGGTCAGGCAAAGGGCATAAAGAAATACCACGATTTGAAAGACTGAATATGCTAATAATAAATAAAAATTTAAAATAAAAAAAGTTCTGTAAAAGAAAATATGTGAACTTTAAATTAAGTAAAGTGCAAAACGTCTCTACTTTTTTGCAATGTAATATTTGTGAGTCATTTATCATACAGTAAAAATCAATCAGTAAAAGTAGTGCCATTTTGCCTAAATGACTTTCTGAAAGATATAATTGAAGACTAAAAAAGAGATTTTTTAAAATTCTGCTTTCAGTATTTCTATGCAAATATTACAAACACTTGGCTTTTACACTCAATTTGCCTTAAGCTACACAAAAAGGTCTTATATCCCTGATTGCTGTTTTATATTATTTGACAATTAGGAATAGTTTTATAAAGTCATCATAATCTAAATGTATGAAATGTGTTAAATGATGTGCTTATCATATTATTGACATGGGAAAAAAGCAGTAAAGACTATACCTGATAAGAATGTCAGTCAAAGAACACCTTGTTCCTGTTCAAAAATTGATCTACATTTCCAAAACTCTCTGGTTATTTAACATCACATTATAAAATTACTGAATTAACTTTCTGAATCATTTTACAACCTTAATTTTCCTGAACTGTATATTTCCTACCTATTGTCACAATTCGAAGAAACCATGCTTTGACCTGATTACAGCTGCTAAATAGCTTTTTGGACTTATTTTTCATGATGTTAAGCCATACTTTCTTGTTATTTACTTTCAAAAAAGTGGTAAAGATCTTCAGTGTGTTTTTTCCTAGTGACATTCTGTATCCAGATCAAATGGTGCACCACTACCAAATTGGATCTTGCAAAAATATCACTTTTTATGTCTGTAAGGCTAAAAAAAAAAAACCAGGTATGCACAAATATTAACCACTTCTTATAATGACAAGGTGGCTAAAACACATCAGAGGCTATAGATATACAGAAGTGTCCTAAGAAGAGTAACTGGAGAGTTTGAAGGTGACCCATTTTAATTACTCTAGTTTTTTTTTTTCTATAATCACGTTAAATTCAATAACATCTCAAAAGTAAGATAACACAATGAATATCATCTCACCCCACTTAGAATTACTATTGTCAACAAGACAAAAAATAATAAATGCTAGAGAGCATGCAGAGAAAAAGGAACTCTCCTACATTGCTGGTGGGAGTGTAAATTGGTACCGACACTGTGGAAAACAGTGGAGATTCCACAGAGAACTAAAAATAAAAATATATCTCTCCTTTGACCCAGCTACTATTCCAAAGGAAATGAGATCAATATATCAAAAAGACAATTTCACTCCCCGGTTCATCACAGTGCTATTCACAACAGCCAAGAAATAGAATCAGCCTAAATGTCTATCAATAGATGAACAGATAGAGAAAACTGTGGAATATATTTATACACAATGGAATACTACTTAGCTATTTTTAAAAATGATATACTATCATTTGCAGCAACATTGTTGGAACTGTAAACCATCATGTTAAGTGAAGTAAGTCAGGCACAGAAAGACAAATACTGCAGGATATCACTCATATGTGGAATCTGAAAAAAAAAATTTCTTAGAAGTAGAGAGTAGGGCCAGCCCCGTGGCTCACTCGGGAGAGTGCAGCGCTGGGGGCGCCAAGGCCGAGGGTTTGGATCATATATAGGGACGGCCGGTGCGCTCACTTGCTGAGCATGGTGCAGACCACACCGTGCTGAGGGTTGCGATCCCCTTACCCGTCCAAAAAAAGAAAAAAAAAAAAAAAAGAATTAGAGAGTGGAGCAATGGTTATGAGAGGCAGGGAAGGGAGGGTAGGAGAAAAAGTGGTAAACTAACAGGTGCAAAGCTATGCTATCTACCCTATATGAATAACTGTGCAGTATATGCATGTATTGAAACAATATACTGTACCCCACAAAACTGTAAAAATAAACATTATTTTTTTTTTTTTAAGTCTAAGTCTTTTCTATATGTAGAATCATGTTATCTGCAAACAGGGACAATTTGACTTTGTCTTTTCCATCTGAATGTTCTTTTTCTCTTTCTCTTACCTGATTGTTCCGACTAGTACTTCCAATACTATGTTAAATAGGAGGAGTGAGAGTGGGCATCCATGTCTTTTTCCCATTCTAAAGCTTTTCCCCATTTAGGATGATATTGGCAGTGGGTCTGTTATATATGACTTCTATTGTGTTGTGGTACTTTCTCTCTATACCTAATTTTCTGAGTCTTTATCATGAATGGATGTTGAATTTTGTCAAATGCCTTTTCTGCATCTATTGAGATAATCATATGGTTTTTGTCCTTGCTTTTGTTGACATGGTGTATCACATTTATTGACTTGTGTATGTTGAACATCCTTGCATCCCTAGGATAAATTCCTCTTGATCCTGGTGTATAATTTTTTTGATATGTTGGTATATTCTATTTGCTAATATTTTATTGAGGATTTTTGCATCTATGTTCATCAAAGATATTGGCCTGTAGTTAAAAAAAAAAAAAAAAAAAAAAAAAGGTAAGAGAACAAGACTTTCACTTCCGGCAATGATAGAATGCCTTGTATTAGACTAAACATCTGCCGAAAACTAAATATAAAATGTTAGAAAATACCAAAATGAACCTAAATATTGTAGCAAAATAAGACTTTTGTGACTTTAAATTGTTATCAAGACAGCCAGAATTTGAAGGGCCAACAAACCAGAGAAAAGCAAAGTGTTACCACTGTGAAGTTTGGCATGCAAAGCACAGACTTAGATTTTACTTCTTTATGTCAGATGCTGCTTTTATAGCAAAATGTAGCACAGTAAATGTACTTAAAACACTCATTAAAGATGTTTTTTAAATTCCTATTTTTATTAACAAGGCCTTTTGGGAAATAACTAAGCACTTGTTTATGATATGCCTTTAAAATTTTTAAAGAATGAATTAATTTTATTAGAAAATTAATTTTTATAATTAAAAAGTCCTTTGTCTTAAGTCCCAGAAAAAATCTTATTTGTGTACATCTTTTAAATTTTTCCTTGTGAGGAAATCTGATTTCTCTTTATCTAAGACAAGCTAATCCAAAATTCTGACATTTTGAGTTTTTCTACAAATGTATCAATTTTCTGATACCGAAAAACTGGGATGCTATCTCTCTAGTATTACTTCTTAAGCTAAGCTGCACTAATTTATTTGAATTTAGTTCATCATTTATGATCGAACTGTATATTTGTACATGAACATAGTCACAAAGAAAATATAAAAGTTACATTTGTATGCAATTTTCTTTAAAGAGGTGCTCCTTTGAAAGATCATCCCCTAAGGTTCAAATCTGCAAAGAAAGAAACTGCTGTAACACAGAAAACCACCACTGCACTTTTCCAAAGCTAAATGACTTCTCATACCAATAAGAGAAATTACAATATATAAGAAAACAATGCAACATCAAGGTCAAGGCTTCAAATCTCCATACCAGCTAGCTGCCAAAAATAAAAAAGAGGGAGAACAATGCAAAACTCTCAAGATGTGCATATTAAAAATAGATATAAAAAAATTCACTGTTAGTTAAATGACAGCATCTTCTGGAGCAAGAAAAAACATCAAATGCTAAAACCCATAAAATGCATTAAATATAGACAAAAAAATAACTGATGAAGATAGTAATATATCTTATGACCTACAGAGTGAAAGTGTGGTGTTAGTGACTTACAAATCTCCCCAGATTCACATCAGTTTGTGAGTTTCTCGGTAAGACAAAACAGAGTTGAGATATGTTGTTTACAAAAAAAGTTAGCACATCATCCTTGTGTGATGATGACAGAACATTACTGAGCTGACACCACAACAGAAAAGATAAACAGGGATGCTTGTGAGCTACTGCTCAGACCAAATCAATAATTTACTTTCCTCACTGATGGACTTAGGACATAGGGCTACTTCATACAACTGTGGGGTTTGGGCATTGTGTGAAGGCATCCTGCTAAGGTGGTGTTGGAAGCAGAAATTCAGCTTGGATTCCCCCTGCCAACTAGTACTACCTACTGCAGAACTGGGTCTAGAAAGAGACCAGGGAATACCCTGTAGGGCCATATCTACCC